>NW_027664010.1:600000-951000 GCF_964034855.1 Anser brachyrhynchus
CTGTGACTCCAGAGAGTGCACTGGCACCACTGGGGATGCACTGCAGTGACTCCAGAGAGTGCACTGGCACCACTGGGGATGCAGTGCAGTGAGTCCAGAGAGTGCACTGGCACCACTGCTGTTGCAGTGCAGTGAGTCCAGAGAGTGCACTGGCACCACTGGCGATGCAGTGCAGTGAGTCCAGAGAGTGCACTGGCCGCACTGGGAATGCACTGCAGTGAGTCCAGAGAGTGCTCTGGCACCACTGGGGATGCAGTTCAGTGAGTCCAGAGAGTGCACTGGCACCACTGGGGATGAAGTGCAGTGAGTCCAGAGACTGCACTGGCACCAACTGGAGCTGCACTGCAGTGAGTCCTGAGATTGCACTGGCACCACTGGGGATGCACTACAGTGAGTCCAGAGACTACACTGGCACCACTGGGGATGCAGTGCAGTGAGTGCAGAGAGTGCACTGGCACCACTGTTCATGAAGTGCAGTGAGTCCAAAGAGTGCACTGGCACCACTGGGTATGCAATGCATGAGTGCGGAGAGTCCACTGGAACCACTGGGGATGCAGTGCAGTGAGTCCAGAGAGTGGACTGGCACCAGTGGGGATGGAGTGCAGTGAGTCCAGAGAGTGCACTGGCACCACTGGGGATGCAGTGCAGTTAGTCCAGAGAGTGCACTGGCTCCACTGGAGATGAACTGTAGTGAGTCCAGAGACTGCACAGGCACCACTGGGGATGCAGTGCAGTGACTCCAGAGAGTGCACTGGCACCACTGCGGATGCACTGCAGTGATGGCAGAGAGTGCACTGGCACCACTGGGGATGCAATGCAGTGAGTCCAGAGAGTACACTGGCACCACTGGGGATGCACTGCAGTGAGTCCAGAGAGTGCACGGGCACCACTGGGGATGCAGTACAGTGAGTCCAGAGAGTGCACTGACACCACTGGGGATGCAGTGCAGTGATTCCGGAGAGTGCACTGGCACCACTGGGGATGCAGTGCAGTGAGTCCAGAGAGTGCACTGGCACCACTGGGGATGCAGTGCAGTGAGTCCAGAGAGTGCACTGGCAGCACTGGGGATGCAGTGCAGTGAGTCCAGAGAGTGCACTGGCACCACTGGGGATGCACTGCAGTGACTCGAAGGAGTGCACTGGCACCACTGGGGATGCACTGCAGTGAGTCCGGAGAGTGCTCTGGCACCACTGGTGATGCAGTGCAGTGAGTCCAGAGAGTGCAGTGGCACCACTGGGGATGCAGTGCAGTTAGTCCAGAGAGTGCACTGGCTCCACTGGAGATGAACTGTAGTGAGTCCAGAGACTGCACAGGCACCACTGGGGATGCAGTGCAGTGACTCCAGAGAGTGCACTGGCACCACTGCGGATGCACTGCAGTGATGGCAGAGAGTGCACTGGCACCACTGGGGATGCAATGCAGTGAGTCCAGAGAGTACACTGGCACCACTGGGGATGCACTGCAGTGAGTCCAGAGAGTGCACGGGCACCACTGGGGATGCACTACAGTGAGTCCAGAGAGTGCACTGACACCACTGGGGATGCAGTGCAGTGATTCCGGAGAGTGCACTGGCACCACTGGGGATGCAGTGCAGTGAGTCCAGAGAGGTCACTGGCACCACTGGGGATGCACTGCAGTGAGTCCAGAGAGTGCACTGGCAGCACTGGGGATGCAGTGCAGTGAGTCCAGAGAGTGCACTGGCACCACTGGGGATGCACTGCAGTGACTCGAAGGAGTGCACTGGCACCACTGCGGATGCACTGCAGTGAGTCCGGAGAGTGCCCTGGCACCACTGGTGATGCAGTGCAGTGAGTCCAGAGAGTGTACTGGCACCACTGGGGATGCAGTGCAGTGAGTCCAGAGAGTGCACTGGCACCACTGGGGATGCAATGCAGTGAGTCCAGAGAGTGCACTGGCACCACTGGGGATGCAGTGCAGTGAGTCCAAAGAGTGCCCTGGCACCACTGGGTATGCAGTGCATGAGTGCAGAGAGTGCACTGGCACCACTGGGGATGCAGTGCAGTGAGTCAAGAGAGTGGACTGGCACCAGTGGGGATGCAGTGCAGTGAGTCCAGAGAGTGCACTGGCACCAGTGGGGATGGAGTGCAGTGAGTCCAGAGAGTGCACTGGCACCACTGGGGATGCAATGCACTGAGTCCAGAGAGTGCACTGGCACCACTGGTGTTGCAGTGCAGTGAGTCCAGAGAGTGCACTGGCACCACTGGGGATGCAATGCACTGAGTCCAGAGACTACACTGGCACCACTGGGGATGCAGTGCAGTGAGTCCAGAGAGTGCACTGGCACCACTGTTCTTGCAGTGCAGTGAGTCCAAAGAGTGCACTGGCACCACTGGGGATGCACTGCAGTGAGTCCACAGAGTGCACTGGCACCACTGGGGATGCACCCCGGTGAGTCCAGAGAGTGCACTGGCACCACTGGGGATGCACCCCGGTGAGTCCAGAGAGTGCACTCGCACCACTGGGGATGCACTGCAGTGAGTCCAGTGAGTGCACTGGCCCCACAGGGGATGTAGTGCAGTGAGTCCACAGAGGGCACTGGCACCACTGGGGATGCAGCGCAGTGACTCCTGAGAGTGCACTGGCACCACTGGGGATGCAGTGCAGTGAGTCCAGAGAGTGCACTGGCACCACTGGAGTTGCAGTGCAGTGAGTCGAGAGAGTGCCCTGGAACCACTGGGGAAGCCGCGCAGTGACTACAGAGAGTGCACTGTCTCCACTGGGGATGCAGTGCAGTGAGTCCAGAGAGTACACTGCCACCACTGGTGATGCAGTGCAGTGAGTCCAGAGAGTGCACTGTCAGCACTGGGGATGCAGTGCAGTGAGTCCAGAGAGTGCACTGGCACCACTAGGGATGCACTGCAATGAGTCCAGAGAGTGCACTGGCACCACTGGGGATGCAGTGCAGTGACTCCAGAGAGTGCACTGGCACCACTGGGGATGCAGTGCAGTGAGTGCAGAGAGTGCCCTGGCACCACTGGGGATGCACTGCAGTGAGTCCAGAGAGTGCCCTGGCACCACTGGGGATGCAGTGCAGTGAGTCCAGAGAGTGCACTAGCACCACTGGGGATGCAATGCAGTGAGTCCAGAGAGTGCACTGGCACCACTGGGGATGCACTGCAGTGACTCGAAAGAGTGCACTGGCACCACTGCGGATGCACTGCAGTGAGTCCGGAGAGTACCCTGGCACCACTGGGGATGAAGTACAGTGAGTGCAGAGAGTGCACTGGCACCACTGGGGATGCACTGCAGTGAGTCCAGAGAGTGCACTGGCACCACTGGGGATGCAGCGCAGTGAGTCCAGAGAGTGCACTGGCACTACTGGGGATGCAGTGCAGTGAGTCCAGAGAGTGCCCTGGCACCACTGCGGATGCAGTGCAGTGAGTCCAGAGAGTGCACTGGCACCACTGGGGATGCACTGCAGTGATTCCAGAGAGTGCACTGGCACCACTGGGGATGCAGTGCAGTGAGTGCAGAGAGTGCACTGGCACCACTGGGGATGCAGTGCAGTGAGTCCAGAGAGTGCACTGTCACCACTGGGGATGCAGTGCAGTGAGGGCAGAGAGTGCACTGGGACCACAGGGGATGCAGTGCAGTGAGTCCAGAGAGTGCCCTGGCACCACTGGGGATGCAGTGCAGTGAGTCCAGAGAGTGCACTGGCACCACTGGGGATGCACTGCAGTGAGTCCTGAGAGTGCACTGGCACCACTGGGGATGCAGTGCAGTGAGTCCAGAGAGTGCACTGGCACCTTGGAGATGCACTGCAGTGAGTCCAGAGAGTACACTGGCACCACTGGGGATGCAGTGCAGTGAGTCCAGAGAGTGCACTGGCACCACTGGGGATGCAGTGCAGTGACTCCTGAGAGTGCACTGGCACTTCTGGGGATGCAGTGCAGTGACTCGAGAGAGTGCACTGGCACCACTGGGGATGCACTGCAGTGAGTCCAGAGAGTGCACTGGCAGCAGTGGGGATGCACTGCAGTGGGTCCAGAGAGTGCACTGGCACCACTGGGAATGCAGTGCAGTGAGTCCAGAGAGTGCACTGGCACCACTGGGGATGCAGTGCAGTGAGTCCAGAGAGTGCACTGGCACCACTGGCGATGCAGTGCAGTGAGTCCAGAGAGTGCACTGGCACCACTGGGGATGCAGTACAGTGAGTCCAGAGAGTGCACTGGCACCACTGGGGATGCACTGCAGTGAGTCCAGAGAGTGCACTGGCACCACTGGGATGCAGTGCAGTGAGTCCAGAGAGTGCACTGGCACCACTGGTGATGCAGTGAAGTGAGTCCAGAGAGTGCACTGGCACCACTGGTGATGCAGTGCAGTGAGTCCAGAGAGTGCACTGGCACCACTGGTGATGCAGTACAGTGAGTCCAGTGAGTACACTGGCACCACTGGGGATGCACTGCAGTGAGTCCAGTGAGTGCACTGGCACCACTGGGGATGCAGTGCAGTGAGTCCAGAGAGTGCAATGGCACCACTGGGGATGCACGTCAGTGAGTCCAGAGAGTGCACTCTCTGGACTTGCCGGGGTGCATCCCCAGTGGTGCCAGTGCACTGGGGATGCACGTCGGTGAGTCCAGAGAGTGCACTCTCTGGACTTGCCGGGGTGCATCCCCAGTGGTGCCAGTGCACTCTCTGGACTCACGGGGTTGCATCCCCAGTGGTGCCAGTGCACTCTCTGGACTCACTGCACTGCATCCCTAGTGGTGCCAGTGCACTCTCTGGACTCACTGCACTGCATCCCCAGTGGTGCCAGTGCACTGTCTGGACTCACTGCGCTGCATACTATTGGTGCCAGTGCACTCTCAGGACTCACTGCATTGCATCCCCAGTGGTGCCAGTGCACTCTCTGGACTCACTGCACTGCATCACCTGTGGTGCCAGTGCACTCTCTGGACTCACTGCAGTGCATCCCCAGTGGTGCCAGTGCACTCTCTGCACTCACTGCACTGCATCCCCAATGGTGCCAGTGCACTCTCTGGACTCATTGCACTGCATCCCCGGTGGTGCCAGTGCACTCTCTGGACTCACTGCAGTGCATCCCCAGTGGTGACAGTGCACTCTCTGGACTTGCCGGGGTGCATCCAGAGTGGTGCCAGTGTACTCTCTGGACTCACCGGGGTGCATCCCCAGTGGTGCCAGTGACCTCTCTTGACTCACTGCACTGCATTCCCAGTGGTGCCAGTGCACTCTCAGGACTCACTGCACTGCATCCCCAGTGGTGACAGTGCACTCTCTGGACTTGCTGGGCTGCATCCCCAGTGGTGCCAG
The DNA here is from genome assembly GCF_964034855.1 of Anser brachyrhynchus. Taxonomy (NCBI): domain Eukaryota; kingdom Metazoa; phylum Chordata; class Aves; order Anseriformes; family Anatidae; genus Anser; species Anser brachyrhynchus. The sequence continues at coordinate 605,293 of NW_027664010.1, forward strand.
TGTACTCTCTGGACTCACCGGAGTGCATCCCCAGTGGTGCCAGTGACCTCTCTTGACTCACTGCACTGCATCCCCAGTGGTGCCAGTGCACTCTGGACTCACCGCACTGCATCCCCAGTGATGCCAGTGCACTCTCTGGACTCACTGCACTGCATCCCCAGTGGTGCCAGTGACCTCTCTGGACTCACTGCACTTCATCCCCAGTGGTGCCAGTACACTCTCTGGACTCACTGCACTGCATCCCCAGTGGTGCCAGTGCACTCTCTGGACTCACTGCACGGCATCCCCAGTTGTGCCACTGCACTCTCTGGACTCACTGCACTGCATCCCCAGTGGTGCCAGTGCACTCTCTGGACTCACTGCACTGCATCCCCAATGGTGCCAGTGCACTCTTTGGACTCACTGCACTGCATCCCCAGTGGTGCCACTGCACTCTCTGGACTCACTGCACTGCATCCCCAGTGGTGCCAGTGCACTCTCTGGACTCACTGCACTGCATCCCCAGTGGGGCCAGTGCACTCTCTGGACTCACTGCACTGCAACCCCAGTGGTGACAGTGCACTCTATGGACTTGCCGGGGTGCATCCCCTGTGGTGCCAGTGCACTCTCTGGACTCACCGGGGTGCATCCCCAGTGGTGCCAGTGCACTCTCTGGAGTCACTGCAGTGCATCCCCAGTGGTGCCAGTGTACTCTCTGGACTCAGAAAACTGCATCCCCAGTGGTGCCACTGCACTCTCTGGACTCACTGCAGTGCATCCCCAGTGGTGCCAGTGCACTCTCTGGACTCACTGCACTGCATCCCCAGTGGTGCCAGTGCACTCTCTGGACTCACTGCAGTGCATTCCCTTTTGCGCCAGTGCACTCTCTGCACTCACTGCAGTGCATCCACAGTGGTGCCAGTGCACTCTCTGGACTCACTGCAGTGCATCCCCAGTGGTGCCAGTGCACTCTCTGGACTCACTGCAGAGCATCCCCAGTGGTGCCAGTGCACTCTCTGGACTCACCGCACTGCAACCCCAGTGGTGCCAGTGCACTCTCTGGACTCACTGCACTGCATCCCCAGTGGTGCCAGTGCACTCTCTGGACTCACTGCAGTCCATCCCCAGTGGTGCCAGTGCACTCTCTGGACTCACTGCACTGCATCCACAGTGGTGCCAGTGCACTCTCTTTACTCACTGCACTGCATCCCCAGTGGTGCCAGTGCACTCTCTGGACTCACTGCACTGCATCCCCAGTGGTGCCAGTGCACTCTCTGCACTCACTGCAGTGCATCCCCAGTGGTGCCAGTGCACTCTCTGGACTCACTGCACTGCATCCCCAGTGGTGCCAGTGCACTCTCTGGACTTGCCGGGGTGCATCCCCAGTGGTGCCAGTGCACTCTCTGGACTCACTGCAGTGCATCCCCAGTTGTGCCAGTGCACCGTCTGGACTCACTGCATTCCCAGTGGTGCCAGGGCACTCTCTGGACTCACTGCACTGCATCCCCAGTGGTGCCTGTGAAGTCTTTGGACTCACTGCAGTGCATCCCCAATGGAGCCAGTGCACTCTCTGGACTCACTGCACTGCATCCCCAGTGGTGACAGTGCACTCTCTGGACTCACTCCACTGCATCCCCTGTGGTGCCAGTGCCCTCTGTGGACTCACTGCACTGCATCCCCAGTGGTGCCAGTGCACTCTCTGGACTCACTGCACTGCATCCCCAGTGGTGCCAGTGCACTCTCTGGACTCACTGCACTGCATCCCCAGTGGTGCCAGTGCACACTCTGGACTCACTGCAGTGCATCCCCAGTGGTGCTAGTGCACTCTCTGGACTCACTGCACTGCATCCCCTGTGGTGCCAGTGCACTCTCTCGACTCACTGCTCTGCGTTGCCATTGGTGCCAGTGCACACTCTGGACTCACTGCACTGCATCCCCAGTGGTGCCAATGCACTCTCTGGACTCACGGCACTGCATCCCCAGTGGTGCCAGTGCACTCTCTGGACTCACTGCACTGCATCCCCAGTGGTGCCAGTGCACTCTCAGGAGTCCCTGCGCTGCATCCCCAGTGGTTCCAGTGCACTCTCTGGACTCACTGCACTGCAACTCCAGTGGTGCCAGTGCACTCTCTGGACTCACTGCACTGCATCCCCAGTGGTGCCAGTGCCCTCTCTGGACTCACTGCACTGCATCCCCAGTGGTGCCAGTGCAGTCTCTTTGTTAGTGTTGGGGAGAATCGAATGGATGTAATAACTCTTATGTAATGGGACCTACAGTATAATTAAGCATTGCCAAATGTACTTACATTATCAATTAATCTATGTTTACTGGATACTTAGGGAGTACATTGAACAACCAAAAGAGTCATTGAAGGGGAACCTTGGGAGGGAACAGGTACAACCTGACCTTGGATAAGGGCCTGGAAATGATGAAATGAGTTGAAGCAGAACCAAGAAGCGGAGGGAGCATGCATCGAGTAAGAAAGTGAAAAGTTTAGCGGAGAGGAAGACTCCTTACTTCATCTGGACGACCACCTGGACGACCACCAGAGTGCGCCACGCATGTGCAAAGGGGAGCGGAGCTAATTAGAATGAAAAGCGAGGCTGCTGTTGCAACCTGTAATGAATATGTATACCTGACGCAATATTGTATGTAAAAATAACGGCTGGGAAGTAACGGGACTTGAAGCCGGATTTGGGCACCTGCCCCTGCTTCCAGCGCTGAATAAAGCACCTTCATATAATCACTTGGTGATTATGTGGTTGCTAGGCTAACATCTGGACTCACTGCAGTGCATCCCCAGTGGTGCCAGTGCACTCTCTGGAGTCACTGCAGTGCATCCCCAGTGGTGCCAATGCACTCTCTGGACTCACTGCACTGCATCGCCAGTGGTGCCAGTGCACTCTCTGGACTCACTGCACTGCATCCCCAGTGGTGCCAGTGCACTCTCTGGAGTCACTGCAGTGCATCCCCAGTGGTGCCAGTGCACTCTCTGGACTCACTGCAGTGCATACCCAGTGGTGCCAGTGCACTCTCTGGACTCACTGCAGTGCATCCCCAGTGGTGCCAGTGCACTCTCTGCACTCACTGCAGTGCATCCCCAGTGGTGCCAGTGCACTCTCTGGAGTCACTGCACTGCATCACCAGTGGTGCCAGTGCACTCTCTGGACTCACTGCAGTGCATCCCCAGTGGTGCCAGTGCACTCTCTGGAGTCACTGCACTGCATCCCCAGTGGTGCCAGTGCACTCTCTGGACTCACTGCAGTGCATCCCCAGTGGTGCTAGTGCACTCTCTGGACTCACTGCACTGCATCCCCTGTGGTGCCAGTGCACTCTCTCGACTCACTGCTCTGCGTTGCCATTGGTGCCAGTGCACTCTCTGGACTCACTGCAGTGCATACCCAGTGGTGCCAGTGCACTCTCTGGACTCACTGCAGTGCATCCCCAGTGGTGCCAGTGCACTCTCTGGACTCACTGCACTGCATCCCCATTGGTGCCAGTGCACTCTCTGGACTCACTGCACTGCATACCCAGTGGTGCCAGTGCACTCTCTGGACTCACTGCAGTGCATCCCCAGTGGTGCCAGTGCACTCTCTGCACTCACTGCAGTGCATCCCCAGTGGTGCCAGTGCACTCTCTGGACTCACTGCACTGCATCACCAGTGGTGCCAGTGCACTCTCTGGACTTGCCGGGGTGCATCCCCAGTGGTGCCAGTGCACTCTCTGGACTCACTGCAGTGCATCCCCAGTGGTGCCAGTGCACTGTCTGGACTCACTGCATCCCCAGTGGTGCCAGTGCACTCTCTGGACTCACTCCACTGCTTCCCCTGTGGTGCCAGTGCCCTCTGTGGACTCACTGCACTGCATCCCCAGTGGTGCCAGTGCACTCTCTGGACTCACTGCACTGCATCCCCAGTGGTGCCAGTGCACACTCTGGACTCACTGCAATGCATCCCCAGTGGTGCTAGTGCACTCTCTGGACTCACTGCACTGCATCCCCTGTGGTGCCAGTGCACTCTCTCGACTCACTGCTCTGCGTTGCCATTGGTGCCAGTGCACTCTCTGGACTCATTGCAGTGCATCCCCAGTGGTGCCAATGCACTCTCTGGACTCACGGCACTGCATCCCCAGTGGTGCCAGTGCACTCTCTGGACTCAGTGCACTGCATCCACAGTGGTGCCAGTGCACTCTCAGGAGTCACTGCGCTGCATCCCCAGTGGTTCCAGTGCACTCTCTGGACTCACTGCACTGCAACTCCAGTGATGCCAGTGCACTCTCTGGAGTCACTGCACTGCATCACCAGTGGTGCCAGTGCACTCTCTGGACTCACTGCACTGCATCCCAGGTGGTGCCAGTGCACTCTCTGGACTCACTGCAGTGCATCGCCAGTGGTGCCAGTGCACTCTCTGGACTCACTGCACTGCATCCCCAGTGGTGCCAGTGCACTCTCTGGACTCACTGCACTGCCTCCCCAGTGGTGCCAGTGCAATCTCTTTGTTAGTGTTGGGAAGAATCGAATGGATGTTTTACTAATGTCTCTTAGGTAATGGGACCTACAGTATAATTAAGCATTCCCAAATGTACTTACATTATCAATTAATCTATGTATACTGGATACTTAGGGAGTACATTGAACAATCAAAAGAGTCATTGAAGGGGAACCTTGGGAGGGAACAGGTACAACCTGACCTTTGATAAGGGCCTGGAAATGATGAAATGTGTTGAAGCAGAACCAAGAAGCGGAGGGAGCATGCATCGAGTAAGAAAGGTGAAAAGTTTAGCGGAGAGGAAGACTCCTTACTTCATCTGGACGACCACCAGAGTGCGCCACGCATGTGCAAAGGGGAGGGGAGCTAATTAGAATGAAAAGCGAGGCTGCTGTTGCAACCTGTAATGAATATGTATACCTGACGCAATATTGTATGTATAAATAACGGCTGGGAAGTAACGGGACTTGAAGCCGGATTTGGGCACCTGCCCCGGCTTCCAGCGCTGAATAAAGCACCTTCATATAATCACTTGGTGATTATGTGGTTGCTAGGCTAACATCTGGACTCACTGCAGTGCATCCCCAGTGGTGCCAGTGCACTCTCTGGAGTCACTGCAGTGCATCCCCAGTGGTGCCAGTGCACTCCCTGGACTCACTGCAGTGCATCCCCAGTGGTGCCAGTGCACTCTCTGGACTCACTGCAGTGCATCCCCAGTGGTGCCAGTGCACTCTCTGGACTTGCCGGGGTGCATCGCCAGTGGTGCCAGTGCCCTCTCTGGACTCACTGCACTGCATCCCCAGTGGTTCCATTGCACTCTCTGGACTCACTGCAGGGAATCTCCCGTGGTGCCAGTGCACTCTCTGGACTCACTGCACTGCATCCCCAGTGGTGCCAGTTCACTCTCTGGACTCACTGAACTGCATCCCCAGTGGTGCCAGTGCACTCTGTGGACTCACTGCACTGCATCCCCAGTGGTGCCAGTGCACTCTCTGGACTCACTGCAGTGCATCCCCACTGGTACCAGTGCACTCTCTGGACTCACTGCACTGCATCCCCATTGGTGCCAGTGCACTCTCTGGACTCACTGCACTGCATCCCCAGTGGTGCCAGTGCACTCTCTGGACTCACTGCACTGCATCCCCAGTGGTGACAGTGCACTCTCTGGACATGCCGGGGTGCATCCCCAGTGGTGCCAGTTCACTCTGGACTCACTGCACTACTTCACCAATGGTGCCAGTTCACTCTCTGGACTCACTGAACTGAATCCCCAGTAGTGCCAGTGTACTCTCTGGACTCACTGTACTGCATCCCCATTGGTGCCTGTGAAATCTCTGGACTCACTGCAGTGCATCCCCAGTGTTGCCAGTGGCTCTGTGGACTCATTGCACTGCATCACCAGTGGTGCCAGTGCACTCTCTGGACTCACTGCAGTGCATCCACAGTGGTGCCAGTGTACTCTCTTAACTCACTTCACTGCATCCCCAGTGGTGCCAGTGCACTCTCCGGACTCACTGCACTGCTCGAGCCGCGGCAGCCGCTCCAGCCGCGGTAGCCCCTCCAGCCTCGGCAGCCGCTCCAGCCGCGGCAGCCGCGGCAGCCGGTCCAGCCGCGGCAGCCGCTCCATCCGCTGCAGGCGCTCCAGCCGCGGCAGCCGCTCCAGTCGCTCCAGCCGAGTCAGCCGCTCCAACCGCGGCAGCCGCTCCAGCCGTGGCAGCCGCTCCACTCGGTAGCGGCTTTAGCGGCTGCCGCGGCTGGAGCGGCTGCGGCGGCTGGAGCGTCTAGAGCGTCTGCCGCGGCTGGAGGGGCTACCGCGGCTGGAGCGGCTGAGGCGGCTGGAGCGGATGCCGCGGCTGGAGCAGTGCAGTGAGCCCATAGAGTCAACTGGCACCACAGGGGATGCACTGCAGTGAGTCCAGAGAGTGCACTGGAACCACTGGGGATGCACTGCAGTGAGTCCAGAGAGTGCACTAACTCCACTAGGGATGCACAGCAGGGAGTAAAGAAACTGCACTGGCACCACTGGGGTTGCACTACAGTGAGTCCAGAGAGTGCACTGGCACCATTGGGGATGCACTGCAGTGAGTCCACAGAGTGCACTAGCACACTGGGATGCAGTGCAGTGCGTCCAGAGAGTGCACTGGCACCACTGGGGATACACTGCAGTGAGTCCAGAGTGTGCACTGTCACCACTGGGGATGCAGCACAGTAACTACAGAGAGTGCACTGGCACCACTGGGGATGCACTGCTGTGAGTCCAGAGAGTGCACTGGCACTACTGGGGATCTCACTGCCGTGAGAATGTATCTGAATCCCCGGTAGTGCCAGTGCACTCTCTGGACTCACTGAACTGCATCCCCAGTGGTTCCAGTGCACTCTCTGGAGTAACTGCAGTGCATGCCCTGTGGTGCCAGTGAACTCTCTGGACTCACTGCACTGCATCCCCAATGGTGCCACTTGACTCTCTGGACTCACTGCACTGCTCCAGCCGCGGCATCCGCTCCAGCCGCCTCAGCCGCTCCAGACGCGGTAGCCCCTCCAGCCGCGGCAGACGCTCTAGACGCTCCAGCCGCCGCAGCCGCTCCAGCCGTGGCAGCCGCTCCAGCCGCGGCAGCCGCGGCAGACGCTCCAGCCGCGGCAGCCGCGAAAGCCGCTACCGAGTGGAGCGGCTGCCACGGCTGGAGCGGCTGCCGCGGTTGGAGCGGCTGCCGCGGCTGGAGCGACTGCCGCGGATGCCGCGGCTGGAGCGCCTGCCGCGGTTGGATCGGCTGCCGCGGCTGGAGCGGCTGCCGCGGATGCCGAGGCTGGAGCGCCTGCCGCGGTTGGAGCGGCTGCCGCGGCTGGAGCGGCTGGAGCGGCTGCCGCGTATGGCGCGGATGGAGCGGCTGCCGCGGCTGGACCGGCTGCCGCGGCTGCCGCGGCTGGAGCGGCTGGAGCGAGTGCCGAGGCTGGAGGGCCTAACGCGGCTGGAGCGGTGCCGCGGCTCGAGCAGTACAGTGCACTGGCCCCACTGGGGATGCACCTCGGTGAGTCCAGAGGATGCTCTGGGAACACCAGATGATGCAGTGCAGTGAGTGCAGAGAGTGCACTGGCACCACTGGGGATGCAGTGCAGTGAGTCCAGAGAGTGCACTGGCACCACTGGGGATGCACTGCAGTGAGTCCAGAGAGTGCAAAGGCACCACTGGGGATGCACTGCAGTGAGTCCAGAGAGTTCACTGGCACCACTGGGGATGCAGTGCAGTGAGTCCAGAGAGTGCACTGGCACTACTGGGGATGCACTGCAGTGATTCCAGAGAGTGCACTGGCACCACTGGGGATGCAGTGCAGTGAGTCCAGAGAGTGCTCGGGGAAAACTGGGGATGCAGTGCAGTGAGTTCAGAGAGTGCACTGGCACCACTGGGGATGCACTGCAGTGACTCGAAAGAGTGCACTGGCACCACTGGGGATGCACTGCAGTGAGTCCGGAGAGTGCCCTGGCACCAATGGTGATGCAGTGCAGTGATCCAGAGAGTGCACTGGCACCACTGGGGATGCACTGCATTGTCTGCAGAGAGTGCCCTGGCACCACTGGGGATGCAGTGCAGTGAGTCCAGAGAGTGCACTGGCACCACTGGGGATGCACTGCAGTGAGTCCTGAGAGTGCAATGGCACCACAGGGGATGCACTGCAGTGAGTGCAGAGACTGCACTGGCACCACTGGGGATGCATTGCACTGAGAGCACAGAGTGCACAGGCACCGCAGGGGTTACACTGCAGTGAGTGCAGAGATTGCACTGGAACCACTGGGGATGCAGTGCAGTGAGTCCAGAGAGTGCCCTGGCACCACTGGGGATGCACTGCAGTGACTACAGAGAGTGCACTGTCACCACTGGGGATGCACTGCAGTGAGTCCAGAGAGTGCTCTGGCTCCACTGGGGATGCACTGCAGTGAGTCCAGAGAGTGCACTGGCACCACTGGGGATGCAGTGCAGTGAGTCCACAGAGAGCACTGGCTCCACTGGGGATGCACTTCAGTGAGTCCAGAGAGTGCACTGGCACCACTGGGGATGCAGTGCAGTGAGTCCTGAGAGTGCAATGGCACCACAGTGGATGCACTGCAGTGAGTCCGGAGAGTGCCCTGGCACCACTGGGGATGCAGTGCAGTGAGTCCAGAGAGTGCACTGGCCCCACTGGGGATGCAGTGCAGTGAGTGCAGAGAGTGCACTGGCACCAAATTTAGCTGCACTGCTGTGGGTCCTTAGATTGCACTGGCACCACTGGGGTTACTGTGCCTTGAGTCCAGAGACTACACTGGCACCACTGGGGTTGCACTGCAGTGAGTCCAGAGAGTGCACTGGCACCACGGGAGATTCACTGCAGTGAGTCCAGAGAGTGCACTGACACCACTGGGAATGCACTGCAGTGAGTACAGAGAGTGCACTGGCTCCTCAGGGGCTGCACTGCAGTGAGTCCAGAGAGTGCACTGGCACCACTGGGGATGCAGTGCAGTGAGTCCAGAGAGAGCACGGGCACCAATGGGGATGCAGTGCAGTGAGTCCAGAGAGTGCACTGGCACCACTGGGGATGCAGTGCAGTGAGTCCAGAGAGTGCACTGGCACCAGTGGGGAAGCAGTGCAGTGAGTCCTGAGAGTGCACTGGCACCACTGGGGATGCACTGCAGTGAGTCCAGAGAGTGCACTGGCACCACTGGGGATGCAGTGCAGTGAGTCCAGAGAGTACACTGGCACCTCAGGGGCTGCACTGCAGTGAGTCCAGAGAGTGCACTGGCACCACTGGGGATGCAGTGCAGTGAGTCCAGAGAGTGCACTGGCACCACTGGGGATGCACCTCGGTGAGTCCAGAGAGTGCTCTGGGAACAGCGGGGATGCAGTGCAGTGAGTGCAGAGAGTGCACTGGCACCACTGGGGATGCACTGCAGTGAGTCCAGAGAGTGCACTGGCACCATTAGGGATGCAGTGCAGTGAGTCCGGAGAGTGCACTGGCACCACTGGGGATGTAGTGCAGTGAGTCCAGAGAGTGCACTGGCACCACTGGGGATGCACTGCAGTGAGTCCAGAGAGTGCACTGGCACCACTGTGGATGCAATGCAATGAGTCCAGAGAATGCACTGGAACTAATGGGGATGCAGTGCAGTGAATCGAAAGAGTGCACTGGCACCACTGCGGATGCACTGCAGTGAGTCCAGAGAGTGCCCTGGCGCCACTGGGGATGCAGTGCAGTGAGTCCAGAGAGTGCACTGGCACCACTGGGGATGCAGTGCAGTGAGTCCAGAGAGTGCACTGGCACCTCAGGGGCTGCACTGCAGTGAGTCCAGAGAGTGCATTGGCACCACTGGGGATGCACCTCGGTGAGTCCAGAGAGTGCTCTGGGAACACCGGGGATGCAGTGCAGTGAGTCCAGAGAGTGCACTGGCACCACTGGGGATGCACCTCGGTGAGTCCAGAGAGTGCTCTGGGAACACCGGGGATGCAGTGCAATGAGTCCAGAGAGTGCACTGGCACCACTGGGGATGCACTGCAATGAGTCCAGAGAATGCACTGGAACTAATGGGGATGCAGTGCAGTGAATCGAAAGAGTGCACTGGCACCACTGGGGATGCACTGCAGTGAGTCCAGAGAGTGCCCTGGCACCAATGGTGATGCAGTGCAGTGAGTCCAGAGAGTGCAGTGGCAAAACTGGGGATGCAGTGCAGTGAGTCCAGAGAGTGCACTGGCACCACTGGGGATGCACTGCAGTGAGTCCAGAGAGTGCACTGGCACCTTGGGGATGCACTGCAGTGAGTCCAGAGAGTGCTCGGGGAACACTGGGGATGCAGTGCAGTGAGTGCAGAGAGTGCACTGGCACCACTGGGGATGCAGTGCAGTGAGTCCAGAGAGTGCACTGGCACCACTGGGGATGCACTGCAGTGACTCGAAAGAGTGCACTGCCACCACTGGGGATGCAGTGCAGTGAGTCCGGAGAGTGCCCTGGCACCAATGGTGATGCAGTGCAGTGAGTTCAGAGAGTGCACTGGCAGCACTGGGGATGCAGTGCAGTGAGTCCAGAGAGTGCACTGGCACCACTGGGGATGCAATGCAGTGAGTCCAGAGAGTGCACTGGCACCACTGGGGATGCACTGCAGTGAGACCAGAGACTTCACAGGCACCACTGGAGATGCAGTGCAGTGAGTCCAGAGAGTGCACTGGCACCACTGGGGATGCACTGCAGTGAGTCCAGAGAGTGCACTTTCACCACTGGGGATGTACTGCAGTGAGTCCAGAGAGTGCACTGGCAGCACTGGGGATGCAGTGCAGTGACTCCAGAGAGTGCACTGGCACCACTGGGGATGCACTGCACTGAGTCCAGAGAGTGCCCTGGCACCACTGGGGATGCAGTGCAGTGAGTGCAGAGAGTGCACTGGCACCACTGGGTATGCACTGCAGTGAGTCCAGAGAGTGCACTGGCACCACTGGGGATGCACTGCAGTGACTCAAAAGAGTGCACTGGCACCACTGCGGATGCACTGCAGTGAGTCCGGAGAGTGCACTGGCACCAATGGTGATGCAGTGCAGTGAGTCCAGAGAGTGCAGTGGCACCACTGGGGATGCAGTGCAGTGAGTCCAGAGAGTGCACTGGCACCACTGGGGATGCAATGCAGTGAGTCCAGAGAGTGCACTGGCACCACTGGGGATGCACTGCAGTGATTCCAGAGAGTGCACTGGCACCACTGGGGATGCAGTGCAGTGAGTCCAGAGAGTGCACTGGCACCACTGGGGATGCAATGCAGTGAGTCCAGAGAGTGCCCTGGCACCAATGGTGATGCAGTGCAGTGAGTCCAGAGAGTGCAGTGACACCACTGGGGATGCAGTGCAGTGAGTCCAGAGAGTGCACTGGCACCACTGGGGATGCAGTGCAGTGAGTCCAGAGAGTGCACTGGCACCAGTGGGGATGCACTGCAGTGGGTCCAGAGAGTGCACTGGCACCACTGGGGATGCAGTGCAGTGAGTCCAGAGAGTGCACTGACACCACTGGGGATGCAGTGCAGTGAGTCCAGAGAGTGCACTGGCACCACTGGTGATGCACTGCAGTGAGTCCAGAGAGTGCACTGGCACCACTGGGGATGCACTGCAGTGAGTCCAGAGAGTGCACTGGCACCACTGGGGAAGCAGTGCAGTGAGTCCAGAGAGTGCACTGGCACCACTGGGGATGCACTGCAGTGAGTCCAGAGAGTGCACTGACACCACTGGGGATCCAATGCAGTGAGTCCAGAGAGTGCAATGGAACCACTGGGGATGCAGTGCAGTGAGTCCAGAGAATGCACTGGCACTTCTGGGGATGCAGTGCAGTGAGTGCAGAGAGTGCACTGGCACAAAAGGGGATGCAGTGCAGTGACTCCAGAAAGTGCACTGTCACCACTGGGGATGCAGTGCAGTGAGTCCAGAGAGTACACTGGCACCTCAGGGGCTGCACTGCAGTGAGTCCAGAGAGTGCACTGGCACCACTGGGGATGCACCTCGGTGAGTCCAGAGAGTGCTCTGGGAACACCGGGGATGCAGTGCAGTGAGTGCAGAGAGTGCACTGGCACCACTGGGGATGCAGTGCAGTGAGTCCAGAGAGTGCACTGGCACCACTGGGGATGCACTGCAGTGAGTCCAGAGAGTGCACTGGCACCACTGGTGATGCACTGCAGTGAGTCCAGAGAGTGCACTGGCAGCACTGGGGATGCAGTGCAGTGAGTCCAGAGAGTGCACTGTCAGCACTGGGGATGCAGTGCAGTGAGTCCAGAGAGTGCACTGGCACCACTGGGGATGCAGTGCAGTGAGTGCAGAGAGTGCACTGGCACCACTGGGGATGCAGTGCAGTGAGTCCAGAGAGTGCACTGGCACCACTGGGGATGCACTGCAGTGACTCAAAAGAGTGCACTGGCACCAGTGCGGATGCACTGCAGTGATTCCGGAGAGTGCACTGGCACCAATGGTGATGCAGTGCAGTGAGTCCAGAGAGTGCAGTGGCACCTCTGGGGATGCAGTGCAGTGAGTCCAGAGAGTGCACTGGCACCACCAGGGATGCAAAGCAGTGAGTGCAGAGAGTGCACTGGCACCACTGAGGATGCACTGCAGTGATTCCAGAGAGTGCACTGGCACCACTGGGGATGCAGTGCAGTGAGTCCAGAGAGTGCACTGGCACAACAGGAGATGCACTGCAGTGAGTCCAGAGAGTGCACTGGCACCACTGGTGATGCACTGCAGTGAGTCCAGAGAGTGCACTGGCACCGCTGGTGATGCAGTGCAGTGAGTCCAGAGAGTACACTGGCACCACTGGTGATGCAGTGCAGTGAGTCCAGAGAGTGTACTGGCACCACAGGGGATGCAGTGCAGTGAGTCCAGAGAGTGCACTGGCACCACTGGGGTTTTAGTGCAGTGAGTCCAGAGAGTGCACTGGCACCAATGGGGATGCAGTGCTGTGAGTCCAGAGAGTGCCCTGGCACCACTGGGGATGCAGTGAGTCCAGAGAGTGCACTGGCACCACTGGGGATGCACTGCAGTGAGACCAGAGAGTTCTCTGGCACCACTGGGGATGCAGTTTAGTGAGTCCAGAGAGTGCACCGGCTCCAATGGCGATACACTGCAGTGAGTCAAGACAGTGCACTGGCACCACTGGGGATGCAGTGCAGTGAGTCCAGAGAGTGCACTGGCACCACTGGGGATGCAGTGCACTGAGTGCAGAGAGTGCACTGGCACCAACTGGGGATGCAGTGCAGTGAGTCCAGAGAGTGCAAAGGAACCACAAGGGATGCACTGCAGTTAGTCCAGAGAGTGCACTGGCACCACTGGGGATGCACTACAGTGAGTCCAGAGAGTGCACTGGCACCACTGGGGATGCAGTGCAGTGACTCCAGAGAGTGCCGAGGCACCACTGTTGATGCAGTGCAGTGAGTGCAGAGAGTGCACTGGCACCAGTGCGGAAGCACTGCAGTGAGTCCAGAGAGTGCACTGGCACCACTGGGGATGCACTGCAGTGAGTCCAGAGAGTGCACTGGCACCACTGGGGATGCAGTGCAGTGAGTCCAGAGAGTGCACTGGCACCACTGGGGATGCAGTGCAGTGAGTCCAGAGAGTGCACTAGCACCAATGGGATGCAGTGCAGTGAGTCCAGAGAGTGCACTGGTGCCACTGGGGATGCACTGCAGTGAGTCCAGAGAGTGCACTGGCACCACTGGGGATGCAGTGCAGTGAGTCCAGAGAGTGCACTGGCACCACTGGGGATGCAGTGCAGTGACTCCAGAGAGCGCACTGGCACCACTGGGGATGCACTGCAGTGAGTCCAGAGAGTGCACTGGCACCACTGGGGATGCACTGCAGTGAGTCCAGAGAGTGCACTGGCACCACTGGGGATGCACCCCGGTGAGTCCAGAGAGTGCACTGGCACCACTGGGGATGCACCCCGGTGAGTCCAGAGAGTGCACTCGCACCACTGGGGATGCACTGCAGTGAGTCCAGAGAGTGCACTGGCCCCACAGGGGATGTAGTGCAGTGAGTCCACAGAGGGCACTGGCACCACTGGGGATGCAGTGCAGTGAGTCCAGAGAGTGCACTGGCACCACTGGAGTTGCAGTGCAGTGAGTCGAGAGAGTGCCCTGGAACCACTGGGGATGCAGCGCAGTGACTACAGAGAGTGCAGTGTCTCCACTGGGGATGCAGTGCAGTGAGTCCAGAGAGTATACTGCCACCACTGGTGATGCAGTGCAGTGAGTCCAGAGAGTGCACTGTCAGCACTGGGGATGCAGTGCAGTGAGTCCAGACAGTGCACTGGCACCACTGGGGATGCACTGCAATGAGTCCAGAGTGTGCACTGGCACCACTGGGGATGCAATGCAGAGACTCCAGAGAGTGCACTGGCACCACTGGGGATGCAGTGCAGTGAGTCCAGAGAGTGCACTGGCGCAAAAGGAGATGCACTGCAGTGAGTCCAGAGAGTGCACTGGCGCCACTGGAGATGCAGTGCAGTGAGTCCAGAGAGTGCACTGTCAGCACTGGGGATGCAGTGCAGTGAGTCCAGGGAGTACACTGGCACCACTGGGGATGCACTGCAGTGACTCCAGAGACTGCACTGGCACCAATGGGGATGCACTGCAGTGAGTCCAGAGAATGCGCTGGCACCACTGGGGATGCAGTGCAGTGACTCGAAAGAGTGCACTGGCACCACTGGGGATGCACTGCAGTGAGTCCGGAGAGTGCCCTGGCACCAATGGTGATGCAGTGCAGTGATCCAGAGAGTACACTGGCACCTCAGGGGCTGCACTGCAGTGAGTCCAGAGAGTGCACTGGCACCACTGGGGATGCACCCCGGCAAGTCCAGAGAGTGCACTGGCACCACTGGGGATGCAGTGCAGTGAGTCCAGAGAGTGCACTGGCACCACTGGGGATGCACTGCAGTGAGTGCAGAGAGTGCACTGGCACCACTGGGGATGCACTGCAGTGAGTCCAGAGAGTGCACTGGCACCACTGGGGATGCAGTGCAGTGAGTCCGGAGAGTGCACTGGCACCACTGGGGATGCAGTGCAGTGAGTCCAGAGAGTGCACTCGCACCACTGGGGATGCACTGCAGTGATTCCAGAGAGTGCACTGTCAGCACTGGGGATGCAGTGCAGTGAGTCCAGAGAGTGCACTGGCACCACTGGGGATGCACTGCAGTGAGTCCAGAGAGTGCACTGGCACCACTGGGGATGCACTGCAGTGAGTCCAGAGAGTGCACTGGCACCACTGGGGATGCACTGCAATGAGTCCAAAGAATGCACTGGCACTAATGGGGATGCAGTGCAGTGACTCGAAAGAGTGCACTGGCACCACTGCAGATGCACTGCAGTGAGTCCGGAGAGTGCCCTGGCACCAATGGTGATGCAGTGCAGTGAGTCCAGAGAGTGCAGTGGCACCACTGGGGATGCAGTGCAGTGAGTCCAGAGAGTGCACTGGCACCAGTGGGGATGCACTGCAGTGAGTCCAGAGAGTGCACTGGCACCACAGGGGATGCACTGCAGTGAGTCCAGAGAGTGCTCTGGGAACACTGGGGATGCAGAGCAGTGAGTGCAGAGAGTGCACTGGCACCACTGGGGATGCAGTGCAGTGAGTCCAGAGAGTGCACTGACACCACTGGGGATGCACTGCAGTGACTCGAAAGAGTGCACTGGCACCACTGCGGATGCACTGCAGTGAGTCCGGAGAGTGCCCTGGCACCAATGGTGATGCAGTGCAGTGAGTCCAGAGAGTGCAGTGGCACCACTGGGGATGCAGTGCAGTGAGTCCAGAGAGTGCACTGGCACCACTGGGGATGCAATGCAGTGAGTCCAGAGAGTGCACTGGCACCACTGGGGATGAAGTGCAGTGAGTCCAGAGAGTGCACTGGCACCACTGGGGATGCAGTGCAGTGAGTCCAGAGAGTGCACTGGCACCACTGGGGATGCACTGCAGTGAGTCCAGAGAGTGCACTGGCACCACTGGGGATGCACTGCAGTGAGTCCAGAGAGTGCCCTGGCAGCACTGGGGATGCAGTGCAGTGACTCCAGAGAGTGCAGAGGCACCACTGTTGATGCAGTGCTGCGACTCCAGAGAGTGCACTGGCACCACTGGGGATGCACTGCAGTGAGTCCAGAGAGTGCAGTGGCACCACTGGGGATGCAGTGCAGTGAGTCCAGAGAGTGCACTGGCACCACTGGGGATGCAGTGCAGTGAGTCCAGAGAGTGCACTGGCACCACTGGGGATGCACTGCAGTGAGTCCAGAGAGTGCACTGGCACCACTGGGGATGCACTGCAGTGACTCAAAAGAGTGCACTGGCACCACTGCGGATGCACTGCAGTGAGTCCGGAGAGTGCACTGGCACCAATGGTGATGCAGTGAAGTGAGTCCAGAGAGTGCAGTGGCACCACTGTGGATGCAGTGCAGTGAGTCCAGAGAGTGCACTGGCACCACTGGGGTGCAATGCAGTGAGTCCGGAGAGTGCACTGGCACCACTGGGGATGCAGTGCAGTGAGTGCAGAGAGTGCCCTGGCACCACTGGGGATGCAGTGCAGTGAGTCCAGAGAGTGCACTGGCACCACTGGGGATGCAGTGCAGTGAGTCCAGAGAGTGCACTGGCACCACTGGGGATGCAGTGCAGTGAGTCCAGAGAGTGCACTGGCACCACTGGGGATGCACCCCGGTGAGCCCAGAGATTGCACTGGCACCACTGGGGATGCACTGCAGTGAGTGCAGAGAGTGCACTGGCACCACTGGGGATGCACTGCAGTGAGGGCAGAGAGTGCACTGGCACCACTGGGGATGCACTGCAGTGAGTCCAGAGAGTGCCCTGGCACCACTGGGGATGCAGTGCAGTGAGTCCAGAGAGTGCACTGGCACCACTGGGGATGCACTGCAGTGAGTCCAGAGAGTGCACTGGCACCACTGTGGATGCAGCGCAGTGAGTCCAGAGAGTGCACTGGCACCAGTGGGGATGCACTGCAGTGATTCCGGAGAGTGCACTGGCACCAGTGGGGGTGCACTGCAGTGAGTCCAGAGAGTCCACTGGCAGCACTTGGGATGCAGTGCAGTGAGTCCAGAGAGTGCACTGGCACCACTGGGGATGCAGTTCAGTGAGTCCAGAGAGTGCACTGGCACCACTGGGGATGCACTGCAGTGAGTCCAGAGAGTGCACCTGCACCACTGGGGATGCAGTGCAGTGACTCCAGAGAGTGCAGAGGCACCACTGTTGATGCAGTGCTGTGACTCCAGAGAGTGCACTGGCACCACTGGGGATTCAGTGCTGTGAGTCCAGAGAGTGCACTGGCACCACTGGGGATGAAGTGCAGTGAGTCCAGAGAGTGCACTGGCAGCACTGGGGATGCACTGCATTGAGTCCAGAGAGTGCCCTGGCACCACTGGGGATGCACTGCAGTGAGTCCAGAGAGTGCACTGGCACCACTGGGGACGATGTGCAGTGAGTCCAGAGAGTGCACTGGCACTACTGGGGATGCACTGCAGTGAGTCCAGAGAGTGCACTGGCACCACTGGGGATGCAGTGCAGTGAGTCCAGAGAGTGCAGAGGCACCACAGTTGATGCAGTGCTGTGACTCCAGAGAGTGCACTGGCACCACTGGGTATGCAGTGCAGTGAGTCCAGAGAGTGCACTGGCACCACTGGGGATGCAGTGCACTGAGTCCAGAGAGTGCACTGGCACCACTGGCGATGCAGTGCAGTGAGTCCACAGAGTGCACTGGCAGCACTGGGAATGCACTGCAGTGAGTCCAGAGAGTGCTCTGGCACCACTGGGGATGCAGTTCAGTGAGTCCAGAGAGTGCACTGGCACCACTGGGGATACACTGTAGTGACTCCAGAGAGTGCACAGGCACCACTGGGGATGCACTGCAGTGAGTCCAGAGAGTGCACTGGCACCACTGGGGATGCAGTGCAGTGAGTCCAGAGACTGCACTGGCACCAACTGGAGCTGCACTGCAGTGAGTCCTGAGATTGCACTGGCACCACTGGGGACGCACTACAGTGAGTCCAGAGACTACACTGGCAACACTGGGGATGCAGTGCAGTGAGTCCAGAGAGTGCACTGGCACCACTGTTCATGCAGTGCAGTGAGTCCAAAGAGTGCACTGGCACCACTGGGTATGCAGTGCATGAGTGCGGAGAGTCCACTGGCACCACTGGGGATGCAGTTCAGTGAGTCCAGAGAGTGCACTGGCACCACTGGGGATACACTGTAGTGACTCCAGAGAGTGCACAGGCACCACTGGGGATGCACTGCAGTGAGTCCAGAGAGTGCACTGGCACCACTGGGGATGCAGTGCAGTGAGTCCAGAGACTGCACTGGCACCAACTGGAGCTGCACTGCAGTGAGTCCTGAGATTGCACTGGCACCACTGGGGACGCACTACAGTGAGTCCAGAGACTACACTGGCACCACTGGGGATGCAGTGCAGTGAGTCCAGAGAGTGCACTGGCACCACTGTTCATGCAGTGCAGTGAGTCCAGAGAGTGCACTGGCACCACTGTGGATGCAATGCAGTGAGTCCAGAGAGTGCACTGGCACCACTGGGGATGCAGTGCAGTGACTCCAGAGAGTGCCCTGGCACCACTGGGGATGCACTGCAGTGATTCCAGGGAGTGCACTGGCACCACTGGGGATGCAGTGCAGTGAGTCCAGAGAGTGCACTGGCACTACTGGGGATGCACTGCAGTGAGTCCAGAGAGTGCACTGGCACCACTGGGGATGCACTACAGTGAGTCCAGAGAGTGCACTGGCACCACTGGGAATGCAGTGCAGTGACTCCAGAGAGTGCAGAGGCACCACTGTTGATGCAGTGCTGTGACTCCAGAGAGTGCACTGGCACCACTGGGGATGCAGTGCAGTGAGTCCAGAGAGTGCACTGGCACAAAAGTGGATGCAGTGCACTGAGTGCAGAGAGTGCATTGGCACCACTGGGGATGCAGTGCAGTGAGTCCAGAGAGTGCACTGGCACCACTGGCCATGCAGTGCAGTGAGTCCAGAGAGTGCACTGGCTCCACTGGGGATGAACTGTAGTGAGTCCAGAGACTGCACAGGCACCACTGGGGATGCAGTGCAGTGAGTCCAGAGAGTGCACTGGCACCACTGGGGATGCAGTTCAGTGAGTCCAGAGAGTGCACTGGCACCACTGGGGATACACTGCAGTGACTCCAGAGAGTGCACTGGCACCACTGGGGATGCAGTGCAGTGAGTTCAGAGAGTGCACTGGCACCAGTGGGGATGCAGTGCAGTGAGTCCAGAGACTGCACTGGCACCAACTGGAGCTGCACTGCAGTGAGTCCTGAGATTGCACTAGCACCACTGGGGATGCACTACAGTGAGTCCAGAGACTACACTGGCACCACTGGGGATGCAGTGCAGTGAGTCCAGAGAGTGCACTGGCTCCACTGGGGATGAACTGTAGTGAGTCCAGAGACTGCACAGGCACCACTGGGGATGCAGTGCAGTGAGTCCAGAGAGTGCACTGGCACCACTGGGGATGCAGTTCAGTGAGTCCAGAGAGTGCACTGGCACCACTGCGGATGCACTGCAGTGAGTCCGGAGAGTGCCCTGGCACCAATGGTGATGCAGTGCAGTGAGTCCAGAGAGTGCCCTGGCACCACTGGGGATGCAGTGCAGTGAGTCCAGAGAGTGCACTGGCACCACTGGGGATGCAATGCAGTGAGTCCAGAGAGTGCACTGGCGCCACTGGGGATGCACTGCAGTGAGTCCAGAGAGTGCACTGGCACCACTGGGGATGCAGTGCAGTGAGTCCAGAGAGTGCACTGGCACCACTGGGGATGCAGTGCAGTGACTCCAGAGAGCGCACTGGCAACACTGGGGATGCACTGCAGTGAGTCCAGAGAGTGCACTGGCACCACTGGGGATGCACCCCGGTGAGTCCAGAGAGTGCACTGGCACCACTGGGGATGCACCCCGGTGAGTCCAGAGAGTGCACTCGCACCACTGGGGATGCACTGCAGTGAGTCCAGAGAGTGCACTGGCCCCACAGGGGATGTAGTGCAGTGAGTCCACAGAGGGCACTGGCACCACTGGGGATGCAGCGCAGTGACTCCAGAGAGTGCACTGGCACCACTGGGGATGCAGTGCAGTGAGTCCAGAGAGTGCACTGGCACCACTGGAGTTGCAGTGCAGTGAGTCGAGAGAGTGCCCTGGAACCACTGGGGATGCAGCGCAGTGACTACAGAGAGTGCACTGTCTCCACTGGGGATGCAGTGCAGTGAGTCCAGAGAGTACACTGCCACCACTGGTGATGCAGTGCAGTGAGTCCAGAGAGTGCACTGGCACCACTGGGGATGCAGTGCAGTGAGTCCAGACAGTGCACTGGCACCACTGGGGATGCACTGCAGTGAGTCCAGAGAGTGCCCTGGCACCACTGGGGATGCAGTGCAGTGAGTCCAGAGAGTGCACTGGCACCACTGGGGATGCACTGCAGTGAGTCCAGAGAGTGCACTGGCACCACTGTGGATGCAGCGCAGTGAGTCCAGAGAGTGCACTGGCACCAGTGGGGATGCACTGCAGTGATTCCGGAGAGTGCACTGGCACCAGTGGGGGTGCACTGCAGTGAGTCCAGAGAGTCCACTGGCAGCACTTGGGATGCAGTGCAGTGAGTCCAGAGAGTGCACTGGCACCACTGGGGATGCAGTTCAGTGAGTCCAGAGAGTGCACTGGCACCACTGGGGATGCACTGCAGTGAGTCCAGAGAGTGCACCTGCACCACTGGGGATGCAGTGCAGTGACTCCAGAGAGTGCACTGGCACCACTGTTGATGCAGTGCTGTGACTCCAGAGAGTGCACTGGCACCACTGGGGATGCAGTGCTGTGAGTCCAGAGAGTGCACTGGCACCACTGGGGATGCACTGCAGTGAGTCCAGAGAGTGCACTGGCAGCACTGGGGATGCACTGCATTGAGTCCAGAGAGTGCCCTGGCACCACTGGGGATGCACTGCAGTGAGTCCAGAGAGTGCACTGGCACCACTGGGGATGAACTGCAGTGACTCGAAAGAGTGCACTGGCACCACTGCGGATGCACTGCAGTGAGTCCGGAGAGTGCCCTGGCACCAATGGTGATGCAGTGCAGTGAGTCCAGAGAGTGCAGTGGCACCACTGGGGATGCAGTGCAGTGAGTCCAGAGAGTGCACTGGCACCACTGGGGATGCACTGCAGTGAGTCCAGAGAGTGCACTGGCACCACTGGGGATGCAGTGCAGTGAGTGCAGAGAGTGCACTGGCACCACTGGGGATGATGTGCAGTGAGTCCAGAGAGTGCACTGGCACTACTGGGGATGCACTGCAGTGAGTCCAGAGAGTGCACTGGCACCACTGGGGATGCAGTGCAGTGACTCCAGAGAGTGCAGAGGCACCACAGTTGATGCAGTGCTGTGACTCCAGAGAGTGCACTGGCACCACTGGGGATGCAGTGCACTGAGTCCAGAGAGTGCACTGGCACCACTGGCGATGCAGTGCAGTGAGTCCACAGAGTGCACTGGCAGCACTGGGAATGCACTGCAGTGAGTCCAGAGAGTGCTCTGGCACCACTGGGGATGCAGTTCAGTGAGTCCAGAGAGTGCACTGGCACCACTGGGGATACACTGTAGTGACTCCAGAGAGTGCACAGGCACCACTGGGGATGCACTGCAGTGAGTCCAGAGAGTGCACTGGCACCACTGGGGATGCAGTGCAGTGAGTCCAGAGACTGCACTGGCACCAACTGGAGCTGCACTGCACTGAGTCCTGAGATTGCACTGGCACCACTGGGGATGCACTACAGTGAGTCCAGAGACTACACTGGCACCACTGGGGATGCAGTGCAGTGAGTCCAGAGAGTGCACTGGCACCACTGTTCATGCAGTGCAGTGAGTCCAAAGAGTGCACTGGCACCACTGTGTATGCAGTGCATGAGTGCGGAGAGTCCACTGGCACCACTGGGGATGCAGTGCAGTGAGTCCAGAGAGTGGACTGGCACCAGTGGGGATGGAGTGCAGTGAGTCCAGAGAGTGCACTGGCACCACTGGGGATGCAGTGCAGTGAGTCCAGAGAGTGCACTGGCTCCACTGGGGTTGAACTGTAGTGAGTCCAGAGACTGCACAGGCACCACTGGGGATGCAGTGCAGTGACTCCAGAGAGTGCACTGGCACCACTGGGGATGCACTGCATTGAGTGCAGAGAGTGCACTGGCACCACTGGGGATGCAATGCAGTGAGTCCAGAGAGTGCACTGGCACCACTGCGGATGCACTGCAGTGAGTGCAGAGAGTGCACGGGCACCACTGGGGATGCACTGCAGTGAGTCCAGAGAGTGCACTGACACCACTGGTGATGCAGTGCAGTGATTCCGGAGAGTGCACTGGCACCACTGGGGATGCAGTGCAGTGAGTCCAGAGAGTGCACTGGCACCACTGGGGATGCACTGCAGTGAGTCCAGAGAGTGCACTGGCAGCACTGGGGATGCAGTGCAGTGAGTCCAGAGAGTGCACTGGCACCACTGGGGATGCACTGCAGTGACTCGAAGGAGTGCACTGGCACCACTGCGGATGCACTGCAGTGAGTCCGGAGAGTGCCCTGGCACCACTGGTGATGCAGTGCAGTGAGTCCAGAGAGTGCACTGGCACCACTGGGGATGCAATGCAGTGAGTCCAGAGAGTGCACTGGCACCACTGGGGATGCAGTGCAGTGACTCCAGAGAGTGCCCTGGCACCACTGGGGATGCACTGCATGATTCCAGGGAGTGCACTGGCACCACTGGGGATGCAGTGCAGTGAGTCCAGAGAGTGCACTGGCACTACTGGGGATGCACTGCAGTGAGTCCAGAGAGTGCACTGGCACCACTGGGGATGCACTACAGTGAGTCCAGAGAGTGCACTGGCACCACTGGGGATGCAGTGCAGTGAGTCCAGAGAGTGCACTGGCGCCACTGGAGATGCAGTGCAGTGAGTCCAGAGAGTGCACTGTCAGCACTGGGGATGCAGTGCAGTGAGTCCAGGGAGTGCACTGGCACCACTGGGGATGCACTGCAGTGACTCCAGAGACTGCACTGGCACCAATGGGGATGCACTGCAGTGAGTCCAGAGAATGCACTGGCACCACTGGGGATGCAGTGCAGTGACTCGAAAGAGTGCACTGGCACCACTGGGGATGCACTGCAGTGAGTCCGGAGAGTGCCCTGGCACCAATGGTGATGCAGTGCAGTGATCCAGAGAGTACACTGGCACCTCAGAGGCTGCACTGCAGTGAGTCCAGAGAGTGCACTGGCACCACTGGGGATGCACCCCGGCAAGTCCAGAGAGTGCACTGGAACCACTGGGGATGCAGTGCAGTGAGTCCAGAGAGTGCACTGGCACCACTGGGGATGCACTGCAGTGAGTGCAGAGAGTGCACTGGCACCACTGGGGATGCAGTGCAGTGAGTCCAGAGAGTGCACTGGCACCACTGGGGATGCACTGCAGTGAGTCCAGAGAGTGCACTGGCACCACTGGGGATGCAGTGCAGTGAGTCCGGAGAGTGCACTGGCACCACTGGGGATGCACTGCAGTGATTCCAGAGAGTGCACTGTCAGCACTGGGGATGCAGTGCAGTGAGTCCAGAGAGTGCACTGTCAGCACTGGGGATGCAGTGCAGTGAGTCCAGAGAGTGCACTGGCACCACTGGGGATGCAGTGCAGTGAGTCCAGAGAGTGCACTGGCACCACTGGGGATGCACTGCAATGAGTCCAGAGAATGCACTGGCACTAATGGGGATGCAGTGCAGTGACTCGAAAGAGTGCACTGGCACCACTGCAGATGCACTGCAGTGAGTCCGGAGAGTGCCCTGGCACCAATGGTGATGCAGTGCAGTGATCCAGAGAGTACACTGGCACCTCAGAGGCTGCACTGCAGTGAGTCCAGAGAGTGCACTGGCACCACTGGGGATGCACCCCGGCAAGTCCAGAGAGTGCACTGGAACCACTGGGGATGCAGTGCAGTGAGTCCAGAGAGTGCACTGGCACCACTGGGGATGCACTGCAGTGAGTGCAGAGAGTGCACTGGCACCACTGGGGATGCAGTGCAGTGAGTCCAGTGAGTGCACTGGCACCACTGGGGATGCACTGCAGTGAGTCCAGAGAGTGCACTGGCACCACTGGGGATGCAGTGCAGTGAGTCCGGAGAGTGCACTGGCACCACTGGGGATGCAGTGCAGTGAGTGCAGAGAGTGCACTGGCACCACTGGGGATGCACTGCAGTGATTCCAGAGAGTGCACTGTCAGCACTGGGGATGCAGTGCAGTGAGTCCAGAGAGTGCACTGTCAGCACTGGGGATGCAGTGCAGTGAGTCCAGAGAGTGCACTGGCACCACTGGGGATGCAGTGCAGTGAGTCCAGAGAGTGCACTGGCACCACTGGGGATGCACTGCAATGAGTCCAGAGAATGCACTGGCACTAATGGGGATGCAGTGCAGTGACTCGAAAGAGTGCACTGGCACCACTGCAGATGCACTGCAGTGAGTCCGGAGAGTGCCCTGGCACCAATGGTGATGCAGTGCAGTGAGTCCAGAGAGTGCAGTGGCACCACTGGGGATGCAGTGCAGCGAGTCCAGAGAGTGCACTGGCACCAGTGGGGATGCACTGCAGTGAGTCCGGAGAGTGCCCTGGCACCAATGGTGATGCAGTGCAGTGAGTCCAGAGAGTGCCCTGGCACCACTGGGGATGCAGTGCAGTGAGTCCAGAGAGTGCACTGGCACCACTGGGGATGCAATGCAGTGAGTCCAGAGAGTGCACTGGCGCCACTGGGGATGCACTGCAGTGAGTCCAGAGAGTGCACTGGCACCACTGGGGATGCAGTGCAGTGAGTCCAGAGAGTGCACTGGCACCACTGGGGATGCAGTGCAGTGACTCCAGAGAGCGCACTGGCAACACTGGGGATGCACTGCAGTGAGTCCAGAGAGTGCACTGGCACCACTGGGGATGCACCCCGGTGAGTCCAGAGAGTGCACTGGCACCACTGGGGATGCACCCCGGTGAGTCCAGAGAGTGCACTCGCACCACTGGGGATGCACTGCAGTGAGTCCAGAGAGTGCACTGGCCCCACAGGGGATGTAGTGCAGTGAGTCCACAGAGGGCACTGGCACCACTGGGGATGCAGCGCAGTGACTCCAGAGAGTGCACTGGCACCACTGGGGATGCAGTGCAGTGAGTCCAGAGAGTGCACTGGCACCACTGGAGTTGCAGTGCAGTGAGTCGAGAGAGTGCCCTGGAACCACTGGGGATGCAGCGCAGTGACTACAGAGAGTGCACTGTCTCCACTGGGGATGCAGTGCAGTGAGTCCAGAGAGTACACTGCCACCACTGGTGATGCAGTGCAGTGAGTCCAGAGAGTGCACTGGCACCACTGGGGATGCAGTGCAGTGAGTCCAGACAGTGCACTGGCACCACTGGGGATGCACTGCAATGAGTCCAGAGTGTGCACTGGCACCACTGGGGATGCAATGCAGTGACTCCAGAGAGTGCACTGGCACCACTGGGGATGCAGTGCAGTGAGTCCAGAGAGTGCACTGGCGCAAAAGGAGATGCACTGCAATGAGTCCAGAGAGTGCACTGGCGCCACTGGAGATGCAGTGCAGTGAGTCCAGAGAGTGCACTGTCAGCACTGGGGATGCAGTGCAGTGAGTCCAGGGAGTGCACTGGCACCACTGGGGATGCACTGCAGTGACTCCAGAGACTGCACTGGCACCAATGGGGATGCACTGCAGTGAGTCCAGAGAATGCACTGGCACCACTGGGGATGCAGTGCAGTGACTCGAAAGAGTGCACTGGCACCACTGGGGATGCACTGCAGTGAGTCCGGAGAGTGCCCTGGCACCAATGGTGATGCAGTGCAGTGATCCAGAGAGTACACTGGCACCTCAGAGGCTGCACTGCAGTGAGTCCAGAGAGTGCACTGGCACCACTGGGGATGCACCCCGGCAAGTCCAGAGAGTGCACTGGAACCACTGGGGATGCAGTGCAGTGAGTCCAGAGAGTGCACTGGCACCACTGGGGATGCACTGCAGTGAGTGCAGAGAGTGCACTGGCACCACTGGGGATGCAGTGCAGTGAGTCCAGAGAGTGCACTGGCACCACTGGGGATGCACTGCAGTGAGTCCAGAGAGTGCACTGGCACCACTGGGGATGCAGTGCAGTGAGTCCGGAGAGTGCACTGGCACCACTGGGGATGCAGTGCAGTGAGTGCAGAGAGTGCACTGGCACCACTGGGGATGCACTGCAGTGATTCCAGAGAGTGCACTGTCAGCACTGGGGATGCAGTGCAGTGAGTCCAGAGAGTGCACTGTCAGCACTGGGGATGCAGTGCAGTGAGTCCAGAGAGTGCACTGGCACCACTGGGGATGCAGTGCAGTGAGTCCAGAGAGTGCACTGGCACCACTGGGGATGCACTGCAATGAGTCCAGAGAATGCACTGGCACTAATGGGGATGCAGTGCAGTGACTCGAAAGAGTGCACTGGCACCACTGCAGATGCACTGCAGTGAGTCCGGAGAGTGCCCTGGCACCAATGGTGATGCAGTGCAGTGAGTCCAGAGAGTGCAGTGGCACCACTGGGGATGCAGTGCAGCGAGTCCAGAGAGTGCACTGGCACCAGTGGGGATGCACTGCAGTGAGTCCAGAGAGTGCACTGGCACCACTGGGGATGCACTGCAGTGAGTCCAGAGAGTGCTCTGGGAACACTGGGGATGCAGAGCAGTGAGTGCAGAGAGTGCACTGGCACCACTGGGGATGCAGTGCAGTGAGTCCAGAGAGTGCACTGACACCACTGGGGATGCACTGCAGTGACTCTAAAGAGTGCACTGGCACCACTGCGGATGCACTGCAGTGAGTCCGGAGAGTGCCCTGGCACCAATGGTGATGCAGTGCAGTGAGTCCAGAGAGTGCAGTGGCACCACTGGGGATGCAGTGCAGTGAGTCCAGAGAGTGCACTGGCACCACTGGGGATGCAGTGCAGTGAGTCCAGAGAGTGCACTGGCACCACTGGGGATGCACTGCAATGAGTCCAGAGAATGCACTGGCACTAATGGGGATGCAGTGCAGTGACTCGAAAGAGTGCACTGGCACCACTGCAGATGCACTGCAGTGAGTCCGGAGAGTGCCCTGGCACCAATGGTGATGCAGTGCAGTGAGTCCAGAGAGTGCAGTGGCACCACTGGGGATGCAGTGCAGTGAGTCCAGAGAGTGCACTGGCACCAGTGGGGATGCACTGCAGTGAGTCCAGAGAGTGCACTGGCACCACTGGGGATGCACTGCAGTGAGTCCAGAGAGTGCTCTGGGAACACTGGGGATGCAGAGCAGTGAGTGCAGAGAGTGCACTGGCACCACTGGGGATGCAGTGCAGTGAGTCCAGAGAGTGCACTGACACCACTGGGGATGCACTGCAGTGACTCGAAAGAGTGCACTGGCACCACTGCGGATGCACTGCAGTGAGTCCGGAGAGTGCCCTGGCACCAATGGTGATGCAGTGCAGTGAGTCCAGAGAGTGCAGTGGCACCACTGGGGATGCAGTGCAGTGAGTCCAGAGAGTGCACTGGCACCACTGGGGATGCAATGCAGTGAGTCCAGAGAGTGCACTGGCACCACTGGGGATGAAGTGCAGTGAGTCCAGAGAGTGCACTGGCACCACTGGGGATGCAGTGCAGTGAGTCCAGAGAGTGCACTGGCACCACTGGGGATGCACTGCAGTGAGTCCAGAGAGTGCACTGGCACCACTGGGGATGCACTGCAGTGAGTCCAGAGAGTGCCCTGGCAGCACTGGGGATGCAGTGCAGTGACTCCAGAGAGTGCAGAGGCACCACTGTTGATGCAGTGCTGCGACTCCAGAGAGTGCACTGGCACCACTGGGGATGCACTGCAGTGAGTCCAGAGAGTGCACTGGCACCACTGGGGATGCACTGCAGTGAGTCCAGAGAGTGCACTGGCACCACTGGTGATGCAGTGCAGTGAGTCCAGAGAGTGCAGTGGCACCACTGGGGATGCAGTGCAGTGAGTCCAGAGAGTGCACTGGCACCACTGGGGATGCACTGCAGTGACTCAAAAGAGTGCACTGGCACCACTGCGGATGCACTGCAGTGAGTCCGGAGAGTGCACTGGCACCAATGGTTATGCAGTGAAGTGAGTCCAGAGAGTGCAGTGGCACCACTGTGGATGCAGTGCAGTGAGTCCAGAGAGTGCACTGGCACCACTGGGGATGCAATGCAGTGAGTCCGGAGAGTGCACTGGCACCACTGGGGATGCAGTGCAGTGAGTCCAGAGAGTGCACTGGCACCACTGGGGATGATGTGCAGTGAGTCCAGAGAGTGCACTGGCACCACTGGGGATGCAGTGCAGTGAGTGCAGAGAGTGCCCTGGCACCACTGGGGATGCAGTGCAGTGAGTCCAGAGAGTGCACTGGCACCACTGGGGATGCAGTGCAGTGAGTCCAGAGAGTGCACTGGCACCACTGGGGATGCACCCCGGTGAGCCCAGAGATTGCACTGGCACCACTGGGGATGCACTGCAGTGAGTGCAGAGAGTGCACTGGCACCACTGGGGATGCACTGCAGTGAGGGCAGAGAGTGCACTGGCACCACTGGGGATGCACTGCAGTGAGTCCAGAGAGTGCCCTGGCACCACTGGGGATGCAGTGCAGTGAGTCCAGAGAGTGCACTGGCACCACTGGGGATGCACTGCAGTGAGTCCAGAGAGTGCACTGGCACCACTGTGGATGCAGCGCAGTGAGTCCAGAGAGTGCACTGGCACCAGTGGGGATGCACTGCAGTGATTCCGGAGAGTGCACTGGCACCAGTGGGGGTGCACTGCAGTGAGTCCAGAGAGTCCACTGGCAGCACTTGGGATGCAGTGCAGTGAGTCCAGAGAGTGCACTGGCACCACTGGGGATGCAGTTCAGTGAGTCCAGAGAGTGCACTGGCACCACTGGGGATGCACTGCAGTGAGTCCAGAGAGTGCACCTGCACCACTGGGGATGCAGTGCAGTGACTCCAGAGAGTGCAGAGGCACCACTGTTGATGCAGTGCTGTGACTCCAGAGAGTGCACTGGCACCACTGGGGATGCAGTGCTGTGAGTCCAGAGAGTGCACTGGCACCACTGGGGATGCACTGCAGTGAGTCCAGAGAGTGCACTGGCAGCACTGGGGATGCACTGCATTGAGTCCAGAGAGTGCCCTGGCACCACTGGGGATGCACTGCAGTGAGTCCAGAGAGTGCACTGGCACCACTGGGGATGAACTGCAGTGACTCGAAAGAGTGCACTGGCACCACTGCGGATGCACTGCAGTGAGTCCGGAGAGTGCCCTGGCACCAATGGTGATGCAGTGCAGTGAGTCCAGAGAGTGCAGTGGCACCACTGGGGATGCAGTGCAGTGAGTCCAGAGAGTGCACTGGCACCACTGGGGATGCACTGCAGTGAGTCCAGAGAGTGCACTGGCACCACTGGGGATGCAGTGCAGTGAGTGCAGAGAGTGCACTGGCACCACTGGGGATGATGTGCAGTGAGTCCAGAGAGTGCACTGGCACTACTGGGGATGCACTGCAGTGAGTCCAGAGAGTGCACTGGCACCACTGGGGATGCAGTGCAGTGACTCCAGAGAGTGCAGAGGCACCACTGTTGATGCAGTGCTGTGACTCCAGAGAGTGCACTGGCACCACTGGGTATGCAGTGCAGTGAGTCCAGAGAGTGCACTGGCACCACTGGGGATGCAGTGCACTGAGTCCAGAGAGTGCACTGGCACCACTGGCGATGCAGTGCAGTGAGTCCACAGAGTGCACTGGCAGCACTGGGAATGCACTGCAGTGAGTCCAGAGAGTGCTCTGGCACCACTGCGGATGCAGTTCAGTGAGTCCAGAGAGTGCACTGGCACCACTGGGGATACACTGTAGTGACTCCAGAGAGTGCACAGGCACCACTGGGGATGCACTGCAGTGAGTCCAGAGAGTGCACTGGCACCACTGGGGATGCAGTGCAGTGAGTCCAGAGACTGCACTGGCACCAACTGGAGCTGCACTGCAGTGAGTCCTGAGATTGCACTGGCACCACTGGGGATGCACTACAGTGAGTCCAGAGACTACACTGGCACCACTGGGGATGCAGTGCAGTGAGTCCAGAGAGTGCACTGGCACCACTGTTCATGCAGTGCAGTGAGTCCAAAGAGTGCACTGGCACCACTGGGTATGCAGTGCATGAGTGCGGAGAGTCCACTGGCACCACTGGGGATGCAGTGCAGTGAGTCCAGAGAGTGGACTGGCACCAGTGGGGATGGAGTGCAGTGAGTCCAGAGAGTGCACTGGCACCACTGGGGATGCAGTGCAGTGAGTCCAGAGAGTGCACTGGCTCCACTGGGGTTGAACTGTAGTGAGTCCAGAGACTGCACAGGCACCACTGGGGATGCAGTGCAGTGACTCCAGAGAGTGCACTGGCACCACTGGGGATGCACTGCAGTGAGTGCAGAGAGTGCACTGGCACCACTGGGGATGCAATGCAGTGAGTCCAGAGAGTGCACTGGCACCACTGGGGATGCACTGCAGTGAGTCCAGAGAGTGCACGGGCACCACTGGGGATGCACTGCAGTGAGTCCAGAGAGTGCACTGACACCACTGGGGATGCAGTGCAGTGATTCCGGAGAGTGCACTGGCACCACTGGGGATGCAGTGCAGTGAGTCCAGAGAGTGCACTGGCACCACTGGGGATGCAATGCAGTGAGTCCAGAGAGTGCACTGGCAGCACTGGTGATGCAGTGCAGTGAGTCCAGAGAGTGCACTGGCACCACTGGGGATGCACTGCAGTGACTCGAAGGAGTGCACTGGCACCACTGCGGATGCACTGCAGTGAGTCCGGAGAGTGCCCTGGCACCACTGGTGATGCAGTGCAGTGAGTCCAGAGAGTGCAGTGGCACCACTGGGGATGCAGTGCAGTGAGTCCAGAGAGTGCACTGGCACCACTGGGGATGCAATGCAGTGAGTCCAGAGAGTGCACTGGCACCACTGGGGATGCAGTGCAGTGACTCCAGAGAGTGCCCTGGCACCACTGGGGATGCACTGCAGTGATTCCAGGGAGTGCACTGGCACCACTGGGGATGCAGTGCAGTGAGTCCAGAGAGTGCACTGGCACTACTGGGGATGCACTGCAGTGAGTCCAGAGAGTGCACTGGCACCACTGGGGATGCACTACAGTGAGTCCAGAGAGTGCACTGGCACCAGTGGGAATGCAGTGCAGTGACTCCAGAGAGTGCAGAGGCACCACTGTTGATGCAGTGCTGTGACTCCAGAGAGTGCACTGGCACCACTGGGGATGCAGTGCAGTGAGTCCAGAGAGTGCACTGGCACAAAAGGGGATGCAGTGCACTGAGTGCAGAGAGTGCATTGGCACCACTGGGGATGCAGTGCAGTGAGTCCAGAGAGTGCACTGGCACCACTGGCCATGCAGTGCAGTGAGTCCAGAGAGTGCACTGGCTCCACTGGGGATGAACTGTAGTGAGTCCAGAGACTGCACAGGCACCACTGGGGATGCAGTGCAGTGAGTCCAGAGAGTGCACTGGCACCACTGGGGATGCAGTTCAGTGAGTCCAGAGAGTGCACTGGCACCACTGGGGATACACTGCAGTGACTCCAGAGAGTGCACTGGCACCACTGGGGATGCAGTGCAGTGAGTCCAGAGAGTGCACTGGCACCAGTGGGGATGCAGTGCAGTGAGTCCAGAGACTGCACTGGCACCAACTGGAGCTGCACTGCAGTGAGTCCTGAGATTGCACTGGCACCACTGGGGATGCACTACAGTGAGTCCAGAGACTACACTGGCACCACTGGCGATGCAGTACAGTGAGTCCAGAGAGTGCACTGGCTCCACTGGGGATGAACTGTAGTGAGTCCAGAGACTGCACAGGCACCACTGGGGATGCAGTGCAGTGAGTCCAGAGAGTGCACTGGCACCACTGGGGATGCAGTTCAGTGAGTCCAGAGAGTGCACTGGCACCACTGCGGATGCACTGCAGTGAGTCCGGAGAGTGCCCTGGCACCAATGGTGATGCAGTGCAGTGAGTCCAGAGAGTGCCCTGGCACCACTGGGGATGCAGTGCAGTGAGTCCAGAGAGTGCACTGGCGCCACTGGGGATGCACTGCAGTGAGTCCAGAGAGTGCACTGGCACCACTGGGGATGCAGTGCAGTGAGTCCAGAGAGTGCACTGGCACCACTGGGGATGCAGTGCAGTGACTCCAGAGAGCGCACTGGCACCACTGGGGATGCAGTGCAGTGAGTCCAGAGAGTGCACTGGCACCACTGGGGATGCACCCCGGTGAGTCCAGAGAGTGCACTGGCACCACTGGGGATGCACCCCGGTGAGTCCAGAGAGTGCACTCGCACCACTGGGGATGCACCCCGGTGAGTCCAGAGAGTGCACTGGCCCCACAGGGGATATAGTGCAGTGAGTCCACAGAGGGCACTGGCACCACTGGGGATGCAGCGCAGTGACTCCAGAGAGTGCACTGGCACCACTGGGGATGCAGTGCAGTGAGTCCAGAGAGTGCACTGGCACCACTGGAGTTGCAGTGCAGTGAGTCGAGAGAGTGCCCTGGAACCACTGGGGATGCAGCGCAGTGACTACAGAGAGTGCACTGTCTCCACTGGGGATGCAGTGCAGTGAGTCCAGAGAGTACACTGCCACCACTGGTGATGCAGTGCAGTGAGTCCAGAGAGTGCACTGGCACCACTGGGGATGCAGTGCAGTGAGTCCAGACAGTGCACTGGCACCACTGGGGATGCACTGCAATGAGTCCAGAGTGTGCACTGGCACCACTGGGGATGCAATGCAGTGACTCCAGAGAGTGCACTGGCACCACTGGGGATGCAGTGCAGTGAGTCCAGAGAGTGCACTGGCGCAAAAGGAGATGCACTGCAGTGAGTCCAGAGAGTGCACTGGCGCCACTGGAGATGCAGTGCAGTGAGTCCAGAGAGTGCACTGTCAGCACTGGGGATGCAGTGCAGTGAGTCCAGGGAGTGCACTGGCACCACTGGGGATGCAATGCAGTGACTCCAGAGACTGCACTGGCACCAATGGGGATGCACTGCAGTGAGTCCAGAGAATGCACTGGCACCACTGGGGATGCAGTGCAGTGACTCGAAAGAGTGCCCTGGCACCAATGGTGATGCAGTGCAGTGATCCAGAGAGTACACTGGCACCTCAGGGGCTGCACTGCAGTGAGTCCAGAGAGTGCACTGGCACCACTGGGGATGCACCCCGGCAAGTCCAGAGAGTGCACTGGCACCACTGGGGATGCAGTGCAGTGAGTCCAGAGAGTGCACTGGCACCACTGGGGATGCACTGCAGTGAGTGCAGAGAGTGCACTGGCACCACTGGGGATGCAGTGCAGTGAGTCCAGAGAGTGCACTGGCACCACTGGGGATGCACTGCAGTGAGTCCAGAGAGTGCACTGGCACCACTGGGGATGCAGTGCAGTGAGTCCGGAGAGTGCACTGGCACCACTGGGGATGCAGTGCAGTGAGTCCAGAGAGTGCACTGGCACCACTGGGGATGCACTGCAGTGATTCCAGAGAGTGCACTGGCACCACTGGGGATGCAGTTCAGTGAGTCCAGAGAGTGCACTGTCAGCACTGGGGATGCAGTGCAGTGAGTCCAGAGAGTGCACTGGCACCACTGGGGATGCACTGCAGTGAGTCCAGAGAGTGCTCTGGGAACACTGGGGATGCAGAGCAGTGAGTGCAGAGAGTGCACTGGCACCACTGGGGATGCAGTGCAGTGAGTCCAGAGAGTGCACTGACACCACTGGGGATGCACTGCAGTGACTCGAAAGAGTGCACTGGCACCACTGCGGATGCACTGCAGTGAGTCCGGAGAGTGCCCTGGCACCAATGGTGATGCAGTGCAGTGAGTCCAGAGAGTGCAGTGGCACCACTGGGGATGCAGTGCAGTGAGTCCAGAGAGTGCACTGGCACCACTGGGGATGCAATGCAGTGAGTCCAGAGAGTGCACTGGCACCACTGGGGATGAAGTGCAGTGAGTCCAGAGAGTGCACTGGCACCACTGGGGATGCAGTGCAGTGAGTCCAGAGAGTGCACTGGCACCACTGGGGATGCACTGCAGTGAGTCCAGAGAGTGCACTGGCACCACTGGGGATGCACTGCAGTGAGTCCAGAGAGTGCCCTGGCAGCACTGGGGATGCAGTGCAGTGACTCCAGAGAGTGCAGAGGCACCACTGTTGATGCAGTGCTGCGACTCCAGAGAGTGCACTGGCACCACTGGGGATGCACTGCAGTGAGTCCAGAGAGTGCACTGGCACCACTGGGGATGCAGTGCAGTGAGTCCAGAGAGTGCACTGGCACCACTGGTGATGCAGTGCAGTGACTCAAAAGAGTGCACTGGCACCACTGCGGATGCACTGCAGTGAGTCCGGAGAGTGCACTGGCACCAATGGTGATGCAGTGAAGTGAGTCCAGAGAGTGCACTGGCACCACTGTGGATGCAGTGCAGTGAGTCCAGAGAGTGCACTGGCACCACTGGGGATGCAATGCAGTGAGTCCGGAGAGTGCACTGGCACCACTGGGGATGCAGTGCAGTGAGTCCAGAGAGTGCACTGGCACCACTGGGGATGCACTGCAGTGAGTCCAGAGAGTGCACTGGCACCACTGGGGATGCAGTGCAGTGAGTGCAGAGAGTGCCCTGGCACCACTGGGGATGCAGTGCAGTGAGTCCAGAGAGTGCACTGGCACCACTGGCCATGCAGTGCAGTGAGTCCAGAGAGTGCACTGGCACCACTGGGGATGCACTGCAGTGATTCCAGAGAGTGCACTGGCACCACTGGGGATGCAGTGCAGTGAGTCCAGAGAGTGCACTGTCAGCACTGGGGATGCAGTGCAGTGAGTCCAGAGAGTGCACTGGCACCACTGGGGATGCAGTGCAGTGAGTCCAGAGAGTGCACTGGCACCACTGGGGATGCACTGCAATGAGTCCAGAGAATGCACTGGCACTAATGGGGATGCAGTGCAGTGACTCGAAAGAGTGCACTGGCACCACTGCAGATGCACTGCAGTGAGTCCGGAGAGTGCCCTGGCACCAATGGTGATGCAGTGCAGTGAGTCCAGAGAGTGCAGTGGCACCACTGGGGATGCAGTGCAGTGAGTCCAGAGAGTGCACTGGCACCAGTGGGGATGCACTGCAGTGAGTCCAGAGAGTGCACTGGCACCACTGGGGATGCACTGCAGTGAGTCCAGAGAGTGCTCTGGGAACACTGGGGATGCAGAGCAGTGAGTGCAGAGAGTGCACTGGCACCACTGGGGATGCAGTGCAGTGAGTCCAGAGAGTGCACTGACACCACTGGGGATGCACTGCAGTGACTCGAAAGAGTGCACTGGCACCACTGCGGATGCACTGCAGTGAGTCCGGAGAGTGCCCTGGCACCAATGGTGATGCAGTGCAGTGAGTCCAGAGAGTGCAGTGGCACCACTGGGGATGCAGTGCAGTGAGTCCAGAGAGTGCACTGGCACCACTGGGGATGCAATGCAGTGAGTCCAGAGAGTGCACTGGCACCACTGGGGATGAAGTGCAGTGAGTCCAGAGAGTGCACTGGCACCACTGGTGATGCAGTGCAGTGAGTCCAGAGAGTGCACTGGCACCACTGGGGATGCACTGCAGTGAGTCCAGAGAGTGCACTGGCACCACTGGGGATGCACTGCAGTGAGTCCAGAGAGTGCCCTGGCAGCACTGGGGATGCAGTGCAGTGACTCCAGAGAGTGCAGAGGCACCACTGTTGATGCAGTGCTGCGACTCCAGAGAGTGCACTGGCACCACTGGGGATGCACTGCAGTGAGTCCAGAGAGTGCACTGGCACCACTGGGGATGCAGTGCAGTGAGTCCAGAGAGTGCACTGGCACCACTGGTGATGCAGTGCAGTGACTCAAAAGAGTGCACTGGCACCACTGCGGATGCACTGCAGTGAGTCCGGAGAGTGCACTGGCACCAATGGTGATGCAGTGAAGTGAGTCCAGAGAGTGCAGTGGCACCACTGTGGATGCAGTGCAGTGAGTCCAGAGAGTGCACTGGCACCACTGGGGATGCAATGCAGTGAGTCCGGAGAGTGCACTGGCACCACTGGGGATGCAGTGCAGTGAGTCCAGAGAGTGCACTGGCACCACTGGGGATGCACTGCAGTGAGTCCAGAGAGTGCACTGGCACCACTGGGGATGCAGTGCAGTGAGTGCAGAGAGTGCCCTGGCACCACTGGGGATGCAGTGCAGTGAGTCCAGAGAGTGCACTGGCACCACTGGGGATGCAGTGCAGTGAGTCCAGAGAGTGCACTGGCACCACTGGGGATGCACCCCGGTGAGCCCAGAGATTGCACTGGCACCACTGGGGATGCACTGCAGTGAGTGCAGAGAGTGCACTGGCACCACTGGGGATGCACTGCAGTGAGGGCAGAGAGTGCACGGGCACCACTGGGGATGCACTGCAGTGAGTCCAGAGAGTGCCCTGGCACCACTGGGGATGCAGTGCAGTGAGTCCAGAGAGTGCACTGGCACCACTGGGGATGCACTGCAGTGAGTCCAGAGAGTGCACTGGCACCACTGTGGATGCAGCGCAGTGAGTCCAGAGAGTGCACTGGCACCAGTGGGGATGCACTGCAGTGATTCCGGAGAGTGCACTGGCACCAGTGGGGGTGCACTGCAGTGAGTCCAGAGAGTCCACTGGCAGCACTTGGGATGCAGTGCAGTGAGTCCAGAGAGTGCACTGGCACCACTGGGGATGCAGTTCAGTGAGTCCAGAGAGTGCACTGGCACCACTGGGGATGCACTGCAGTGAGTCCAGAGAGTGCACCTGCACCACTGGGGATGCAGTGCAGTGACTCCAGAGAGTGCAGAGGCACCACTGTTGATGCAGTGCTGTGACTCCAGAGAGTGCACTGGCACCACTGGGGATGCAGTGCTGTGAGTCCAGAGAGTGCACTGGCACCACTGGGGATGCACTGCAGTGAGTCCAGAGAGTGCACTGGCAGCACTGGGGATGCACTGCATTGAGTCCAGAGAGTGCACTGGCACCACTGGGGATGCACTGCAGTGAGTCCAGAGAGTGCACTGGCACCACTGGGGATGAACTGCAGTGACTCGAAAGAGTGCACTGGCACCACTGCGGATGCACTGCAGTGAGTCCGGAGAGTGCCCTGGCACCAATGGTGATGCAGTGCAGTGAGTCCAGAGAGTGCAGTGGCACCACTGGGGATGCAGTGCAGTGAGTCCAGAGAGTGCACTGGCACCACTGGGGATGCAATGCAGTGAGTCCAGAGAGTGCACTGGCACCACTGGGGATGCAGTGCAGTGAGTGCAGAGAGTGCACTGGCACCACTGGGGATGATGTGCAGTGAGTCCAGAGAGTGCACTGGCACTACTGGGGATGCACTGCAGTGAGTCCAGAGAGTGCACTGGCAACACTGGGGATGCAGTGCAGTGACTCCAGAGAGTGCAGAGGCACCACTGTTGATGCAGTGCTGTGACTCCAGAGAGTGCACTGGCACCACTGGGTATGCAGTGCAGTGAGTCCAGAGAGTGCACTGGCACCACTGGGGATGCAGTGCAGTGAGTCCAGAGAGTGCACTGGCACCACTGGGTATGCAGTGCAGTGAGTCCAGAGAGTGCACTGGCACCACTGGGGATGCAGTGCAGTGAGTCCAGAGAGTGCACTGGCACCACTGGGGATGCAGTGCAGTGAGTCCACAGAGTGCACTGGCAGCACGGGTAATGCACTGCAGTGAGTCCAGAGAGTGCACTGGCACCACTGGGGATGCAGTGCAGTGAGTCCAGAGAGTGCACTGGCACCACTGGGGATGCAGTGCAGTGACTCCAGAGAGCGCACTGGCACCACTGGGGATGCAGTGCAGTGAGTCCAGAGAGTGCACTGGCACCACTGGGGATGCACCCCGGTGAGTCCAGAGAGTGCACTGGCACCACTGGGGATGCACCCCGGTGAGTCCAGAGAGTGCACTCGCACCACTGGGGATGCACCCCGGTGAGTCCAGAGAGTGCACTGGCCCCACAGGGGATATAGTGCAGTGAGTCCACAGAGGGCACTGGCACCACTGGGGATGCAGCGCAGTGACTCCAGAGAGTGCACTGGCACCACTGGGGATGCAGTGCAGTGAGTCCAGAGAGTGCACTGGCACCACTGGAGTTGCAGTGCAGTGAGTCGAGAGAGTGCCCTGGAACCACTGGGGATGCAGCGCAGTGACTACAGAGAGTGCACTGTCTCCACTGGGGATGCAGTGCAGTGAGTCCAGAGAGTACACTGCCACCACTGGTGATGCAGTGCAGTGAGTCCAGAGAGTGCACTGGCACCACTGGGGATGCAGTGCAGTGAGTCCAGACAGTGCACTGGCACCACTGGGGATGCACTGCAATGAGTCCAGAGTGTGCACTGGCACCACTGGGGATGCAATGCAGTGACTCCAGAGAGTGCACTGGCACCACTGGGGATGCAGTGCAGTGAGTCCAGAGAGTGCACTGGCGCAAAAGGAGATGCACTGCAGTGAGTCCAGAGAGTGCACTGGCGCCACTGGAGATGCAGTGCAGTGAGTCCAGAGAGTGCACTGTCAGCACTGGGGATGCAGTGCAGTGAGTCCAGGGAGTGCACTGGCACCACTGGGGATGCAATGCAGTGACTCCAGAGACTGCACTGGCACCAATGGGGATGCACTGCAGTGAGTCCAGAGAATGCACTGGCACCACTGGGGATGCAGTGCAGTGACTCGAAAGAGTGCCCTGGCACCAATGGTGATGCAGTGCAGTGATCCAGAGAGTACACTGGCACCTCAGGGGCTGCACTGCAGTGAGTCCAGAGAGTGCACTGGCACCACTGGGGATGCACCCCGGCAAGTCCAGAGAGTGCACTGGCACCACTGGGGATGCAGTGCAGTGAGTCCAGAGAGTGCACTGGCACCACTGGGGATGCACTGCAGTGAGTGCAGAGAGTGCACTGGCACCACTGGGGATGCAGTGCAGTGAGTCCAGAGAGTGCACTGGCACCACTGGGGATGCACTGCAGTGAGTCCAGAGAGTGCACTGGCACCACTGGGGATGCAGTGCAGTGAGTCCGGAGAGTGCACTGGCACCACTGGGGATGCAGTGCAGTGAGTCCAGAGAGTGCACTGGCACCACTGGGGATGCACTGCAGTGATTCCAGAGAGTGCACTGGCACCACTGGGGATGCAGTGCAGTGAGTCC
This sequence comes from Anser brachyrhynchus, assembly GCF_964034855.1. NCBI lineage: Eukaryota > Metazoa > Chordata > Aves > Anseriformes > Anatidae > Anser > Anser brachyrhynchus. Next base: position 644,517 of record NW_027664010.1, read on the forward strand.
AGAGAGTGCACTGTCAGCACTGGGGATGCAGTGCAGTGAGTCCAGAGAGTGCACTGGCACCACTGGGGATGCACTGCAGTGAGTCCAGAGAGTGCTCTGGGAACACTGGGGATGCAGAGCAGTGAGTGCAGAGAGTGCACTGGCACCACTGGGGATGCAGTGCAGTGAGTCCAGAGAGTGCACTGACACCACTGGGGATGCACTGCAGTGACTCGAAAGAGTGCACTGGCACCACTGCGGATGCACTGCAGTGAGTCCGGAGAGTGCCCTGGCACCAATGGTGATGCAGTGCAGTGAGTCCAGAGAGTGCAGTGGCACCACTGGGGATGCAGTGCAGTGAGTCCAGAGAGTGCACTGGCACCACTGGGGATGCAATGCAGTGAGTCCAGAGAGTGCACTGGCACCACTGGGGATGAAGTGCAGTGAGTCCAGAGAGTGCACTGGCACCACTGGGGATGCAGTGCAGTGAGTCCAGAGAGTGCACTGGCACCACTGGGGATGCACTGCAGTGAGTCCAGAGAGTGCACTGGCACCACTGGGGATGCACTGCAGTGAGTCCAGAGAGTGCCCTGGCAGCACTGGGGATGCAGTGCAGTGACTCCAGAGAGTGCAGAGGCACCACTGTTGATGCAGTGCTGCGACTCCAGAGAGTGCACTGGCACCACTGGGGATGCACTGCAGTGAGTCCAGAGAGTGCACTGGCACCACTGGGGATGCAGTGCAGTGAGTCCAGAGAGTGCACTGGCACCACTGGTGATGCAGTGCAGTGACTCAAAAGAGTGCACTGGCACCACTGCGGATGCACTGCAGTGAGTCCGGAGAGTGCACTGGCACCAATGGTGATGCAGTGAAGTGAGTCCAGAGAGTGCACTGGCACCACTGTGGATGCAGTGCAGTGAGTCCAGAGAGTGCACTGGCACCACTGGGGATGCAATGCAGTGAGTCCGGAGAGTGCACTGGCACCACTGGGGATGCAGTGCAGTGAGTCCAGAGAGTGCACTGGCACCACTGGGGATGCACTGCAGTGAGTCCAGAGAGTGCACTGGCACCACTGGGGATGCAGTGCAGTGAGTGCAGAGAGTGCCCTGGCACCACTGGGGATGCAGTGCAGTGAGTCCAGAGAGTGCACTGGCACCACTGGGGATGCAGTGCAGTGAGTCCAGAGAGTGCACTGGCACCACTGGGGATGCACTGCAGTGATTCCAGAGAGTGCACTGGCACCACTGGGGATGCAGTGCAGTGAGTCCAGAGAGTGCACTGTCAGCACTGGGGATGCAGTGCAGTGAGTCCAGAGAGTGCACTGGCACCACTGGGGATGCAGTGCAGTGAGTCCAGAGAGTGCACTGGCACCACTGGGGATGCACTGCAATGAGTCCAGAGAATGCACTGGCACTAATGGGGATGCAGTGCAGTGACTCGAAAGAGTGCACTGGCACCACTGCAGATGCACTGCAGTGAGTCCGGAGAGTGCCCTGGCACCAATGGTGATGCAGTGCAGTGAGTCCAGAGAGTGCAGTGGCACCACTGGGGATGCACTGCAGTGACTCGAAAGAGTGCACTGGCACCACTGCGGATGCACTGCAGTGAGTCCGGAGAGTGCCCTGGCACCAATGGTGATGCAGTGCAGTGAGTCCAGAGAGTGCAGTGGCACCACTGGGGATGCAGTGCAGTGAGTCCAGAGAGTGCACTGGCACCACTGGGGATGCAATGCAGTGAGTCCAGAGAGTGCACTGGCACCACTGGGGATGAAGTGCAGTGAGTCCAGAGAGTGCACTGGCACCACTGGTGATGCAGTGCAGTGAGTCCAGAGAGTGCACTGGCACCACTGGGGATGCACTGCAGTGAGTCCAGAGAGTGCACTGGCACCACTGGGGATGCACTGCAGTGAGTCCAGAGAGTGCCCTGGCAGCACTGGGGATGCAGTGCAGTGACTCCAGAGAGTGCAGAGGCACCACTGTTGATGCAGTGCTGCGACTCCAGAGAGTGCACTGGCACCACTGGGGATGCACTGCAGTGAGTCCAGAGAGTGCACTGGCACCACTGGGGATGCAGTGCAGTGAGTCCAGAGAGTGCACTGGCACCACTGGTGATGCAGTGCAGTGACTCAAAAGAGTGCACTGGCACCACTGCGGATGCACTGCAGTGAGTCCGGAGAGTGCACTGGCACCAATGGTGATGCAGTGAAGTGAGTCCAGAGAGTGCAGTGGCACCACTGTGGATGCAGTGCAGTGAGTCCAGAGAGTGCACTGGCACCACTGGGGATGCAATGCAGTGAGTCCGGAGAGTGCACTGGCACCACTGGGGATGCAGTGCAGTGAGTCCAGAGAGTGCACTGGCACCACTGGGGATGCACTGCAGTGAGTCCAGAGAGTGCACTGGCACCACTGGGGATGCAGTGCAGTGAGTGCAGAGAGTGCCCTGGCACCACTGGGGATGCAGTGCAGTGAGTCCAGAGAGTGCACTGGCACCACTGGGGATGCAGTGCAGTGAGTCCAGAGAGTGCACTGGCACCACTGGGGATGCACTGCAGTGACTCGAAAGAGTGCACTGGCACCACTGCGGATGCACTGCAGTGAGTGCAGAGAGTGCACTGGCACCACTGGGGATGCACTGCAGTGAGGGCAGAGAGTGCACGGGCACCACTGGGGATGCACTGCAGTGAGTCCAGAGAGTGCCCTGGCACCACTGGGGATGCAGTGCAGTGAGTCCAGAGAGTGCACTGGCACCACTGGGGATGCACTGCAGTGAGTCCAGAGAGTGCACTGGCACCACTGTGGATGCAGCGCAGTGAGTCCAGAGAGTGCACTGGCACCAGTGGGGATGCACTGCAGTGATTCCGGAGAGTGCACTGGCACCAGTGGGGGTGCACTGCAGTGAGTCCAGAGAGTCCACTGGCAGCACTTGGGATGCAGTGCAGTGAGTCCAGAGAGTGCACTGGCACCACTGGGGATGCAGTTCAGTGAGTCCAGAGAGTGCACTGGCACCACTGGGGATGCACTGCAGTGAGTCCAGAGAGTGCACCTGCACCACTGGGGATGCAGTGCAGTGACTCCAGAGAGTGCAGAGGCACCACTGTTGATGCAGTGCTGTGACTCCAGAGAGTGCACTGGCACCACTGGGGATGCAGTGCTGTGAGTCCAGAGAGTGCACTGGCACCACTGGGGATGCACTGCAGTGAGTCCAGAGAGTGCACTGGCAGCACTGGGGATGCACTGCATTGAGTCCAGAGAGTGCACTGGCACCACTGGGGATGCACTGCAGTGAGTCCAGAGAGTGCACTGGCACCACTGGGGATGAACTGCAGTGACTCGAAAGAGTGCACTGGCACCACTGCGGATGCACTGCAGTGAGTCCGGAGAGTGCCCTGGCACCAATGGTGATGCAGTGCAGTGAGTCCAGAGAGTGCAGTGGCACCACTGGGGATGCAGTGCAGTGAGTCCAGAGAGTGCACTGGCACCACTGGGGATGCAATGCAGTGAGTCCAGAGAGTGCACTGGCACCACTGGGGATGCAGTGCAGTGAGTGCAGAGAGTGCACTGGCACCACTGGGGATGATGTGCAGTGAGTCCAGAGAGTGCACTGGCACTACTGGGGATGCACTGCAGTGAGTCCAGAGAGTGCACTGGCACCACTGGGGATGCAGTGCAGTGACTCCAGAGAGTGCAGAGGCACCACTGTTGATGCAGTGCTGTGACTCCAGAGAGTGCACTGGCACCACTGGGTATGCAGTGCAGTGAGTCCAGAGAGTGCACTGGCACCACTGGGGATGCAGTGCAGTGAGTCCAGAGAGTGCACTGGCACCACTGGGGATGCAGTGCAGTGAGTCCACAGAGTGCACTGGCAGCACGGGGAATGCACTGCAGTGAGTCCAGAGAGTGCTCTGGCACCACTGGGGATGCAGTTCAGTGAGTCCAGAGATTGCACTGGCACCACTGGGGATACACTGTAGTGACTCCAGAGAGTGCACAGGCACCACTGGGGATGCAGTGCAGTGAGTCCAGAGAGTGCACTGGCACCACTGGGGATGCAGTGCAGTGAGTCCAGAGACTGCACTGGCACCAACTGGAGCTGCACTGCAGTGAGCCTGAGATTGCACTGGCACCACTGGGGATGCACTACAGTGAGTCCAGAGACTACACTGGCACCACTGGGGATGCAGTGCAGTGAGTCCAAAGAGTGCACTGGCACCACTGGGTATGCAGTGCATGAGTGCGGAGAGTCCACTGGCACCACTGGGGATGCACTGCAGTGAGTCCAGAGAGTGGACTGGCACCAGTGGGTATGGAGTGCAGTGAGTCCAGAGAGTGCACTGTCACCACTGGGGATGCAGTGCAGTGAGTCCAGAGAGTGCACTGGCACCACTGGGGACGCAGTGCAGTGAGTCCACAGAGAGCACTGGCACCACTGGGGATGCAGTGCAGTGAGTCCAGAGAGTGCCCCGGCACCACTGGGGATGCACTGCAGTGAGTGCAGAGAGTGCACTGGCACCACTGGGGATGCAATGCAGTGAGTCCAGAGAGTGCACTGGCACCACTGGGGATGCACTGCAGTGAGTCCAGAGAGTGCACGGGCACCACTGGGGATGCACTGCAGTGAGTCCAGAGAGTGCACTGACACCACTGGGGATGCAGTGCAGTGATTCCGGAGAGTGCACTGGCACCACTGGGGATGCAGTGCAGTGAGTCCAGAGAGTGCACTGGCACCACTGGGGATGCACTGCAGTGAGTCCAGAGAGTGCACTGGCAGCACTGGGGATGCAGTGCAGTGAGTCCAGAGAGTGCACTGGCACCACTGGGGATGCACTGCAGTGACTCGAAGGAGTGCACTGGCACCACTGCGGATGCACGGCAGTGAGTCCGGAGAGTGCCCTGGCACCACTGGTGATGCAGTGCAGTGAGTCCAGAGAGTGCAGTGGCACCACTGGGGATGCAGTGCAGTGAGTCCAGAGAGTGCACTGGCACCACTGGGGATGCAATGCAGTGAGTCCAGAGAGTGCACTGGCACCACTGGGGACGCAGTGCAGTGACTCCAGAGAGTGCCCTGGCACCACTGGGGATGCACTGCAGTGATTCCAGGGAGTGCACTGGCACCACTGAGGATGCAGTGCAGTGAGTCCAGAGAGTGCACTGGCACTACTGGGGATGCACTGCAGTGAGTCCAGAGAGTGCACTGGCACCACTGGGGATGCACTACAGTGAGTCCAGAGAGTGCACTGGCACCACTGGGAATGCAGTGCAGTGACTCCAGAGAGTGCAGAGGCACCACTGTTGATGCAGTGCTGTGACTCCAGAGAGTGCACTGGCACCACTGGGGATGCAGTGCAGTGAGTCCAGAGAGTGCACTGGCACAAAAGGGGATGCAGTGCACTGAGTGCAGAGAGTGCATTGGCACCACTGGGGATGCAGTGCAGTGAGTCCAGAGAGTGCACTGGCACCACTGGCCATGCAGTGCAGTGAGTCCAGAGAGTGCACTGGCTCCACTGGGGATGAACTGTAGTGAGTCCAGAGACTGCACAGGCACCACTGGGGATGCAGTGCAGTGAGTCCAGAGAGTGCACTGGCACCACTGGGGATGCAGTTCAGTGAGTCCAGAGAGTGCACTGGCACCACTGGGGATACACTGCAGTGACTCCAGAGAGTGCACTGGCACCACAGTTCATGCAGTGCAGTGAGTCCGGAGAGTGCACTGGCACCAGTGGGGATGCAGTGCAGTGAGTCCAGAGACTGCACTGGCACCAACTGGAGCTGCACTGCAGTGAGTCCTGAGATTGCACTGGCACCACTGGGGATGCACTACAGTGAGTCCAGAGACTACACTGGCACCACTGGCGATGCAGTGCAGTGAGTCCAGAGAGTGCACTGGCTCCACTGGGGATGAACTGTAGTGAGTCCAGAGACTGCACAGGCACCACTGGGGATGCAGTGCAGTGAGTCCAGAGAGTGCACTGGCACCACTGGGGATGCAGTTCAGTGAGTCCAGACAGTGCACTGGCACCACTGCGGATGCACTGCAGTGAGTCCGGAGAGTGCCCTGGCACCAATGGTGATGCAGTGCAGTGAGTCCAGAGAGTGCAGTGGCACCACTGGGGATGCAGTGCAGTGAGTCCAGAGAGTGCACTGGCACCACTGGGGATGCAATGCAGTGAGTCCAGAGAGTGCACTGGCACCACTGGGGATGCAGTGCAGTGAGTGCAGAGAGTGCACTGGCACCACTGGGGATGATGTGCAGTGAGTCCAGAGAGTGCACTGGCACTACTGGGGATGCACTGCAGTGAGTCCAGAGAGTGCACTGGCACCACTGGGGATGCAGTGCAGTGACTCCAGATAGTGCACTGGCACCACTGTTGATGCAGTGCTGTGACTCCAGAGAGTGCACTGGCACCACTGGGGATGCAGTGCAGTGAGTCCAGAGAGTGCACTGGCACCACTGGGGATGCAGTGCACTGAGTCCAGAGAGTGCACTGGCACCACTGGCGATGCAGTACAGTGAGTCCACAGAGTGCACTGGCAGCACTGGGAATGCACTGCAGTGAGTCCAGAGAGTGCTCTGGCACCACTGGGGATGCAGTTCAGTGAGTCCAGAGAGTGCACTGGCACCACTGGGGATACACTGTAGTGACTCCAGAGAGTGCACAGGCACCACTGGGGATGCAGTGCAGTGAGTCCAGAGACTGCACTGGCACCAACTGGAGCTGCACTGCAGTGAGTCCTGAGATTGCACTGGCACCACTGGGGATGCACTACAGTGAGTCCAGAGACTACACTGGCACCACTGGGGATGCAGTGCAGTGAGTCCAGAGAGTGCACTGGCACCACTGTTCATGCAGTGCAGTGAGTCCAGAGAGTGCACTGGCACCACTGGGTATGCAGTGCATGAGTGCGGAGAGTCCACTGGCACCACTGGGGATGCAGTGCAGTGAGTCCAGAGAGTGGACTGGCACCAGTGGGGATGGAGTGCAGTGAGTCCAGAGAGTGCACTGGCACCACTGGGGATGCAGTGCAGTGAGTCCAGAGAGTGCACTGGCAGCACTGGGGATGCAGTGCACTGAGTCCAGAGAGTGCACTGGCACCACTGGCGATGCAGTGCAGTGAGTCCACAGAGTGCACTGGCAGCACTGGGAATGCACTGCAGTGAGTCCAGAGAGTGCTCTGGCACCACTGGGGATGCAGTTCAGTGAGTCCAGAGAGTGCACTGGCACCACTGGGGATACACTGTAGTGACTCCAGAGAGTGCACAGGCACCACTGGGGATGCAGTGCAGTGAGTCCAGAGAGTGCACTGGCACCACTGGGGATGCAGTGCAGTGAGTCCAGAGACTGCACTGGCACCAACTGGAGCTGCACTGCAGTGAGCCTGAGATTGCACTGGCACCACTGGGGATGCACTACAGTGAGTCCAGAGACTACACTGGCACCACTGGGGATGCAGTGCAGTGAGTCCAGAGAGTGCACTGGCATCACTGTTCATGCAGTGCAGTGAGTCCAAAGAGTGCACTGGCACCACTGGGTATGCAGTGCATGAGTGCGGAGAGTCCACTGGCACCACTGGGGATGCAGTGCAGTGAGTCCAGAGAGTGGACTGGCACCAGTGGGGATGGAGTGCAGTGAGTCCAGAGAGTGCACTGGCACCACTGGGGATGCAGTGCAGTGAGTCCAGAGAGTGCACTGGCTCCACTGGGGTTGAACTGTAGTGAGTCCAGAGACTGCACAGGCACCACTGGGGATGCAGTGCAGTGACTCCAGAGAGTGCACTGGCACCACTGGGGATGCACTGCTATGAGTGCAGAGAGTGCACTGGCACCACTGGGGATGCAATGCAGTGAGTCCAGAGAGTGCACTGGCACCACTGGGGATGCACTGCAGTGAGTCCAGAGAGTGCACGGGCACCACTGGGGATGCACTGTAGTGAGTCCAGAGACTGCACAGGCACCACTGGGGATGCAGTGCAGTGAGTCCAGAGAGTGCACTGGCACCACTGGGGATGCAGTTCAGTGAGTCCAGAGAGTGCACTGGCACCACTGGGGATACACTGCAGTGACTCCAGAGAGTGCACTGGCACCACAGTTCATGCAGTGCAGTGAGTCCGGAGAGTGCACTGGCACCAGTGGGGATGCAGTGCAGTGAGTCCAGAGACTGCACTGGCACCAACTGGAGCTGCACTGCAGTGAGTCCTGAGATTGCACTGGCACCACTGGGGATGCACTACAGTGAGTCCAGAGACTACACTGGCACCACTGGCGATGCAGTGCAGTGAGTCCAGAGAGTGCACTGGCTCCACTGGGGATGAACTGTAGTGAGTCCAGAGACTGCACAGGCACCACTGGGGATGCAGTGCAGTGAGTCCAGAGAGTGCACTGGCACCACTGGGGATGCAGTTCAGTGAGTCCAGAGAGTGCACTGGCACCACTGCGGATGCACTGCAGTGAGTCCGGAGAGTGCCCTGGCACCAATGGTGATGCAGTGCAGTGAGTCCAGAGAGTGCAGTGGCACCACTGGGGATGCAGTGCAGTGAGTCCAGAGAGTGCACTGGCACCACTGGGGATGCAATGCAGTGAGTCCAGAGAGTGCACTGGCACCACTGGGGATGTAGTGCAGTGAGTGCAGAGAGTGCACTGGCACCACTGGGGATGATGTGCAGTGAGTCCAGAGAGTGCACTGGCACTACTGGGGATGCACTGCAGTGAGTCCAGAGAGTGCACTGGCACCACTGGGGATGCAGTGCAGTGACTCCAGATAGTGCAGAGGCACCACTGTTGATGCAGTGCTGTGACTCCAGAGAGTGCACTGGCACCACTGGGTATGCAGTGCAGTGAGTCCAGAGAGTGCACTGGCACCACTGGGGATGCAGTGCAGTGAGTCCAGAGAGTGCACTGGCACCACTGGCGATGCAGTGCAGTGAGTCCACAGAGTGCACTGGCAGCACTGGGAATGCACTGCAGTGAGTCCAGAGAGTGCTCTGGCACCACTGGGGATGCAGTTCAGTGAGTCCAGAGAGTGCACTGGCACCACTGGGGATGCACTGCAGTGAGTCCAGAGAGTGCACTGGCACCACTGGGGATGCAGTGCAGTGAGTCCAGAGACTGCACTGGCACCAACTGGAGCTGCACTGCAGTGAGTCCTGAGATTGCACTGGCACCACTGGGGATGCACTACAGTGAGTCCAGAGACTACACTGGCACCACTGGGGATGCAGTGCAGTGAGTCCAGAGAGTGCACTGGCACCACTGGGGATGCACTGCAGTGAGTCCAAAGAGTGCACTGGCACCACTGGGTATGCAGTGCATGAGTGCGGAGAGTCCACTGGCACCACTGGGGTGCAGTGCAGTGAGTCCAGAGAGTGGACTGGCACCAGTGGGGATGGAGTGCAGTGAGTCCAGAGAGTGCACTGGCACCACTGGGGATGCAGTGCAGTGAGTCCAGAGAGTGCACTGGCACCACTGGGGATGCAGTGCACTGAGTCCAGAGAGTGCACTGGCACCACTGGCGATGCAGTGCAGTGAGTCCAAAGAGTGCACTGGCACCACTGGGTATGCAGTGCATGAGTGCGGAGAGTCCACTGGCACCACTGGGGATGCAGTGCAGTGAGTCCAGAGAGTGGACTGGCACCAGTGGGGATGGAGTGCAGTGAGTCCAGAGAGTGCACTGGCACCACTGGGGATGCAGTGCAGTGAGTCCAGAGAGTGCACTGGCTCCACTGGGGATGAACTGTAGTGAGTCCAGAGACTGCATAGGCACCACTGGGGATGCAGTGCAGTGACTCCAGAGAGTGCACTGGCACCACTGATGATGCACTGCAGTGAGTGCAGAGAGTGCACTGGCACCACTGGGGATGCAATGCAGTGAGTCCAGAGAGTGCACTGGCACCACTGGGGATGCACTGCAGTGAGTCCAGAGAGTGCACGGGCACCACTGGGGATGCACTGCAGTGAGTCCAGAGAGTGCACTGACACCACTGGGGATGCAGTGCAGTGATTCCGGAGAGTGCACTGGCACCACTGGGGATGCAGTGCAGTGAGTCCAGAGAGTGCACTGGCACCACTGGGGATGCACTGCAGTGAGTCCAGAGAGTGCACTGGCAGCACTGGGAATGCAGTGCAGTGAGTCCAGAGAGTGCACTGGCACCACTGGGGATGCACTGCAGTGACTCGAAGGAGTGCACTGGCACCACTGCAGATGCACTGCAGTGAGTCCGGAGAGTGCCCTGGCACCACTGGTGATGCAGTGCAGTGAGTCCAGAGAGTGCAGTGGCACCACTGGGGATGCAGTGCAGTGAGTCCAGAGAGTGCACTGGCACCACTGGGGATGCAATGCAGTGAGTCCAGAGAGTGCACTGGCACCACTGTGGATGCAGTGCAGTGACTCCAGAGAGTGCCCTGGCACCACTGGGGATGCACTGCAGTGATTCCAGGGAGTGCACTGGCACCACTGGGGATGCAGTGCAGTGAGTCCAGAGAGTGCACTGGCACTACTGGGGATGCACTGCAGTGAGTCCAGAGAGTGCACTGGCACCACTGGGGATGCAGTGCAGTGAGTCCAGAGAGTGCACTGGCACCACTGGGAATGCAGTGCAGTGACTCCAGAGAGTGCAGAGGCACCACTGTTGATGCAGTGCTGTGACTCCAGAGAGTGCACTGGCACCACTGGGGATGCAGTGCAGTGAGTCCAGAGAGTGCACTGGCACAAAAGGGGATGCAGTGCACTGAGTGCAGAGAGTGCATTGGCACCACTGGGGATGCAGTGCAGTGAGTCCAGAGACTGCACTGGCACCAACTGGAGCTGCACTGCAGTGAGTCCTGAGATTGCACTGGCACCACTGGGGATGCACTACAGTGAGTCCAGAGACTACACTGGCACCACTGGGGATGCAGTGCAGTGAGTGCAGAGAGTGCACTGGCACCACTGGGGATGCAGTACAGTGAGTCCAAAGAGTGCACTGGCACCACTGGGGATGCAGTGCATGAGTGCAGAGAGTGCACTGGCACCACTGGGGATGCAGTGCAGTGAGTCCAGAGAGTGCACTGGCACCACTGGGGATGCAGTGCAGTGAGTCCAGAGAGTGCACTGGCACCAGTGGGGATGGAGTGCAGTGAGTCCAGAGAGTGCACTGGCTCCACTGGGGATGAACTGTAGTGAGTCCAGAGACTGCACAGGCACCACTGGGGATGCAGTGCAGTGAGTCCAGAGAGTGCACTGGCACCACTGGGGATGCAGTGCAGTGAGTGCAGAGAGGGCACTGGCACCACTGGGGATGCAATGCGGTGAGTCCAGAGAGTGCACTGTCAGCACTGGGGATGCAGTGCAGTGAGTCCAGAGAGTGCACTGGCACCACTGGTGATGCACTGCAGTGAGTCCAGAGAGTGCACTTGCACCACTGGGGATGGAGTGCAGTGAGTCCAGAGAGTGCCCTGGCACCACTGGGGATGCAGTGCAGTGAGTCCAGAGAGTGCACTGGCACCACTGGGGATGCAGTGCAGTGAGTCCAGAGAGTGCAATGGCACCACTGGTGATGCAGTGCAGTGAGTGCAGAGAGTGCACTGGCACCACTCGGGATGCACTGCAGTGAGTCCAGAGAGTGCACTGGCACCACTGGGGATGCACTGCAGTGACTCAAAAGAGTGCACTGGCACCACTGCGGATGCACTACAGTGAGTCCGGAGAGTGCACTGGCACCAATGGTGATGCAGTGCAGTGAGTCCAGAGAGTGCACTGGCACCACTGGGGATGCAGTGCAGTGAGTCCAGAGAGTGCACTGGCACCACTGGGGATGCAATGCAGTGAGTCCGGAGAGTGCACTGGCACCACTGGGGATGCAGTGCAGTGAGTCCAGAGAGTGCACTGGCACCACAGGGGATGCACTGCAGTGAGTCCAGAGAGTGCACTGGCACCACTGGGGATGCAGTGCAGTGAGTGCAGAGAGTGCCCTGGCACCACTGGGGATGCAGTGCAGTGAGTCCAGAGAGTGCACTGGCACCACTGGGGATGCAGTGCAGTGAGTCCAGAGAGTGCACTGGCACCACTGGGGATGCAGTGCAGTGAGCCCAGAGATTGCACTGGCACCACTGGGGATGCACTGCAGTGAGTGCAGAGAGTGCACTGGCACCACTGGGGATGCACTGCAGTGAGGGCAGAGAGTGCACTGGCACCACTGGGGATGCACTGCAGTGAGTCCAGAGAGTGCCCTGGCACCACTGGGGATGCAGTGCAGTGAGTCCAGAGAGTGCACTGGCACCACTGGGGATGCACTGCAGTGAGTCCAGAGAGTGCACTGGCACCACTGTGGATGCAGCGCAGTGAGTCCAGAGAGTGCACTGGCACCACTGGGGATGCACTGCAGTGATTCCGGAGAGTGCACTGGCACCAGTGGGGGTGCACTGCAGTGAGTCCAGAGAGTCCACTGGCAGCACTTGGGATGCAGTGCAGTGAGTCCAGAGAGTGCACTGGCACCACTGGGGATGCAGTTCAGTGAGTCCAGAGAGTGCACTGGCACCACTGGGGATGCACTGCAGTGAGTCCAGAGAGTGCACCTGCACCACTGGGGATGCAGTGCAGTGAGTCCAGAGAGTGCACTGGCACCACAGGGGATGCAGTGCTGTGACTCCAGAGAGTGCACTGGCACCACTGGGGATGCAGTGCTGTGAGTCCAGAGAGTGCACTGGCACCACTGGGGATGCACTGCAGTGAGTCCAGAGAGTGCACTGGCAGCACTGGGGATGCATTGCAGTGAGTCCAGAGTGTGCACTGGCACCACTGGGGATGCAGTGCAGTGAGTCCAGAGAGTGCACTGGCACCACTGGGGATGCAGTGCAGTGAGTCCAGAGAGTGCACTGGCACCACTGGGGATGCACTGCAGTGAGTTCGGAGAGTGCCCTGGCACCAATGTTGATGCAGTGCAGTGAGTCCAGAGAGTGCAGTGGCACCACTGGGGATGCAGTGCAGTGAGTCCAGAGAGTGCACTGGCACCACTGGGGATGCAATGCAGTGAGTCCAGAGAGTGCACTGGCACCACTGGGGATGCAGTGCAGTGAGTGCAGAGAGTGCACTGGCACCACTGGGGATGATGTGCAGTGAGTCCAGAGAGTGCACTGGCACTACTGGGGATGCACTGCAGTGAGTCCAGAGAGTGCACTGGCACCACTGGGGATGCACTGCAGTGAGTCCAGAGAGTGCACTGGCACCACTGGGGATGCAGTGCAGTGACTCCAGAGAGTGCAGAGGCACCACTGTTGATGCAGTGCTGTGACTCCAGAGAGTGCACTGGCACCACTGGGTATGCAGTGCAGTGAGTCCAGAGAGTGCACTGGCACCACTGGGAATGCAGTGCAGTGAGTCCAGAGAGTGCACTGGCACCACTGGCGATGCAGTGCAGTGAGTCCACAGAGTGCACTGGCAGCACTGGGAATGCACTGCAGTGAGTCCAGAGAGTGCTCTGGCACCACTGGGGATGCAGTTCAGTGAGTCCAGAGAGTGCCTTGGCACCACTGGGGATACACTGCAGTGACTCCAGAGAGTGCACTGGCACCACTGGGGATGCACTGCAGTGAGTCCAGAGAGTGCACTGGCACCACTGGGGATGCAGTGCAGTGAGTCCAGAGACTGCACTGGAACCAACTCTAGCTGCACTGCAGTGAGTCCTGAGATTGCACTGGCACCACTGGGGATGCACTACAGTGAGTCCAGAGACTACACTGGCACCACTGGGGATGCAGTGCAGTGAGTCCAGAGAGTGCACTGGCACCACTGTTCATGCAGTGCAGTGAGTCCAAAGAGTGCACTGGCACCACTGGGTATGCAGTGCATGAGTGCGGAGAGTCCACTGGCACCACTGGGGATGCAGTGCAGTGAGTCCAGAGAGTGGACTGGCACCAGTGGGGATGGAGTGCAGTGAGTCCAGAGAGTGCACTGGCACCACTGGGGATGCAGTGCAGTTAGTCCAGAGAGTGCACTGGCTCCACTGGGGATGAACTGTAGTGAGTCCAGAGACTGCACAGGCACCACTGGGGATGCAGTGCAGTGAGTCCAGAGAGTGGACTGGCACCACTGGGGATGCAGTGCAGTGAGTCCAGAGAGTGCACTGGCACCACTGGGGATGCAGTGCAGTTAGTCCAGAGAGTGCACTGGCTCCACTGGGGATGAACTGTAGTGAGTCCAGAGACTGCACAGGCACCACTGGGGATGCAGTGCAGTGACTCCAGAGAGTGCACGGGCACCACTGGGGATGCACTGCAGTGAGTCCAGAGAGCGCACTGACACCACTGGGGATGCAGTGCAGTGATTCCGGAGAGTGCACTGGCACCACTGGGGATGCAGTGCAGTGAGTCCAGAGAGTGCACTGGCACCACTGGGGATGCACTGCAGTGAGTGCAGAGAGTGCACTGGCACCACTGGGGATGCACTGCAGTGAGTCCAGAGAGTGCACTGGCACCACTGGGGATGCACTGCAGTGACTCGAAGGAGTGCACTGGCACCACTGCGGATGCACTGCAGTGAGTCCGGAGAGTGCCCTGGCACCACTGGTGATGCAGTGCAGTGAGTCCAGAGAGTGCAGTGGCACCACTGGGGATGCAGTGCAGTGAGTCCAGAGAGTGCACTGGCACCACTGGGGATGCAATGCAGTGAGTCCAGAGAGTGCCCTGGCACCACTGGGGATGCAGTGCAGTGAGTCCAGAGAGTGCACTGGCACCACTGGGGATGCACTGCAGTGATTCCAGAGAGTGCACTGGCACCACTGGGGATGCAGTGCAGTGAGTCCAGAGAGTGCACTGGCACTACTGGGGATGCACTGCAGTGAGTCCAGAGAGTGCACTGGCACCACTGGGGATGCACTACAGTGAGTCCAGAGAGTGCACTGGCACAAAAGGGGATGCAGTGCACTGAGTGCAGAGAGTGCATTGGCACCACTGGGGATGAACTGTAGTGAGTCCAGAGACTGCACAGGCACCACTGGGGATGCAGTGCAGTGAGTCCAGAGAGTGCACTGGCACCACTGGGGATGCAGTTCAGTGAGTCCAGAGAGTGCACTGGCACCACTGGGGATACACTGCAGTGACTCCAGAGAGTGCACTGGCACCACTGGGGATGCAGTGCAGTGAGTCCAGAGAGTGCACTGGCACCAGTGGGGATGCAGTGCAGTGAGTCCAGAGACTGCACTGGCACCAACTGGAGCTGCACTGCAGTGGGTCCTGAGATTGCACTGGCACCACTGGGGATGCACTACAGTGAGTCCAGAGAGTGCACTGGCACCACTGGGTATGAAGTGCAGTGAGTCCAGAGAGTGCACTGGCACCACTGGGGATGCAGTACAGTGAGTCCAAAGAGTGCACTGGCACCGCTGGGGATGCAGTGCATGAGTGCAGAGAGTGCACTGGCACCACTGGGGATGCAGTGCAGTGAGTCCAGAGAGTGGACTGGCACCAGTGGGGATGCAGTGCAGTGAGTCCAGAGAGTGCACTGGCACCAGTGGGGATGGAGTGCAGTGAGTCCAGAGAGTGCACTGGCTCCACTGGGGATGAACTGTAGTGAGTCCAGAGACTGCACAGGCACCTTGGGGATGCAGTGCAGTGAGTCCAGAGAGTGCACTGGCACCACTGGGGATGCAGTGCAGTGAGTGCAGAGAGGGCACTGGCACCACTGGGGATGCAATGCGGTGAGTCCAGAGAGTGCAGTGGCACCACTGGGGATGCAGTGCAGTGAGTCCAGAGAGTGCACTGGCACCACTGGGGATGCAGTGCAGTGAGCCCAGAGATTGCACTGGCACCACTGGGGATGCACTGCAGTGAGTGCAGAGAGTGCACTGGCACCACTGGGGATGCACTGCAGTGAGGGCAGAGAGTGCACTGGCACCACTGGGGATGCACTGCAGTGAGTCCAGAGAGTGCCCTGGCACCACTGGGGATGCAGTGCAGTGAGTCCAGAGAGTGCACTGGCACCACTGGGGATGCAATGCAGTGAGTCCAGAGAGTGCACTGGCACCACTGTGGATGCAGCGCAGTGAGTCCAGAGAGTGCACTGGCACCACTGGGGATGCAGTGCAGTGATTCCGGAGAGTGCACTGGCACCAGTGGGGGTGCACTGCAGTGAGTCCAGAGAGTCCACTGGCAGCACTTGGGATGCACTGCAGTGAGTCCAGAGAGTGCACTGGCACCACTGGGGATGCACTGCAGTGAGTCCAGAGAGTGCACTGGCACCACTGGGGATGCACTGCAGTGAGTCCAGAGAGTGCACCTGCACCACTGGGGATGCAGTGCAGTGACTCCAGAGAGTGCAAAGGCACCACTGTTGATGCAGTGCTGTGACTCCAGAGAGTGCACTGGCACCACTGGGGATGCAGTGCTGTGAGTCCAGAGAGTGCACTGGCACCACTGGGGATGCACTGCAGTGAATCCAGAGAGTGCACTGGCAGCACTGGGGATGCACTGCAGTGAGTCCAGAGAGTGCCCTGGCACCACAGGGGATGCACTGCAGTGAGTCCAGAGAGTGCACTGGCACCACTGGGGATGAACTGCAGTGACTCGAAAGAGTGCACTGGCACCACTGCGGATGCACTGCAGTGAGTCCGGAGAGTGCCCTGGCACCAATGGTGATGCAGTGCAGTGAGTCCAGAGAGTGCAGTGGCACCACTGGGGATGCAGTGCAGTGAGTCCAGAGAGTGCACTGGCACCACTGGGGATGCAATGCAGTGAGTCCAGAGAGTGCACTGGCACCACTGGGGATGCAGTGCAGTGAGTGCAGAGAGTGCACTGGCACCACTGGGGATGATGTGCAGTGAGTCCAGAGAGTGCACTGGCACTACTGGGGATGCACTGCAGTGAGTCCAGAGAGTGCACTAGCACCACTGGGGATGCACTGCAGTGAGTCCAGAGAGTGCACTGGCACCACCTGGGATGCAGTGCAGTGAGTCCAGAGAGTGCACTGGCACCACTGGCGATGCAGTGCAGTGAGTCCAGAGAGTGCACTGGCAGCACTGGGAATGCACTGCAGTGAGTCCAGAGAGTGCTCTGGCACCACCGGGGATGCAGTTCAGGGAGTCCAGAGAGTGCACTGGCACCACTGGGGATACACTGCAGTGACTCCAGAGAGTGCACAGGCACCACTGGGGATGCACTGCAGTGAGTCCAGAGAGTGCACTGGCACCACTGGGGATGCAGTGCAGTGAGTCCAGAGACTGCACTGGCACCA
Source organism: Anser brachyrhynchus (assembly GCF_964034855.1). Lineage (NCBI taxonomy): Eukaryota > Metazoa > Chordata > Aves > Anseriformes > Anatidae > Anser > Anser brachyrhynchus. Next base: position 661,690 of record NW_027664010.1, read on the forward strand.
ACTGGACCTGCACTGCAGTGAGTCCTGAGATTGCACTGGCGCCACTGGGGATGCACTACAGTGAGTCCAGAGACTACACTGGCACCACTGGGGATGCAGTGCAGTGAGTCCAGAGAGTGCACTGGCACCACTGTTCATGCAGTGTAGTGAGTCCAAAGAGTGCACGGGCACCACTGGGTATGCAGTGCATGAGTGCGGAGAGTCCACTGGCACCACTGGGGATGCAGTGCAGTGAGTCCAGAGAGTGGACTGGCACCAGTGGGGATGGAGTGCAGTGAGTCCAGAGAGTGCACTGGCACCACTGGGGATGCAGTGCAGTGAGTCCAGAGAGTGCACTGGCTCCACTGGTGATGAACTGTAGTGAGTCCAGAGACTGCACAGGCACCACTGGGGATGCAGTGCAGTGACTCCAGAGAGTGCACTGGCACCACTGGGGATGCACTGCAGTGAGTGCAGAGAGTGCACTGGCACCACTGGGGATGCAATGCAGTGAGTCCAGAGAGTGCACTGGCACCACTGGGGATGCACTGCAGTGAGTCCAGAGAGTGTACGGGCACCACTGGGGATGCACTGCAGTGAGTCCAGAGAGTGCACTGACACCACTGGGGATGCAGTGCAGTGATTCCGGAGAGTGCACTGGCACCACTGGGGATGCAGTGCAGTGAGTCCAGAGAGTGCACTGGCACCACTGGGGATGCACTGCAGTGAGTCCAGAGAGTGCACTGGCAGCACTGGGGATGCAGTGCAGTGAGTCCAGAGAGTGCACTGGCACCACTGGGGATGCACTGCAGTGACTCGAAGGAGTGCACTGGCACCACTGCGGATGCACTGCAGTGAGTCCGGAGAGTGCCCTGGCACCACTGGTGATGCAGTGCAGTGAGTCCAGAGAGTGCAGTGGCACCACTGGGGATGCAGTGCAGTGAGTCCAGAGAGTGCACTGGCACCACTGGGGATGCAATGCAGTGAGTCCAGAGAGTGCACTGGCACCACTGGGGATGCAGTGCAGTGACTCCAGAGAGTGCCCTGGCACCACTGGGGATGCACTGCAGTGATTCCAGGGAGTGCACTGGCACCACTGGGGATGCAGTGCAGTGAGTCCAGAGAGTGCACTGGCACTACTGGGGATGCACTGCAGTGAGTCCAGAGAGTGCACTGGCACCACTGGGGATGCACTACAGTGAGTCCAGAGAGTGCACTGGCACCACTGGGAATGCAGTGCAGTGACTCCAGAGAGTGCAGAGGCACCACTGTTGATGCAGTGCTGTGACTCCAGAGAGTGCTCTGGCACCACTGGGGATGCAGTGCAGTGAGTCCAGAGAGTGCACTGGCACAAAAGGGGATGCAGTGCACTGAGTGCAGAGAGTGCATTGGCACCACTGGGGATGCAGTGCAGTGAGTCCAGAGAGTGCACTGGCACCACTGGCGATGCAGTGCAGTGAGTCCAGAGAGTGCACTGGCTCCACTGGGGATGAACTGTAGTGAGTCCAGAGACTGCACAGGCACCACTGGGGATGCAGTGCAGTGAGTCCAGAGAGTGCACTGGCACCACTGGGGATGCAGTTCAGTGAGTCCAGAGAGTGCACTGGCACCACTGGGGATGCAGTGCAGTGACTCCAGAGAGTGCACTGGCACCACTGGGGATGCAGTGCAGTGAGTCCAGAGAGTGCACTGGCACCAGTGGGGATGCAGTGCAGTGAGTCCAGAGACTGCACTGGCACCAACTGGACCTGCACTGCAGTGAGTCCTGAGATTGCACTGGCACCACTGGGGATGCACTACAGTGAGTCCAGAGACTACACTGGCACCACTGGGGATGCAGTGCAGTGAGTCCAGAGAGTGCACTGGCACCACTGGGGATGCAGTACAGTGAGTCCAAAGAGTGCACTGGCACCACTGGGTATGCAGTGCATGAGTGCAGAGAGTGCACTGGCACCACTGGGGATGCAGTGCAGTGAGTCCAGAGAGTGCACTGGCACCAGTGGGGATGGAGTGCAGTGAGTCCAGAGAGTGCACTGGCTCCACTGGGGATGAACTGTAGTGAGTCCAGAGACTGCACAGGCACCACTGGGGATGCAGTGCAGTGAGTCCAGAGAGTGCACTGGCACCACTGGGGATGCAGTGCAGTGAGTGCAGAGAGGGCACTGGCACCACTGGGGATGCAATGCGGTGAGTCCAGAGAGTGCACTGTCAGCACTGGGGATGCAGTGCAGTGAGTCCAGAGAGTACACTGGCACCACTGGTGATGCACTGCAGTGAGTCCAGAGAGTGCACTTGCACCACTGGGGATGGAGTGCAGTGAGTCCAGAGAGTGCCCTGGCACCACTGGGGATGCAGTGCAGTGAGTCCAGAGAGTGCACTGGCACCACTGGGGATGCAGTGCAGTGAGTCCAGAGAGTGCACAGGCACCACTGGGGATGCAGTGCAGTGAGTCCAGAGAGTGCACTGGCACCACTGGGGATGCAGTGCAGTGAGTCCAGAGACTGCACTGGCACCAACTGGACCTGCACTGCAGTGAGTCCTGAGATTGCACTGGCACCACTGGGGATGCACTACAGTGAGTCCAGAGACTACACTGGCACCACTGGGGATGCAGTGCAGTGAGTCCAGAGAGTGCACTGGCACCACTGTTCATGCAGTGCAGTGAGTCCAAAGAGTGCACTGGCACCACTGGGTATGCAGTGCATGAGTGCGGAGAGTCCACTGGCACCACTGGGGATGCAGTGCAGTGAGTCCAGAGAGTGGACTGGCACCAGTGGGGATGGAGTGCAGTGAGTCCAGAGAGTGCACTGGCACCACTGGGGATGCAGTGCAGTGAGTCCAGAGAGTGCACTGGCTCCACTGGGGATGAACTGTAGTGAGTCCAGAGACTGCACAGGCACCACTGGGGATGCAGTGCAGTGACTCCAGAGAGTGCACTGGCACCACTGGGGATGCACTGCAGTGAGTCCAGAGAGTGCACTGGCACCACTGGGGATGCAATGCAGTGAGTCCAGAGAGTGCACTGGCACCACTGGGGATGCACTGCAGTGAGTCCAGAGAGTGCACGGGCACCACTGGGGATGCACTGCAGTGAGTCCAGAGAGTGCACTGACACCACTGGGGATGCAGTGCAGTGATTCCGGAGAGTGCACTGGCACCACTGGGGATGCAGTGCAGTGAGTCCAGAGAGTGCACTGGAACCACTGGGGATGCACTGCAGTGAGTCCAGAGAGTGCACTGGCAGCACTGGGGATGCAGTGCAGTGAGTCCAGAGAGTGCACTGGCACCACTGGGGATGCACTGCAGTGACTCGAAGGAGTGCACTGGCACCACTGCGGATGCACTGCAGTGAGTCCGGAGAGTGCCCTGGCACCACTGGTGATGCAGTGCAGTGAGTCAGGAGAGTGCAGTGGCACCACTGGGGATGCAGTGCAGTGAGTCCAGAGAGTGCACTGGCACCACTGGGGATGCAATGCAGTGAGTCCAGAGAGTGCACTGGCACCACTGGGGATGCAGTGCAGTGACTCCAGAGAGTGCCCTGGCACCACTGGGGATGCACTGCAGTGATTCCAGGGAGTGCACTGGCACCACTGGGGATGCAGTGCAGTGAGTCCAGAGAGTGCACTGGCACTACTGGGGATGCACTGCAGTGAGTCCAGAGAGTGCACTGGCACCACTGGGGATGCACTACAGTGAGTCCAGAGAGTGCACTGGCACCACTGGGAATGCAGTGCAGTGACTCCAGAGAGTGCAGAGGCACCACTGTTGATGCAGTGCTGTGACTCCAGAGAGTGCACTGGCACCACTGGGGATGCAGTGCAGTGAGTCCAGAGAGTGCACTGGCACAAAAGGGGATGCAGTGCACTGAGTGCAGAGAGTGCATTGGCACCACTGGGGATGCAGTGCAGTGAGTCCAGAGAGTGCACTGGCACCACTGGCGATGCAGTGCAGTGAGTCCAGAGAGTGCACTGGCTCCACTGGGGATGAACTGTAGTGAGTCCAGAGACTGCACAGGCACCACTGGGGATGCAGTGCAGTGAGTCCAGAGAGTGCATTGGCACCACTGGGGATGCAGTTCAGTGAGTCCAGAGAGTGCACTGGCACCACTGGGGATACACTGCAGTGACTCCAGAGAGTGCACTGGCACCACTGGGGATGCAGTGCAGTGAGTCCAGAGAGTGCACTGGCACCAGTGGGGATGCAGTGCAGTGAGTCCAGAGACTGCACTGGCACCAACTGGAGCTGCAATGCAGTGAGTCCTGAGATTGCACTGGCACCACTGGGGATGCACTACAGTGAGTCCAGAGACTACACTGGCACCACTGGGGATGCAGTGCAGTGAGTCCAGAGAGTGCACTGGCACCACTGGGGATGCAGTACAGTGAGTCCAAAGAGTGCACTGGCACCACTGGGTATGCAGTGCAAGAGTGCAGAGAGTGCACTGGCACCAGTGGGGATGCAGTGCAGTGAGTCCAGAGAGTGCACTGGCACCAGTGGGGATGGAGTGCAGTGAGTCCAGAGAGTGCACTGGCTCCACTGGGGATGAACTGTAGTGAGTCCAGAGACTGCACAGGCACCACTGGGGATGCAGTGCAGTGAGTCCAGAGAGTGCACTGGCACCACTGGGGATGCAGTGCAGTGAGTGCAGAGAGGGCACTGGCACCACTGGGGATGCAATGCGGTGAGTCCAGAGAGTGCACTGTCAGCACTGGGGATGCAGTGCAGTGAGTCCAGAGAGTGCACTGGCACCACTGGTGATGCACTGCAGTGAGTCCAGAGAGTGCACTTGCACCACTGGGGATGGAGTGCAGTGAGTGCAGAGAGTGCCCTGGCACCACTGGGGATGCAGTGCAGTGAGTCCAGAGAGTGCAGTGGCACCACTGGGGATGCAGTGCAGTGAGTCCAGAGAGTGCACTGGCACCACTGGTGATGCAGTGCAGTGAGTGCAGAGAGTGCACTGGCACCACTGGGGATGCACTGCAGTGAGTCCAGAGAGTGCACTGGCACCACTGGGGATGCACTGCAGTGACTCAAAAGAGTGCACTGGCACCACTGCGGATGCACTGCAGTGAGTCCGGAGAGTGCACTGGCACCAATGGTGATGCAGTGCAGTGAGTCCAGAGAGTGCACTGGCACCACTGTGGATGCAGTGCAGTGAGTCCAGAGAGTGCACTGGCACCACTGGGGATGCAATGCAGTGAGTCCGGAGAGTGCACTGGCACCACTGGGGATGCAGTGCAGTGAGTGCAGAGAGTGCCCTGGCACCACTGGGGATGCAGTGCAGTGAGTCCAGAGAGTGCACTGGCACCACTGGGGATGCAGTGCAGTGAGTCCAGAGAGTGCACTGGCACCACTGGGGATGCACCCCGGTGAGCCCAGAGATTGCACTGGCACCACTGGGGATGCAGTGCAGTGAGTGCAGAGAGTGCACTGGCACCACTGGGGATGCACTGCAGTGAGGGCAGAGAGTGCACTGGCACCACTGGGGATGCACTGCAGTGATTCCAGAGAGTGCCCTGGCACCACTGGGGATGCAGTGCAGTGAGTCCAGAGAGTGCACTGGCACCACTGGGGATGCACTGCAGTGAGTCCAGAGAGTGCACTGGCACCACTGTGGATGCAGCGCAGTGAGTCCAGAGAGTGCACTGGCACCACTGGGGATGCACTGCAGTGATTCCGGAGAGTGCACTGGCACCAGTGGGGGTGCACTGCAGTGAGTCCAGAGAGTCCACTGGCAGCACTTGGGATGCAGTGCAGTGAGTCCAGAGAGTGCACTGGCACCACTGGGGATGCAGTTCAGTGAGTCCAGAGAGTGCACTGGCACCACTGGGGATGCACTGCAGTGAGTCCAGAGAGTGCACCTGCACCACTGGGGATGCAGTGCAGTGACTCCACAGAGTGCAGAGGCACCACTGTTGATGCAGTGCTGTGACTCCAGAGAGTGCACTGGCACCACTGGGGATGCAGTGCTGTGAGTCCAGAGAGTGCACTGGCACCACTGGGGATGCACTGCAGTGAGTCCAGAGAGTGCACTGGCAACACTGGGGATGCATTGCAGTGACTCCAGAGTGTGCACTGGCACCACTGGGGATGCAGTGCAGTGAGTCCAGAGAGTGCACTGGCACCACTGCGGATGCACTGCAGTGAGTTCGGAGAGTGCCCTGGCACCAATGGTGATGCAGTGCAGTGAGTCCAGAGAGTGCAGTGGCACCACTGGGGATGCAGTGCAGTGAGTCCAGAGAGTGCACTGGCACCACTGGGGATGCAATGCAGTGAGTCCAGAGAGTGCACTGGCACCACTGGGGATGCAGTGCAGTGAGTGCAGAGAGTGCACTGGCACCACTGGGGATGATGTGCAGTGAGTCCAGAGAGTGCACTGGCACTACTGGGGATGCACTGCAGTGAGTCCAGAGAGTGCACTGGCACCACTGGGGATGCACTGCAGTGAGTCCAGAGAGTGCACTGGCACCACTGGGGATGCAGTGCAGTGACTCCAGAGAGTGCAGAGGCACCACTGGGGATGCAGTGCAGTGACTCCAGAGAGTGCACTGGCACCACTGCGGATGCACTGCAGTGAGTGCAGAGAGTGCACTGGCACCACTGGGGATGCAATGCAGTGAGTCCAGAGAGTGCCCTGGCACCACTGGGGATGCACTGCAGTGAGTCCAGAGAGTGCACTGACACCACTGGGGATGCACTGCAGTGAGTCCAGAGAGTGCACTGACACCACTGGGGATGCAGTGCAGTGATTCCGGAGAGTGCACTGGCACCACTGGGGATGCAGTGCAGTGAGTCCAGAGAGTGCACTGGCACCACTGGGGATGCACTGCAGTGAGTGCAGAGAGTGCACTGGCACCACTGGGGATGCACTGCAGTGAGTCCAGAGAGTGCACTGGCACCACTGGGGATGCACTGCAGTGACTCGAAGGAGTGCACTGGCACCACTGCGGATGCACTGCAGTGAGTCCGGAGAGTGCCCTGGCACCACTGGTGATGCAGTGCAGTGAGTCCAGAGAGTGCAGTGGCACCACTGGGGATGCAGTGCAGTGAGTCCAGAGAGTGCACTGGCACCACTGGGGATGCAATGCAGTGAGTCCAGAGAGTGCACTGGCACCACTGGGGATGCAGTGCAGTGACTCCAGAGAGTGCCCTGGCACCACTGGGGATGCACTGCAGTGAGTCCAGAGAGTGCACTGGCACCACTGGGGATGCAGTGCAGTGACTCCAGAGAGTGCAGAGGCACCACTGTTGATGCAGTGCTGTGACTCCAGAGAGTGCACTGGCACCACTGGGTATGCAGTGCAGTGAGTCCAGAGAGTGCACTGGCACCACTGGGAATGCAGTGCACTGAGTCCAGAGAGTGCACTGGCACCACTGGCGATGCAGTGCAGTGAGTCCACAGAGTGCACTGGAAGCACTGGGAATGCACTGCAGTGAGTCCAGAGAGTGCTCTGGCACCACTGGGGATGCATTTCAGTGAGTCCAGAGAGTGCACTGGCACCACTGGGGATACACTGCAGTGACTCCAGAGAGTGCACTGGCACCACTGGGGATGCACTGCAGTGAGTCCAGAGAGTGCACTGGCACCACTGGGGATGCAGTGCAGTGAGTCCAGAGACTGCACTGGCACCAACTGGAGCTGCACTGCAGTGAGTCCTGAGATTGCACTGGCACCACTGGGGATGCACTACAGTGAGTCCAGAGACTACACTGGCACCACTGGGGATGCAGTGCAGTGAGTCCAGAGAGTGCACTGGCACCACTGTTCATGCAGTGCAGTGAGTCCAAAGAGTGCACTGGCACCACTGGGTATGCAGTGCATGAGTGCGGAGAGTCCACTGGCACCACTGGGGATGCAGTGCAGTGAGTCCAGAGAGTGGACTGGCACCAGTGGGGATGGAGTGCAGTGAGTCCAGAGAGTGCACTGGCACCACTGGGGATGCAGTGCAGTTAGTCCAGAGAGTGCACTGGCTCCACTGGGGATGAACTGTAGTGAGTCCAGAGACTGCACAGGCACCACTGGGGATGCAGTGCAGTGACTCCAGAGAGTGCACTGGCACCACTGCGGATGCACTGCAGTGAGTGCAGAGAGTGCACTGGCACCACTGGGGATGCAATGCAGTGAGTCCAGAGAGTGCCCTGGCACCACTGGGGATGCACTGCAGTGAGTCCAGAGAGTGCACTGACACCACTGGGGATGCACTGCAGTGAGTCCAGAGAGTGCACTGACACCACTGGGGATGCAGTGCAGTGATTCCGGAGAGTGCACTGGCACCACTGGGGATGCAGTGCAGTGAGTCCAGAGAGTGCACTGGCACCACTGGGGATGCACTGCAGTGAGTGCAGAGAGTGCACTGGCACCACTGGGGATGCACTGCAGTGAGTCCAGAGAGTGCACTGGCACCACTGGGGATGCACTGCAGTGACTCGAAGGAGTGCACTGGCACCACTGCGGATGCACTGCAGTGAGTCCGGAGAGTGCCCTGGCACCACTGGTGATGCAGTGCAGTGAGTCCAGAGAGTGCAGTGGCACCACTGGGGATGCAGTGCAGTGAGTCCAGAGAGTGCACTGGCACCACTGGGGATGCAATGCAGTGAGTCCAGAGAGTGCACTGGCACCACTGGGGATGCAGTGCAGTGACTCCAGAGAGTGCCCTGGCACCACTGGGGATGCACTGCAGTGATTCCAGAGAGTGCACTGGCACCACTGGGGATGCAGTGCAGTGAGTCCAGAGAGTGCACTGGCACAACTGGGGATGCACTGCAGTGAGTCCAGAGAGTGCACTGGCACCACTGGGGATGCACTACAGTGAGTCCAGAGAGTGCACTGGCACAAAAGGGGATGCAGTGCACTGAGTGCAGAGAGTGCATTGGCACCACTGGGGATGAACTGTAGTGAGTCCAGAGACTGCACAGGCACCACTGGGGATGCAGTGCAGTGAGTCCAGAGAGTGCACTGGCACCACTGGGGATGCAGTTCAGTGAGTCCAGAGAGTGCACTGGCACCACTGGGGATACACTGCAGTGACTCCAGAGAGTGCACTGGCACCACTGGGGATGCAGTGCAGTGAGTCCAGAGAGTGCACTGGCACCAGTGGGGATGCAGTGCAGTGAGTCCAGAGACTGCACTGGCACCAACTGGAGCTGCACTGCAGTGAGTCCTGAGATTGCACTGGCACCACTGGGGATGCACTACAGTGAGTCCAGAGAGTGCACTGGCACCACTGGGTATGCAGTGCAGTGAGTCCAGAGAGTGCACTGGCACCACTGGGGATGCAGTACAGTGAGTCCAAAGAGTGCACTGGCACCACTGGGTATGCAGTGCATGAGTGCAGAGAGTGCACTGGCACCACTGGGGATGCAGTGCAGTGAGTCCAGAGAGTGGACTGGCACCAGTGGGGATGCAGTGCAGTGAGTCCAGAGAGTGCACTGGCACCAGTGGGGATGGAGTGCAGTGAGTCCAGAGAGTGCACTGGCTCCACTGGGGATGAACTGTAGTGAGTCCAGAGACTGCACAGGCACCTTGGGGATGCAGTGCAGTGAGTCCAGAGAGTGCACTGGCACCACTGGGGATGCAGTGCAGTGAGTGCAGAGAGGGCACTGGCACCACTGGGGATGCAATGCGGTGAGTCCAGAGAGTGCACTGGCACCACTGGTGATGCAGTGCAGTGAGTCCAGAGAGTGCACTGGCACCACTGGGGATGCACTGCAGTGAGTCCAGAGAGTGCACTTGCACCACTGGGGATGCAGTGCAGTGAGTGCAGAGAGTGCCCTGGCACCACTGGGGATGCAGTGCAGTGAGTCCAGAGAGTGCACTGGCACCACTGGGGATGCAGTGCAGTGAGCCCAGAGATTGCACTGGCACCACTGGGGATGCACTGCAGTGAGTGCAGAGAGTGCACTGGCACCACTGGGGATGCACTGCAGTGGGGGCAGAGAGTGCACTGGCACCACTGGGGATGCACTGCAGTGAGTCCAGAGAGTGCACTGGCACCACTGGGGATGCAGTGCAGTGAGTCCAGAGAGTGCACTGGCACCACTGGGGATGCAATGCAGTGAGTCCAGAGAGTGCACTGGCACCACTGTGGATGCAGCGCAGTGAGTCCAGAGAGTGCACTGGCACCACTGGGGATGCACTGCAGTGATTCCGGAGAGTGCACTGGCACCAGTGGGGGTGCACTGCAGTGAGTCCAGAGAGTCCACTGGCAGCACTTGGGATGCAGTGCAGTGAGTCCAGAGAGTGCACTGGCACCACTGGGGATGCACTGCAGTGAGTCCAGAGAGTGCACTGGCACCACTGGGGATGCACTGCAGTGAGTCCAGAGAGTGCACCTGCACCACTGGGGATGCAGTGCAGTGACTCCAGAGAGTGCAAAGGCACCACTGTTGATGCAGTGCTGTGACTCCAGAGAGTGCACTGGCACCACTGGGGATGCAGTGCTGTGAGTCCAGAGAGTGCACTGGCACCACTGTGGATGCAGTGCAGTGAGTCCAGAGAGTGCACTGGCAGCACTGGGGATGCACTGCAGTGAGTCCAGAGAGTGCCCTGGCACCACAGGGGATGCACTGCAGTGAGCCCAGAGAGTGCACTGGCACCACTGGGGATGAACTGCAGTGACTCGAAAGAGTGCACTGGCACCACTGCGGATGCACTGCAGTGAGTCCGGAGAGTGCACTGGCACCAATGGTGATGCAGTGCAGTGAGTCCAGAGAGTGCAGTGGCACCACTGGGGATGCAGTGCAGTGAGTCCAGAGAGTGCACTGGCACCACTGGGGATGCAATGCAGTGAGTCCAGAGAGTGCACTGGCACCACTGGGCATGCAGTGCAGTGAGTGCAGAGAGTGCACTGGCACCACTGGGGATGATGTGCAGTGAGTCCAGAGAGTGCACTGACACCACTGGGGATGCAATGCAGTGAGTCCAGAGAGTGCACTGGCACCACTGGGGATCCAGTGCAGTGACTCCAGAGAGTGCACGGGCACCACTGGGGATGCACTGCAGTGAGTCCAGAGAGTGCACTGACACCACTGGGGATGCAGTGCAGTGATTCCGGAGAGTGCACTGGCACCACTGGGGATGCAGTGCAGTGAGTCCAGAGAGTGCACTGGCAACACTGGGGATGCACTGCAGTGAGTCCAGATAGTGCACTGGCAGCACTGGGGATGCAGTGCAGTGAGTCCAGAGGGTGCACTGGCACCACTGGGGATGCACTGCAGTGACTCGAAGGAGTGCACTGGCACCACTGCGGATGCACTGCAGTGAGTCCGGAGAGTGCCCTGGCACCACTGGTGATGCACTGCAGTGAGTCCAGAGAGTGCAGTGGCACCACTAGGGATGCAGTGCAGTGAGTCCAGAGAGTGCACTGGCACCACTGGGGATGCAATGCAGTGAGTCCAGAGAGTGCACTGGCACCACTGGGGATGCAGTGCAGTGACTCCAGAGAGTGCACTGGCACCACTGGGGATTCACTGAAGTGATTCCAGGGCGTGCACTGGCACCACTGGGGATGCAGTGCAGTGAGTCCAGAGAGTGCACTGGCACTACTGGGGATGCACTGCAGTGAGTCCAGAGAGTGCACTGGCACCACTGGGGATGCACTACAGTGAGTCCAGAGAGTGCACTGGCACCACTGGGAATGCAGTGCAGTGACTCCAGAGAGTGCAGAGGCACCACTGTTGATGCAGTGCTGTGACTCCAGAGAGTGCACTGGCACCACTGGGGATGCAGTGCAGTGAGTCCAGAGAGTGCACTGGCACAAAAGGGGATGCAGTGCACTGAGTGCAGAGAGTGCATTGGCACCACTGGGGATGCAGTGCAGTGAGTCCAGAGAGTGCACTGGCACCACTGGCGATGCAGTGCAGTGAGTCCAGAGAGTGCACTGGCTCCACTGGGGATGAACTGTAGTGAGTCCAGAGACTGCACAGGCACCACTGGGGATGCAGTGCAGTGAGTCCAGAGAGTGCACTGGCACCACTGGGGATGCACTGCAGTGAGTCCAGAGACTGCACTGGCACCAACTGGAGCTGCACTGCAGTGAGTCCTGAGATTGCACTGGCACCACTGGGGATGCACTACAGTGAGTCCAGAGACTACACTGGCACCACTGGGGATGCAGTGCAGTGAGTCCAGAGAGTGCACTGGCACCACCGGGGATGCAGTACAGTGAGTCCAAAGAGTGCACTGGCACCACTGGGTATGCAGTGCATGAGTGCATAGAGTGCACTGGCACCACTGGGGATGCAGTGCAGTGAGTCCAGACAGTGGACTGGCACCACTGGGGATGCAGTGCAGTGAGTCCAGAGAGTGCACTGGCACCAGTGGGGATGGAGTGCAGTGAGTCCAGAGAGTGCACTGGCTCCACTGGGGATGAACTGTAGTGAGTCCAGAGACTGCACAGGCACCACTGGGGATGCAGTGCAGTGAGTCCAGAGAGTGCACTGGCACCACTGGGGATGCAGTGCAGTGAGTGCAGAGAGGGAACTGGCACCACTGGGGATGCAATGCGGTGAGTCCAGAGAGTGCACTGGCACCACTGGGGATGCAGTGCAGTGAGTCCAGAGAGTGCACTGGCACCACTGGGGATGCACTGCAGTGAGGGCAGAGAGTGCACTGGCACCACTGGGGATGCAGTGCAGTGAGTCCAGAGAGTTCACTGGCACCACTGGGGATGCAGTGCAGTGAGTGCAGAGAGTGCACTGGCACCACTGGGGATGCAGTGCAGTGAGTCCAGAGAGTGCACTGGCACCACTGGGGATGCAGCGCAGTGAGTCCACAGAGTGCACTGGCGCTACTGGGGATGCAGTGCAGTGAGTCCAGAGAGTGCACTGGCACCACTGGGGATGCACTGCAGTGAGTCCAGAGAGTGCACGGGCACCACTGGGGATGCAGTGCAGTGAGTCCAGAGAGTGCACTGGCACCACTGGGGATGCAGTGCAGTGAGTGCAGAGAGTGCACTGGCACCACTGGGGATGCACTGCAGTGAGTCCAGAGAGTGCACTGGCACCACAGGTGATGCAGTGCAGTGAGTCCAGAGAGTGCACTGGCACCACTGGGGATGCACCCCGGTGAGCCCAGAGATTGCACTGGCACCACTGGGGATGCACTGCAGTGAGTCCAGAGAGTGCACTGGCACCAGTGGGGATGCACTGCAGTGAGGGCAGAGAGTGCACTGGGACCACTGGGGATGCAGTGCAGTGAGTCCAGAGAGTGCCCTGGCACCACTGGGGATGCAGTGCAGTGAGTCAAGAGAGTGCACTGGCACCACTGAGGATGCAGTGCAGTGAGTCCAGAGAGTGCACTGGCACCACTGGGGATGCAATGCGGTGAGTCCAGAGAGTGCACTGGCACCACTGGGGATGCAGTGCAGTGAGTCCAGAGAGTGCTCTGGCACTACTGGGGATGCAGTGCAGTGAGTGCAGAGAGTGCACTGGCACCACTGGGGATGCACTGCAGTGAGGGCAGAGAGTGCACTGGCACCACTGGGGATGCAGTGCAGTGAGTCCAGAGAGTGCACTGGCACCACTGGGGATGCAATGCGATGAGTCCACAGAGTGCACTGGCACCACAGGGGATGCAGTGCAGTGAGTCCAGAGAGTGCACTGACACCACTGGGGATGCAGTGCGGTGAGTTCAGAGAGTGCACTGGCACCACTGGGGATACACTGCAGTGAGTCCAGAGAGTGCACTGGCACCACAGGTGATGCAGTGCAGTGAGTACAGAGAGTGCACTGGCCCCACTGGGGATGCACTGCAGTGATTCCAGAGAGTGCACTGGCACCACTGGGGATGCAGTGCAGTGAGTCCAGAGAGTGCACTGTCACCACTGGGGATGCACTGCAGTGAGTCCAGAGAGTGCACTGGCACCACTGGGGATGCAGTGCAGTGAGTCCAGAGAGTGCACTGGCACCACTGGGGATGCACTGCAGTGACTCGAAAGAGTGCACTGGCACCACTGCGGATGCACTGCAGTGAGTCCGGAGAGTGCCCTGGCACCAATGGTGATGCAGTGCAGTGAGTCCAGAGAGTGCAGTGGCACCACTGGGGATGCAGTGCAGTGAGTCCAGAGAGTGCACTGGCACCACTGGGGATGCAATGCAGTGAGTCCAGAGAGTGCACTGGCACCACTGGGGATGCAGTGCACTGAGTCCAGAGAGTGCACTCGCACCACTGGGGATGCAGTGCAGTGAGTCCAGAGAGTGCACTGGCACCACTGGCGATGCAGTGCAGTGAGTCCAGAGAGTGCACTGGCAGCACTGGGGATGCACTGCAGTGAGTCCAGAGAGTGCTCTGGCACCACTGGGGATGCAGTTCAGTGAGTCCAGAGAGTGCAGTGGCACCACTGGGGATGCAGTGCAGTGAGTCCAGAGAGTGCACTGGCACCACTGGGGATGCAGTGCAGTGAGTCCAGAGAGTGCACTGGCACCACTGGGGATGCAGTGCAGTGAGTCCAGAGACTGCACTGGCACCAACTGGACCTGCACTGCAGTGAGTCCTGAGATTGCACTGGCACCACTGGGGATGCACTACAGTGAGTCCAGAAACTACACTGGCACCACTGGGGATGCAGTGCAGTGAGTCCAGAGAGTGCACTGGCACCACTGTTCATGCAGTGCAGTGAGTCCAAAGAGTGCACTGGCACCACTGGGTATGCAGTGCATGAGTGCAGAGAGTCCACTGGCACCACTGGGGATGCAGTGCAGTGAGTCCAGAGAGTGCACTGGCACCAGTGGGGATGGAGTGCAGTGAGTCCAGAGAGTGCCCTGGCACCACTGGGGATGCAGTGCAGTGAGTCCAGAGAGTGCACTGGCTCCACCGGGGATGAACTGTAGTGAGTCCAGAGACTGCACAGGCACCACTGGGGATGCAGTGCAGTGAGTCCAGAGAGTGCACTGGCACCACTGGGGATGCAGTGCAGTGAGTGCAGAGAGTGCACTGGCACCACTGGGGATGCAATGCAGTGAGTCCAGAGAGTGCACTGGCACCACTGGGGATGCAGTGCATGAGTGCAGAGAGTGGACTGGCACCAGTGGGGATGGAGTGCAGTGAGTCCAGAGAGTGCACTGGCACCAGTGGGGATGGAGTGCAGTGAGTCCAGAGAGTGCACTGGCTCCACTGGGGATGAACTGTAGTGAGTCCAGAGACTGCAGAGGCACCACTGGGGATGCAGTGCAGTGAGTCCAGAGAGTGGACTGGCACCAGTGGGGATGGAGTGCAGTGAGTCCAGAGAGTGCACTGGCACCAGTGGGGATGGAGTGCAGTGAGTCCAGAGAGTGCACTGGCTCCACTGGGGATGAACTGTAGTGAGTCCAGAGACTGCAGAGGCACCACTGGGGATGCAGTGCAGTGAGTCCAGAGAGTGCACTGGCACCACTGGGGATGCAGTGCAGTGAGTGCAGAGAGTGCACTGGCACCACTGGGGATGCACTGCAGTGAGTGCAGAGAGTGCACGGGCACCACTGGGGATGCAGTGCAGTTGAGTCCAGAGAGTGCACTGGCACCTTGGGGATGCAGTGCAGTGAGTCCAGAGAGTGCACTGGCAGCACTGGGGATGCACTGCAGTGAGTCCAGAGAGTGCTCTGGCACCACTGGGGATGCAGTTCAGTGAGTCCAGAGAGTGCACTGGCACCACTGGGGATACACTGCAGTGACTCCAGAGAGTGCACTGGCACCACTGGGGATGCACTGCAGTGAGTCCAGAGAGTGCACTGGCACCACTGGGGATGCAGTGCAGTGAGTCCAGAGACTGCACTGGCACCAACTGGAGCTGCACTGCAGTGAGTCCTGAGATTGCACTGGCACCACTGGGGATGCACTACAGTGAGTCCAGAGACTACACTGGCAACACTGGGGATGCAGTGCAGTGAGTCCAGAGAGTGCACTGGCACCACTGTTCATGCAGTGCAGTGACTCCAAAGAGTGCACTGGCACCACTGGGTATGCAGTGCATGAGTGCAGAGAGTCCACTGGCACCACTGGGGATGCAGTGCAGTGAGTCCAGAGAGTGCACTGGCACCAGTGGGGATGGAGTGCAGTGAGTCCAGAGAGTGCCCTGGCACCACTGGGGATGCAGTGCAGTGAGTCCAGAGAGTGCACTGGCTCCACCGGGGATGAACTGTAGTGAGTCCAGAGACTGCACAGGCACCACTGGGGATGCAGTGCAGTGACTCCATAGAGTGCACTGGCACCACTGGGGATGCAGTGCAGTGAGTGCAGAGAGTGCACTGGCACCACTGGGGATGCAATGCAGTGAGTCCAGAGAGTGCACTGGCACCACTGGGGATGCAGTGCATGAGTGCAGAGAGTGCACTGGCACCACTGGGGATGCAGTGCAGTGAGTCCAGAGAGTGCAGTGGCACCACTGGGGATGCAGTGCAGTGAGTCCAGAGAGTGCACTGGCACCAGTGGGGATGGAGTGCAGTGAGTCCAGAGAGTGCACTGGCACCACTGGGGATGCACTGCAGTGAGTCCAGAGAGTGCACCTGCACCACTGGGGATGCAGTGCAGTGACTCCAGAGAGTGCAAAGGCACCACTGTTGATGCAAGGCTGTGACTCCAGAGAGTGCACTGGCACCACTGGGGATGCAGTGCTGTGAGTCCAGAGAGTGCACTGGCACCACTGGGGATGCACTGCAGTGAGTCCAGAGAGTGCACTGCCAGCACTGGGGATGCACTGCAGTGAGTCCAGAGAGTGCCCTGGCACCACAGGGGATGCACTGCAGTGAGTCCAGAGAGTGCACTGGCACCACTGGGGATGAACTGCAGTGACTCGAAAGAGTGCACTGGCACCACTGCGGATGCAGTGCAGTGAGTCCGGAGAGTGCCCTGGCACCAATGGTGATGCAGTGCAGTGAGTCCAGAGAGTGCAGTGGCACCACTGGGGATGCAGTGCAGTGAGTCCAGAGAGTGCACTGGCACCACTGGGGATGCAATGCAGTGAGTCCAGAGAGTGCACTGGCACCACTGGGGATGCAGTGCAGTGAGTGCAGAGAGTGCACTGGCACCACTGGGGATGATGTGCAGTGAGTCCAGAGAGTGCACTGGCACTACTGGGGATGCACTGCAGTGAGTCCAGAGAGTGCACTAGCACCACTGGGGATGCACTGCAGTGAGTCCAGAGAGTGCACTGGCACCACCTGGGATGCAGTGCAGTGAGTCCAGAGAGTGCACTGGCACCACTGGCGATGCAGTGCAGTGAGTCCAGAGAGTGCACTGGCAGCACTGGGAATGCACTGCAGTGAGTCCAGAGAGTGGACTGGCACCACTGGGGATGCAGTTCAGTGAGTCCAGAGAGTGCACTGGCACCACTGGGGATACACTGCAGTGACTCCAGAGAGTGCACAGGCACCACTGGGGATGCAGTGCAGTGAGTCCAGAGAGTGCACTGGCACCACTGGGGATGCAGTGCAGTGAGTCCAGAGACTGCACTGGCACCAACTGGACCTGCACTGCAGTGAGTCCTGAGATTGCACTGGCACCACTGGGGATGCACTACAGTGAGTCCAGAGACTACACTGGCACCACTGGGGATGCAGTGCAGTGAGTCCAAAGAGTGCACTGGCACCACTGGGTATGCAGTGCATGAGTGCGGAGAGTCCACTGGCACCACTGGAGATGCAGTGCAGTGAGTCCAGAGAGTGGACTGGCACCAGTGGGGATGGAGTGCAGTGAGTCCAGAGAGTGCACTGGCACCACTGGGGATGCAGTGCAGTTAGTCCAGAGAGTGCACTGGCTCCACTGGGGATGAACTGTAGTGAGTCCAGAGACTGCACAGGCACCACTGGGGATGCAGTGCAGTGACTCCAGAGAGTGCACTGGCACCACTGCGGATGCACTGCAGTGAGTGCAGAGAGTGCACTGGCACCACTGGGGATGCAATGCAGTGAGTCCAGAGAGTGCACTGGCACCACTGGGGATGCAGTGCAGTGACTCCAGAGAGTGCACGGGCACCACTGGGGATGCACTGCAGTGAGTCCAGAGAGTGCACTGACACCACTGGGGATGCAGTGCAGTGATTCCGGAGAGTGCACTGGCACCACTGGGGATGCAGTGCAGTGAGTCCAGAGAGTGCACTGGCAACACTGGGGATGCACTGCAGTGAGTCCAGAGAGTGCACTGGCACCACTGGGGATGCAGTGCAGTGAGTCCAGAGAGTGCACTGGCACCACTGGGGATGCACTGCAGTGACTCGAAGGAGTGCACTGGCACCACTGCGGATGCACTGCAGTGAGTCCGGAGAGTGCCCTGGCACCACTGGTGATGCAGTGCAGTGAGTCCAGAGAGTGCAGTGGCACCACTGGGGATGCAGTGCAGTGAGTCCAGAGAGTGCACTGGCACCACTGGGGATGCAATGCAGTGAGTCCAGAGAGTGCACTGGCACCACTGGGGATGCAGTGCAGTGACTCCAGAGAGTGCCCTGGCACCACTGGGGATGCACTGCAGTGATTCCAGGGCGTGCACTGGCACCACTGGGGATGCAGTGCAGTGAGTCCAGAGAGTGCACTGGCACTACTGGGGATGCACTGCAGTGAGTCCAGAGAGTGCACTGGCACCACTGGGGATGCAGCGCAGTGAGTCCACAGAGTGCACTGGCGCTACTGGGGATGCAGTGCAGTGAGTCCAGAGAGTGTACTGGCACCACTGGGGATGCACTGCAGTGAGTCCAGAGAGTGCACGGGCACCACTGGGGATGCAGTGCAGTGAGTCCAGAGAGTGCACTGGCACCACTGGGGATGCAGTGCAGTGAGTGCAGAGAGTGCACTGGCACCACTGGGGATGCACTGCAGTGAGTCCAGAGAGTGCACTGGCACCACAGGTGATGCAGTGCAGTGAGTCCAGAGAGTGCACTGGCACCACTGGGGATGCACCCCGGTGAGCCCAGAGATTGCACTGGCACCACTGGGGATGCACTGCAGTGAGTCCAGAGAGTGCACTGGCACCAGTGGGGATGCACTGCAGTGAGGGCAGAGAGTGCACTGGGACCACTGGGGATGCAGTGCAGTGAGTCCAGAGAGTGCCCTGGCACCACTGGGGATGCAGTGCAGTGAGTCAAGAGAGTGCACTGGCACCACTGAGGATGCAGTGCAGTGAGTCCAGAGAGTGCACTGGCACCACTGGGGATGCAATGCGGTGAGTCCAGAGAGTGCACTGGCACCACTGGGGATGCAGTGCAGTGAGTCCAGAGAGTGCACTGGCACCACTGGGGATGCACTGCAGTGAGGGCAGAGAGTGCTCTGGCACCACTGGGGATGCAGTGCAGTGAGTGCAGAGAGTGCACTGGCACCACTGGGGATGCACTGCAGTGAGGGCAGAGAGTGCACTGGCACCACTGGGGATGCAGTGCAGTGAGTCCAGAGAGTGCACTGGCACCACTGGGGATGCAATGCGATGAGTCCACAGAGTGCACTGGCACCACAGGGGATGCAGTGCAGTGAGTCCAGAGAGTGCACTGACACCACTGGGGATGCAGTGCGGTGAGTTCAGAGAGTGCACTGGCACCACTGGGGATGCACTGCAGTGAGTCCAGAGAGTGCACTGGCACCACAGGTGATGCAGTGCAGTGAGTACAGAGAGTGCACTGGCCCCACTGGGGATGCACTGCAGTGATTCCAGAGAGTGCACTGGCACCACAGGGGATGCAGTGCAGTGAGTCCAGAGAGTGCACTGACACCACTGGGGATGCAGTGCGGTGAGTTCAGAGAGTGCACTGGCACCACTGGGGATGCACTGCAGTGAGTCCAGAGAGTGCACTGGCACAACAGGTGATGCAGTGCAGTGAGTACAGAGAGTGCACTGGCCCCACTGGGGATGCACTGCAGTGATTCCAGAGAGTGCACTGGCACCACTGGGGATGCAGTGCAGTGAGTCCAGAGAGTGCACTGTCACCACTGGGGATGCACTGCAGTGAGTCCAGAGAGTGCACTGGCACCACTGGGGATGCAGTGCAGTGAGTCCAGAGAGTGCACTGGCACCACTGGGGATGCACTGCAGTGACTCGAAAGAGTGCACTGGCACCACTGCGGATGCAATGCAGTGAGTCCGGAGAGTGCCCTGGCACCAATGGTGATGCAGTGCAGTGAGTCCAGAGAGTGCAGTGGCACCACTGGGGATGCAGTGCAGTGAGTCCAGAGAGTGCACTGGCACCACTGGGGATGCAATGCAGTGAGTCCAGAGAGTGCACTGGCACCACTGGGGATGCAGTGCACTGAGTCCAGAGAGTGCACTCGCACCACTGGGGATGCACTGCAGTGAGTCCAGAGAGTGCACTGGCACCACTGGCGATGCAGTGCAGTGAGTCCAGAGAGTGCACTGGCAGCACTGGGGATGCACTGCAGTGAGTCCAGAGAGTGCTCTGGCACCACTGGGGATGCAGTTCAGTGAGTCCAGAGAGTGCACTGGCACCACTGGGGATACACTGCAGTGACTCCAGAGAGTGCACTGGCACCACTGGGGATGCACTGCAGTGAGTCCAGAGAGTGCACTGGCACCACTGGGGATGCAGTGCAGTGAGTCCAGAGACTGCACTGGCACCAACTGGAGCTGCACTGCAGTGAGTCCTGAGATTGCACTGGCACCACTGGGGATGCACTACAGTGAGTCCAGAAACTACACTGGCACCACTGGGGATGCAGTGCAGTAAGTCCAGAGAGTGCACTGGCACCACTGTTCATGCAGTGCAGTGAGTCCAAAGAGTGCACTGGCACCACTGGGTATGCAGTGCATGAGTGCAGAGAGTCCACTGACACCACTGGGGATGCAGTGCAGTGAGTCCAGAGAGTGCACTGGCACCAGTGGGGATGGAGTGCAGTGAGTCCAGAGAGTGCCCTGGCACCACTGGGGATGCAGTGCAGTGAGTCCAGAGAGTGCACTGGCTCCACCGGGGATGAACTGTAGTGAGTCCAGAGACTGCACAGGCACCACTGGGGATGCAGTGCAGTGAGTCCAGAGAGTGCACTGGCACCACTGGGGATGCAGTGCAGTGAGTGCAGAGAGTGCACTGGCACCACTGGGGATGCAATGCAGTGAGTCCAGAGAGTGCACTGGCACCACTGGGGATGCAGTGCATGAGTGCAGAGAGTGCACTGGCACCACTGGGGATGCAGTGCAGTGAGTCCAGAGAGTGGACTGGCACCAGTGGGGATGCAGTGCAGTGAGTCCAGAGAGTGCACTGGCACCAGTGGGGATGGAGTGCAGTGAGTCCAGAGAGTGCACTGGCTCCACTGGGGATGAACTGTAGTGAGTCCAGAGACTGCAGAGGCACCACTGGGGATGCAGTGCAGTGAGTCCAGAGAGTGCACTGGCACCACTGGGGATGCAGTGCAGTGAGTGCAGAGAGTGCACTGGCACCACTGGGGATGCAATGCAGTGAGTCCAGAGAGTGCACTGGCACCACTGGGGATGCACTGCAGTGAGTGCAGAGAGTGCACGGGCACCACTGGGGATGCAGTGCAGTTGAGTCCAGAGAGAGCACTGGCACCTTGGGGATGCAGTGCAGTGAGTCCAGAGAGTGCACTGGCAGCACTGGGGATGCACTGCAGTGAGTCCAGAGAGTGCTCTGGCACCACTGGGGATGCAGTTCAGTGAGTCCAGAGAGTGCACTGGCACCACTGGGGATACACTGCAGTGACTCCAGAGAGTGCACTGGCACCACTGGGGATGCACTGCAGTGAGTCCAGAGAGTGCACTGGCACCACTGGGGATGCAGTGCAGTGAGTCCAGAGACTGCACTGGCACCAACTGGAGCTGCACTGCAGTGAGTCCTGAGATTGCACTGGCACCACTGGGGATGCACTACAGTGAGTCCAGAGACTACACTGGCAACACTGGGGATGCAGTGCAGTGAGTCCAGAGAGTGCACTGGCACCACTGTTCATGCAGTGCAGTGAGTCCAAAGAGTGCACTGGCACCACTGGGTATGCAGTGCATGAGTGCAGAGAGTCCACTGGCACCACTGGGGATGCAGTGCAGTGAGTCCAGAGAGTGCACTGGCACCAGTGGGGATGGAGTGCAGTGAGTCCAGAGAGTGCCCTGGCACCACTGGGGATGCAGTGCAGTGAGTCCAGAGAGTGCACTGGCTCCACCGGGGATGAACTGTAGTGAGTCCAGAGACTGCACAGGCACCACTGGGGATGCAGTGCAGTGACTCCATAGAGTGCACTGGCACCACTGGGGATGCAGTGCAGTGAGTGCAGAGAGTGCACTGGCACCACTGGGGATGCAATGCAGTGAGTCCAGAGAGTGCACTGGCACCACTGGGGATGCAGTGCATGAGTGCAGAGACTGCACTGGCACCACTGGGGATGCAGTGCAGTGAGTCCAGAGAGTGCACTGGCACCAGTGGGGATGGAGTGCAGTGAGTCCAGAGAGTGCACTGGCACCACTGGGGATGCAGTGCAGTGAGTCCAGAGAGTGCAGTGGCACCACTGGGGATGCAGTGCAGTGAGTCCAGAGAGTGCACTGGCACCACTGGGGATGCAATGCAGTGAGTCCAGAGAGTGCACTGGCACCACTGGGGATGCAGTGCAGTGAGTGCAGAGAGTGCACTGGCACCACTGGGGATGATGTGCAGTGAGTCCAGAGAGTGCACTGGCACCACTGGGGATGCACTGCAGTGAGTGCAGAGAGTGCACTGGCACCACCTGGGATGCAGTGCAGTGAGTCCAGAGAGTGCACTGGCACCACTGGCGATGCAGTGCAGTGAGTCCAGAGAGTGCACTGGCAGCACTGGGAATGCACTGCAGTGAGTCCAGAGAGTGCTCTGGCACCACTGGGGATGCAGTTCAGTGAGTCCAGAGAGTGCACTGGCACCACTGGGGATACACTGCAGTGACTCCAGAGAGTGCACAGGCACCACTGGGGATGCACTGCAGTGAGTCCAGAGAGTGCACTGGCACCACTGGGGATGCAGTGCAGTGAGTCCAGAGACTGCACTGGCACCAACTGGACCTGCACTGCAGTGAGTCCTGAGATTGCACTGGCACCACTGGGGATGCACTACAGTGAGTCCAGAGACTACACTGGCACCACTGGGGATGCAGTGCAGTGAGTCCAAAGAGTGCACTGGCACCACTGGGTATGCAGTGCATGAGTGCGGAGAGTCCACTGGCACCACTGGGGATGCAGTGCAGTGAGTCCAGAGAGTGGACTGGCACCAGTGGGGATGGAGTGCAGTGAGTCCAGAGAGTGCACTGGCACCACTGGAGATGCAGTGCAGTTAGTCCAGAGAGTGCACTGGCTCCACTGGGGATGAACTGTAGTAAGTCCAGAGACTGCACAGGCACCACTGGGGATGCAGTGCAGTGACTCCAGAGAGTGCACTGGCACCACTGCGGATGCACTGCAGTGAGTGCAGAGAGTGCACTGGCACCACTGGGGATGCAATGCAGTGAGTCCAGAGAGTGCACTGGCACCACTGGGGATGCAGTGCAGTGAGTCCAGAGAGTGCACGGGCACCACTGGGGATGCACTGCAGTGAGTCCAGAGAGTGCACTGACACCACTTGGGATGCAGTGCAGTGATTCCGGAGAGTGCACTGGCACCACTGGGGATGCAGTGCAGTGAGTCCAGAGAGTGCACTGGCAACACTGGGGATGCACTGCAGTGAGTCCAGAGAGTGCACTGGCACCACTGGGGATGCACTGCAGTGAGTCCAGAGAGTGCACTGGCACCACTGGGGATGCACTGCAGTGACTAGAAGGAGTGCACTGGCACCACTGCGGATGCACTGCAGTGAGTCCGGAGAGTGCCCTGGCACCACTGGTGATGCAGTGCAGTGAGTCCAGAGAGTGCAGTGGCACCACTGGGGATGCAGTGCAGTGAGTCCAGAGAGTGCACTGGCACCACTGGGGATGCAATGCAGTGAGTCCAGAGAGTGCAGTGGCACCACTGGGGATGCAGTGCAGTGACTCCAGAGAGTGCCCTGGCACCACTGGGGATGCACTGCAGTGATTCCAGGGCGTGCACTGGCACCACTGGGGATGCAGTGCAGTGAGTCCAGAGAGTGCACTGGCACTACTGGGGATGCACTGCAGTGAGTCCAGAGAGTGCACTGGCACCACTGGGGATGCACTACAGTGAGTCCAGGGAGTGCACTGGCACCACTGGGGATGCAGTGCAGTGACTCCAGAGAGTGCAGAGGCACCACTGTTGATGCAGTGCTGTGACTCCAGAGAGTGCACTGGCACCACTGGGGATGCAGTGCAGTGAGTCCAGAGAGTGCACTGGCACAAAAGGGGATGCAGTGCACTGAGTGCAGAGAGTGCATTGGCACCACTGGGGATGCAGTGCAGTGAGTCCAGAGAGTGCACTGGCACCACTGGCGATGCAGTGCAGTGAGTCCAGAGAGTGCACTGGCTCCACTGGGGATGAACTGTAGTGAGTCCAGAGACTGCACAGGCACCACTGGGGATGCAGTGCAGTGAGTCCAGAGAGTGCACTGGCACCACTGGGGATGCAGTTCAGTGAGTCCAGAGAGTGCACTGGCACCACTAGGGATACACTGCAGTGACTCCAGAGAGTGCACTGGCACCACTGGGGATGCACTGCAGTGAGTCCAGAGAGTGCACTGGCACCAGTGGGGATGCAGTGCAGTGAGTCCAGAGACTGCACTAGCACCAACTGGAGCTGCACTGCAGTGAGTCCTGAGATTGCACTGGCACCACTGGGGATGCACTACAGTGAGTCCAGAGACTACACTGGCACCACTGGGGATGCAGTGCAGTGAGTCCAGAGACTACACTGGCACCACTGGGGATGCAGTGCAGTGAGTCCAGAGAGTGCACTGGCACCACTGGGGATGCACCCCGGTGAGCCCAGAGATTGCACTGGCACCACTGGGGATGCACTGCAGTGAGTCCAGAGAGTGCACTGGCACCCTTGGGGATGCACTGCAGTGAGGGCAGAGAGTGCACTGGCACCACTGGTGATGCAGTGCAGTGAGTCCAGAGAGTGCCCTGGCACCACTGGGGATGCAGTGCAGTGAGTCAAGAGAGTGCACTGGCACCACTGGGGATGCAGTGCAGTGAGTCCAGAGAGTGCACTGGCACCACTGGGGATGCAGTACAGTGAGTCCAAAGAGTGCACTGGCACCACTGGGTATGCAGTGCATGAGTGCAGAGAGTGCACTGGCACCACTGGGGATGCAGTGCAGTGAGTCCAGAGAGTGGACTGGCACCACTGGGGATGCAGTGCAGTGAGTCCAGAGAGTGCACTGGCACCAGTGGGGATGGAGTGCAGTGAGTCCAGAGAGTGCACTGGCACCACTGGGGATGCAGTGCAGTGAGTGCAGAGAGGGCACTGGCACCACTGGGGATGCAATGCGGTGAGTCCAGAGAGTGCACTGGCACCACTGGGGATGCAGTGCAGTGAGTCCAGAGAGTGCACTGGCACCACTGGGGATGCACTGCAGTGAGGGCAGAGAGTGCACTGGCACCACTGGGGATGCAGTGCAGTGAGTCCAGAGAGTGGACTGGCACCACTGGGGATGCAGTGCGGTGAGTCCAGAGAGTGCACTGGCACCACTGGGGTTGTAGTGCAGTGAGTCCAGAGAGTGCACTGGCACCACTTGGGATGCAGTGGAGTGAGTCCAGAGAGTGCACTGGCACCACTGGGAATGCAGTGCAGTGACTCAGAGAGTGCACTGGCACCACTGGGGATGCACTGCAATGAGTCCAGAGAGTGCACTGGCACCACTGGGGATGCAGTGCAGTGAGTGCAGAGAGTGCCCTGGCACCACTGGGGATGCAGTGCAGTGAGTCCAGAGAGTGCACTGGCACCACTGGGGATGCAGCGCAGTGAGTCCACAGAGTGCACTGGCGCTACTGGGGATGCAGTGCAGTGAGTCCAGAGAGTGCACTGGCACCACTGTGGATGCAGTGCAGTGAGTCCAGAGAGTGCACTGGCACCACTGGGGATGCAGTGCAGTGAGTCCAGAGAGTGCACTGGCACCACTGGGGATGCAGTGCAGTGAGTGCAGAGAGTGCACTGGCACCACTGGGGATGCACTGCAGTGAGTCCAGAGAGTGCACTGGCACCACAGGTGATGCAGTGCAGTGAGTCCAGAGAGTGCACTGGCACCACTGGGGATGCACCCCGGTGAGCCCAGAGATTGCACTGGCACCACTGGGGATGCACTGCAGTGAGTCCAGAGAGTGCACTGGCACCAGTGGGGATGCACTGCAGTGAGGGCAGAGAGTGCACTGGGACCACTGGGGATGCAGTGCAGTGAGTCCAGAGAGTGCCCTGGCACCACTGGGGATGCAGTGCAGTGAGTCCAGAGAGTGCACTGGCACCACTGAGGATGCAGTGCAGTGAGTCCAGAGAGTGCACTGGCACCACTGGGGATGCAATGCGGTGAGTCCAGAGAGTGCACTGGCACCACTGGGGATGCAGTGCAGTGAGTCCAGAGAGTGCACTGGCACCACTGGGGATGCACTGCAGTGAGGGCAGAGAGTGCTCTGGCACCACTGGGGATGCAGTGCAGTGAGTCCAGAGAGTGCACTGGCACCACTGGGGATGCAATGCGATGAGTCCACAGAGTGCACTGGCACCACAGGGGATGCAGTGCAGTGAGTCCAGAGAGTGCACTGACACCACTGGGGATGCAGTGCGGTGAGTTCAGAGAGTGCACTGGCACCACTGGGGATGCACTGCAGTGAGTCCAGAGAGTGCACTGGCACCACAGGTGATGCAGTGCAGTGAGTCCAGAGAGTGCACTGGCCCCACTGGGGATGCACTGCAGTGAGTCCAGAGAGTGCACTGGCACCACTGGGGATGCAGTGCAGTGAGTCCAGAGAGTGCACTGGCACCACTGGGGATGCACTGCAGTGACTCGAAAGAGTGCACTGGCACCACTGCGGATGCACTGCAGTGAGTCCGGAGAGTGCCCTGGCACCAATGGTGATGCAGTGCAGTGAGTCCAGAGAGTGCAGTGGCACCACTGGGGATGCAGTGCAGTGAGTCCAGAGAGTGCACTGGCACCACTGGGGATGCAATGCAGTGAGTCCAGAGAGTGCACTGGCACCACTGGGGATGCAGTGCACTGAGTCCAGAGAGTGCACTCGCACCACTGGGGATGCAGTGCAGTGAGTCCAGAGAGTGCACTGGCACCACTGGCGATGCAGTGCAGTGAGTCCAGAGAGTGCACTGGCAGCACTGGGGATGCACTGCAGTGAGTCCAGAGAGTGCTCTGGCACCACTGGGGATGCAGTTCAGTGAGTCCAGAGAGTGCACTGGCACCACTGGGGATACACTGCAGTGACTCCAGAGAGTGCACTGGCACCACTGGGGATGCACTGCAGTGAGTCCAGAGAGTGCACTGGCACCACTGGGGATGCAGTGCAGTGAGTCCAGAGACTGCACTGGCACCAACTGGAGCTGCACTGCAGTGAGTCCTGAGATTGCACTGGCACCACTGGGGATGCACTACAGTGAGTCCAGAAACTACACTGGCACCACTGGGGATGCAGTGCAGTGAGTCCAGAGAGTGCACTGGCACCACTGTTCATGCAGTGCAGTGAGTCCAAAGAGTGCACTGGCACCACTGGGTATGCAGTGCATGAGTGCAGAGAGTCCACTGGCACCACTGGGGATGCACTGCAGTGAGTCCAGAGAGTGCACTGGCACCAGTGGGGATGGAGTGCAGTGAGTCCAGAGAGTGCCCTGGCACCACTGGGGATGCAGTGCAGTGAGTCCTGAGAGTGCACTGGCTCCACCGGGGATGAACTGTAGTGAGTCCAGAGACTGCACAGGCACCACTGGGGATGCAGTGCAGTGAGTCCAGAGAGTGCACTGGCACCACTGGGGATGCAGTGCAGTGAGTGCAGAGAGTGCACTGGCAGCACTGGGGATGCAATGCAGTGAGTCCAGAGAGTGCACTGGCACCACTGGGGATGCAGTGCATGAGTGCAGAGAGTGCACTGGCACCACTGGGGATGCAGTGCAGTGAGTCCAGAGAGTGGACTGGCACCAGTGGGGATGGAGTGCAGTGAGTCCAGAGAGTGCACTGGCACCACTTGGGATGGAGTGCAGTGAGTCCAGAGAGTGCACTGGCTCCACTGGGGATGAACTGTAGTGAGTCCAGAGACTGCAGAGGCACCACTGGGGATGCAGTGCAGTGAGTCCAGAGAGTGCACTGGCACCACTGGGGATGCAGTGCAGTGAGTGCAGAGAGTGCACTGGCACCACTGGGGATGCAATGCAGTGAGTCCAGAGAGTGCACTGGCACCACTGGGGATGCACTGCAGTGAGTGCAGAGAGTGCACGGGCACCACTGGGGATGCAGTGCAGTTGAGTCCAGAGAGTGCACTGGCACCTTGGGGATGCAGTGCAGTGAGTCCAGAGAGTGCACTGGCAGCACTGGGGATGCACTGCAGTGAGTCCAGAGAGTGCTCTGGCACCACTGGGGATGCAGTTCAGTGAGTCCAGAGAGTGCACTGGCACCACTGGGGATACACTGCAGTGACTCCAGAGAGTGCACTGGCACCACTGGGGATGCACTGCAGTGAGTCCAGAGAGTGCACTGGCACCACTGGGGATGCAGTGCAGTGAGTCCAGAGACTGCACTGGCACCAACTGGAGCTGCACTGCAGTGAGTCCTGAGATTGCACTGGCACCACAGGGGATGCACTACAGTGAGTCCAGAGACTACACTGGCAACACTGGGGATGCAGTGCAGTGAGTCCAGAGAGTGCACTGGCACCACTGTTCATGCAGTGCAGTGAGTCCAAAGAGTGCACTGGCACCACTGGGTATGCAGTGCATGAGTGCAGAGAGTCCACTGGCACCACTGGGGATGCAGTGCAGTGAGTCCAGAGAGTGCACTGGCACCAGTGGGGATGGAGTGCAGTGAGTCCAGAGAGTGCCCTGGCACCACTGGGGATGCAGTGCAGTGAGTCCAGAGAGTGCACTGGCTCCACCGGGGATGAACTGTAGTGAGTCCAGAGACTGCACAGGCACCACTGGGGATGCAGTGCAGTGACTCCATAGAGTGCACTGGCACCACTGGGGATGCAGTGCAGTGAGTGCAGAGAGTGCACTGGCACCACTGGGGATGCAATGCAGTGAGTCCAGAGAGTGCACTGGCACCACTGGGGATGCAGTGCATGAGTGCAGAGAGTGCACTGGCACCACTGGGGATGCAGTGCAGTGAGTCCAGAGAGTGGACTGGCACCAGTGGGGATGGAGTGCAGTGAGTCCAGAGAGTGCACTGGCACCAGTGGGGATGGAGTGCAGTGAGTCCAGAGAGTGCACTGGCTCCACTGGGGATGAACTGTAGTGAGTCCAGAGACTGCACAGGCACCACTGGGGATGCAGTGCAGTGAGTCCAGAGAGTGCACTGGCACCACTGGGGATGCAGTGCAGTGAGTGCAGAGAGTGCACTGGCACCACTGGGGATGCAATGCAGTGAGTCCAGAGAGTGCACTGGCACCACTGGGGATGCACTGCAGTGAGTGCAGAGAGTGCACGGGCACCACTGGGGATGCAGTGCAGTGAGTCCAGAGAGTGCACTGGCACCTTGGGGATGCAGTGCAGTGAGTCCAGAGAGTGCACTGGCACCACTGGGGATGCAATGCGGTGAGTCCAGAGAGTGCACTGGCACCACTGGGGATGCTCTGCAGTGAGTCCAGAGAGTGCACTGGCACCACTGGGGATGCACTGCAGTGAGGGCAGAGAGTGCTCTGGCACCACTGGGGATGCAGTGCAGTGAGTGCAGAGAGTGCACTGGCACCACTGGTGATGCACTGCAGTGTGGGCAGAGAGTGCACTGGCACCACTGGGGATGCAGTGCAGTGAGTCCAGAGAGTGCACTGGCACCACTGGGGATGCAATGCGATGAGTCCACAGAGTGCACTGGCACCACAGGGGATGCAGTGCAGTGAGTCCAGAGAGTGCACTGACACCACTGGGGATGCAGTGCGGTGAGTTCAGAGAGTGCACTGGCACCACTGGGGATGCACTGCAGTGAGTCCAGAGAGTGCACTGGCACCACAGGTGATGCAGTGCAGTGAGTACAGAGAGTGCACTGGCACCACTGGGGATGCACTGCAGTGATTCCAGAGAGTGCACTGGCACCACTGGGGATGCAGTGCAGTGAGTCCAGAGAGTGCACTGGCACCACTGGGGATGCACTGCAGTGAGTCCAGAGAGTGCACCTGCACACCTGGGGATGCAGTGCAGTGAGTCCAGAGAGTGCACTGGCACCACTGGGGATGCACTGCAGTGACTCGAAAGAGTGCACTGGCACCACTGCGGATGCACTGCAGTGAGTCCGGAGAGTGCCCTGGCACCAATGGTGATGCAGTGCAGTGAGTCCAGAGAGTGCAGTGGCACCACTGGGGATGCAGTGCAGTGAGTCCAGAGAGTGCACTGGCACCACTGGGGATGCAATGCAGTGAGTCCAGAGAGTGCACTGGCACCACTGGGGATGCAGTGCACTGAGTCCAGAGAGTGCACTGGCACCACTGGGGATGCAGTGCAGTGAGTCCAGAGAGTGCACTGGCACCACTGGCGATGCAGTGCAGTGAGTCCAGAGAGTGCACTGGCACCACTGGGGATGCACTGCAGTGAGTCCAGAGAGTGCTCTGGCACCACTGGGGATGCAGTTCAGTGAGTCCAGAGAGTGCACTGGCACCACTGGTGATACACTGCAGTGAGTCCAGAGAGTGCACTGGCACCACTGGGGATGCACTGCAGTGAGTCCAGAGAGTGCACTGGCACCACTGGGGATGCAGTGCAGTGAGTCCAGAGACTGCACTGGCACCAACTGGAGCTGCACAGCAGTGAGTCCAGAGAGTGCACTGGCACCAGTGTTCATGCAGTGCAGTGAGTCCAAAGAGTGCACTGGCACCACTGGGTATGCAGTGCATGAGTGCAGAGAGTCCACTGGCACCACTGGGGATGCAGTGCAGTGAGTCCAGAGAGTGGACTGGCACCAGTGGGGATGGAGTGCAGTGAGTCCAGAGAGTGCCCTGGCACCACTGGGGATGCAGTGCAGTGAGTCCAGAGAGTGCACTGGCTCCACCGGGGATGAACTGTAGTGAGTCCAGAGACTGCACAGGCACCACTGGGGATGCAGTGCAGTGACTCCAGAGAGTGCACTGGCACCACTGGGGATGCAGTGCCGTGAGTGCAGAGAGTGCACTGGCACCACTGGGGATGCAATGCAGTGAGTCCAGAGAGTGCACTGGCACCACTGGGGATGCAGTGCATGAGTGCAGAGAGTGCACTGGCACCACTGGGGATGCAGTGCAGTGAGTCCAGAGAGTGGACTGGCACCAGTGGGGATGGAGTGCAGTGAGTCCAGAGAGTGCACTGGCACCACTGGGGATGCAGTGCAGTGAGTGCAGAGAGGGCACTGGCACCACTGGGGATGCAATGCGGTGAGTCCAGAGAGTGCACTGGCACCACTGGGGATGCAGTGCAGTGAGTCCAGAGAGTGCACTGGCACCACTGGGGATGCACTGCAGTGAGGGCAGAGAGTGCACTGGCACCACTGGGGATGCAGTGCAGTGAGTCCAGAGAGTGGACTGGCACCACTGGGGATGCAGTGCGGTGAGTCCAGAGAGTGCACTGGCACCACTGGGGTTGTAGTGCAGTGAGTCCAGAGAGTGCACTGGCACCACTTGGGATGCAGTGGAGTGAGTCCAGAGAGTGCACTGGCACCACTGGGAATGCAGTGCAGTGACTCAGAGAGTGCACTGGCACCACTGGGGATGCACTGCAATGAGTCCAGAGAGTGCACTGGCACCACTGGGGATGCAGTGCAGTGAGTGCAGAGAGTGCCCTGGCACCACTGGGGATGCAGTGCAGTGAGTCCAGAGAGTGCACTGGCACCACTGGGGATGCAGCGCAGTGAGTCCACAGAGTGCACTGGCGCTACTGGGGATGCAGTGCAGTGAGTCCAGAGAGTGCACTGGCACCACTGTGGATGCAGTGCAGTGAGTCCAGAGAGTGCACTGGCACCACTGGGGATGCAGTGCAGTGAGTCCAGAGAGTGCACTGGCACCACTGGGGATGCAGTGCAGTGAGTGCAGAGAGTGCACTGGCACCACTGGGGATGCACTGCAGTGAGTCCAGAGAGTGCACTGGCACCACAGGTGATGCAGTGCAGTGAGTCCAGAGAGTGCACTGGCACCACTGGGGATGCACCCCGGTGAGCCCAGAGATTGCACTGGCACCACTGGGGATGCACTGCAGTGAGTCCAGAGAGTGCACTGGCACCAGTGGGGATGCACTGCAGTGAGGGCAGAGAGTGCACTGGGACCACTGGGGATGCAGTGCAGTGAGTCCAGAGAGTGCCCTGGCACCACTGGGGATGCAGTGCAGTGAGTCCAGAGAGTGCACTGGCACCACTGAGGATGCAGTGCAGTGAGTCCAGAGAGTGCACTGGCACCACTGGGGATGCAATGCGGTGAGTCCAGAGAGTGCACTGGCACCACTGGGGATGCAGTGCAGTGAGTCCAGAGAGTGCACTGGCACCACTGGAGATGCACTGCAGTGAGGGCAGAGAGTGCTCTGGCACCACTGGGGATGCAGTGCAGTGAGTGCAGAGAGTGCACTGGCACCACTGGGGATGCACTGCAGTGAGGGCAGAGAGTGCACTGGCACCACTGGGGATGCAGTGCAGTGAGTCCAGAGAGTGCACTGGCACCACTGGGGATGCAATGCGATGAGTCCACAGAGTGCACTGGCACCACAGGGGATGCAGTGCAGTGAGTCCAGAGAGTGCACTGACACCACTGGGGATGCAGTGCGGTGAGTTCAGAGAGTGCACTGGCACCACTGGGGATGCACTGCAGTGAGTCCAGAGAGTGCACTGGCACCACAGGTGATGCAGTGCAGTGAGTACAGAGAGTGCACTGGCCCCACTGGGGATGCACTGCAGTGATTCCAGAGAGTGCACTGGCACCACTGGGGATGCAGTGCAGTGAGTCCAGAGAGTGCACTGTCACCACTGGGGATGCACTGCAGTGAGTCCAGAGAGTGCACTGGCACCACTGGGGATGCAGTGCAGTGAGTCCAGAGAGTGCACTGGCACCACTGGGGATGCACTGCAGTGACTCGAAAGAGTGCACTGGCACCACTGCGGATGCACTGCAGTGAGTCCGGAGAGTGCCCTGGCACCAATGGTGATGCAGTGCAGTGAGTCCAGAGAGTGCAGTGGCACCACTGGGGATGCAGTGCAGTGAGTCCAGAGAGTGCACTGGCACCACTGGGGATGCAATGCAGTGAGTCCAGAGAGTGCACTGGCACCACTGGGGATGCAGTGCACTGAGTCCAGAGAGTGCACTCGCACCACTGGGGATGCAGTGCAGTGAGTCCAGAGAGTGCACTGGCACCACTGGCGATGCAGTGCAGTGAGTCCAGAGAGTGCACTGGCAGCACTGGGGATGCACTGCAGTGAGTCCAGAGAGTGCTCTGGCACCACTGGGGATGCAGTTCAGTGAGTCCAGAGAGTGCACTGGCACCACTGGGGATACACTGCAGTGACTCCAGAGAGTGCACTGGCACCACTGGGGATGCACTGCAGTGAGTCCAGAGAGTGCACTGGCACCACTGGGGATGCAGTGCAGTGAGTCCAGAGACTGCACTGGCACCAACTGGAGCTGCACTGCAGTGAGTCCTGAGATTGCACTGGCACCACTGGGGATGCACTACAGTGAGTCCAGAAACTACACTGGCACCACTGGGGATGCAGTGCAGTGAGTCCAGAGAGTGCACTGGCACCACTGTTCATGCAGTGCAGTGAGTCCAAAGAGTGCACTGGCACCACTGGGTATGCAGTGCATGAGTGCAGAGAGTCCACTGGCACCACTGGGGATGCACTGCAGTGAGTCCAGAGAGTGCACTGGCACCAGTGGGGATGGAGTGCAGTGAGTCCAGAGAGTGCACTGGCACCACTGGGGATGCAGTGCAGTGAGTCCTGAGAGTGCACTGGCTCCACCGGGGATGAACTGTAGTGAGTCCAGAGACTGCACAGGCACCACTGGGGATGCAGTGCAGTGAGTCCAGAGAGTGCACTGGCACCACTGGGGATGCAGTGCAGTGAGTGCAGAGAGTGCACTGGCAGCACTGGGGATGCAATGCAGTGAGTCCAGAGAGTGCACTGGCACCACTGGGGATGCAGTGCATGAGTGCAGAGAGTGCACTGGCACCACTGGGGATGCAGTGCAGTGAGTCCAGAGAGTGGACTGGCACCAGTGGGGATGGAGTGCAGTGAGTCCAGAGAGTGCACTGGCACCACTTGGGATGGAGTGCAGTGAGTCCAGAGAGTGCACTGGCTCCACTGGGGATGAACTGTAGTGAGTCCAGAGACTGCAGAGGCACCACTGGGGATGCAGTGCAGTGAGTCCAGAGAGTGCACTGGCACCACTGGGGATGCAGTGCAGTGAGTGCAGAGAGTGCACTGGCACCACTGGGGATGCAATGCAGTGAGTCCAGAGAGTGCACTGGCACCACTGGGGATGCACTGCAGTGAGTGCAGAGAGTGCACGGGCACCACTGGGGATGCAGTGCAGTTGAGTCCAGAGAGTGCACTGGCACCTTGGGGATGCAGTGCAGTGAGTCCAGAGAGTGCACTGGCAGCACTGGGGATGCACTGCAGTGAGTCCAGAGAGTGCTCTGGCACCACTGGGGATGCAGTTCAGTGAGTCCAGAGAGTGCACTGGCACCACTGGGGATACACTGCAGTGACTCCAGAGAGTGCACTGGCACCACTGGGGATGCACTGCAGTGAGTCCAGAGAGTGCACTGGCACCACTGGGGATGCAGTGCAGTGAGTCCAGAGACTGCACTGGCACCAACTGGAGCTGCACTGCAGTGAGTCCTGAGATTGCACTGGCACCACAGGGGATGCACTACAGTGAGTCCAGAGACTACACTGGCAACACTGGGGATGCAGTGCAGTGAGTCCAGAGAGTGCACTGGCACCACTGTTCATGCAGTGCAGTGAGTCCAAAGAGTGCACTGGCACCACTGGGTATGCAGTGCATGAGTGCAGAGAGTCCACTGGCACCACTGGGGATGCAGTGCAGTGAGTCCAGAGAGTGCACTGGCACCAGTGGGGATGGAGTGCAGTGAGTCCAGAGAGTGCCCTGGCACCACTGGGGATGCAGTGCAGTGAGTCCAGAGAGTGCACTGGCTCCACCGGGGATGAACTGTAGTGAGTCCAGAGACTGCACAGGCACCACTGGGGATGCAGTGCAGTGACTCCATAGAGTGCACTGGCACCACTGGGGATGCAGTGCAGTGAGTGCAGAGAGTGCACTGGCACCACTGGGGATGCAATGCAGTGAGTCCAGAGAGTGCACTGGCACCACTGGGGATGCAGTGCATGAGTGCAGAGAGTGCACTGGCACCACTGGGGATGCAGTGCAGTGAGTCCAGAGAGTGGACTGGCACCAGTGGGGATGGAGTGCAGTGAGTCCAGAGAGTGCACTGGCACCAGTGGGGATGGAGTGCAGTGAGTCCAGAGAGTGCACTGGCTCCACTGGGGATGAACTGTAGTGAGTCCAGAGACTGCACAGGCACCACTGGGGATGCAGTGCAGTGAGTCCAGAGAGTGCACTGGCACCACTGGGGATGCAGTGCAGTGAGTGCAGAGAGTGCACTGGCACCACTGGGGATGCAATGCAGTGAGTCCAGAGAGTGCACTGGCACCACTGGGGATGCACTGCAGTGAGTGCAGAGAGTGCACGGGCACCACTGGGGATGCAGTGCAGTTGAGTCCAGAGAGTGCACTGGCACCTTGGGGATGCAGTGCAGTGAGTCCAGAGAGTGCACTGGCACCACTGGGGATGCAATGCGGTGAGTCCAGAGAGTGCACTGGCACCACTGGGGATGCTCTGCAGTGAGTCCAGAGAGTGCACTGGCACCACTGGGGATGCACTGCAGTGAGGGCAGAGAGTGCTCTGGCACCACTGGGGATGCAGTGCAGTGAGTGCAGAGAGTGCACTGGCACCACTGGTGATGCACTGCAGTGTGGGCAGAGAGTGCACTGGCACCACTGGGGATGCAGTGCAGTGAGTCCAGAGAGTGCACTGGCACCACTGGGGATGCAATGCGATGAGTCCACAGAGTGCACTGGCACCACAGGGGATGCAGTGCAGTGAGTCCAGAGAGTGCACTGACACCACTGGGGATGCAGTGCGGTGAGTTCAGAGAGTGCACTGGCACCACTGGGGATGCACTGCAGTGAGTCCAGAGAGTGCACTGGCACCACAGGTGATGCAGTGCAGTGAGTACAGAGAGTGCACTGGCACCACTGGGGATGCACTGCAGTGATTCCAGAGAGTGCACTGGCACCACTGGGGATGCAGTGCAGTGAGTCCAGAGAGTGCACTGGCACCACTGGGGATGCACTGCAGTGAGTCCAGAGAGTGCACCTGCACACCTGGGGATGCAGTGCAGTGAGTCCAGAGAGTGCACTGGCACCACTGGGGATGCACTGCAGTGACTCGAAAGAGTGCACTGGCACCACTGCGGATGCACTGCAGTGAGTCCGGAGAGTGCCCTGGCACCAATGGTGATGCAGTGCAGTGAGTCCAGAGAGTGCAGTGGCACCACTGGGGATGCAGTGCAGTGAGTCCAGAGAGTGCACTGGCACCACTGGGGATGCAATGCAGTGAGTCCAGAGAGTGCACTGGCACCACTGGGGATGCAGTGCACTGAGTCCAGAGAGTGCACTGGCACCACTGGGGATGCAGTGCAGTGAGTCCAGAGAGTGCACTGGCACCACTGGCGATGCAGTGCAGTGAGTCCAGAGAGTGCACTGGCACCACTGGGGATGCACTGCAGTGAGTCCAGAGAGTGCTCTGGCACCACTGGGGATGCAGTTCAGTGAGTCCAGAGAGTGCACTGGCACCACTGGTGATACACTGCAGTGAGTCCAGAGAGTGCACTGGCACCACTGGGGATGCACTGCAGTGAGTCCAGAGAGTGCACTGGCACCACTGGGGATGCAGTGCAGTGAGTCCAGAGACTGCACTGGCACCAACTGGAGCTGCACAGCAGTGAGTCCAGAGAGTGCACTGGCACCAGTGTTCATGCAGTGCAGTGAGTCCAAAGAGTGCACTGGCACCACTGGGTATGCAGTGCATGAGTGCAGAGAGTCCACTGGCACCACTGGGGATGCAGTGCAGTGAGTCCAGAGAGTGGACTGGCACCAGTGGGGATGGAGTGCAGTGAGTCCAGAGAGTGCCCTGGCACCACTGGGGATGCAGTGCAGTGAGTCCAGAGAGTGCACTGGCTCCACCGGGGATGAACTGTAGTGAGTCCAGAGACTGCACAGGCACCACTGGGGATGCAGTGCAGTGACTCCAGAGAGTGCACTGGCACCACTGGGGATGCAGTGCCGTGAGTGCAGAGAGTGCACTGGCACCACTGGGGATGCAATGCAGTGAGTCCAGAGAGTGCACTGGCACCACTGGGGATGCAGTGCATGAGTGCAGAGAGTGCACTGGCACCACTGGGGATGCAGTGCAGTGAGTCCAGAGAGTGGACTGGCACCAGTGGGGATGGAGTGCAGTGAGTCCAGAGAGTGCACTGGCACCAGTGGGGATGGAGTGCAGTGATTCCGGAGAGTGCACTGGCACCACTGGAGATGAATTGTAGTGAGTCCAGAGTTTGCACAGGCACCACTGGGGATGCAGTGCAGTGAGTCCAGAGAGTGCACTGGCACCACTGGGGATGCACTGCAGTGATTCCGGAGAGTGCACTGGCACCACTGGGGATGCACTGCAGTGAGTCCAGAGAGTGCACTGGCACCACTGGGGATGCAGTGCAGTGAGTCCAGAGAGTGCACTGGCACCACTGGGGATGCAGTGCAGTTGAGTCAGAAGAGTGCACTGGCACCTTGGGGATGCAGTGCAGTGAGTCCAGAGAGTGCACTGGCACCACTGGGGATGCAGTG
Organism: Anser brachyrhynchus; assembly: GCF_964034855.1. Classification (NCBI taxonomy): domain Eukaryota; kingdom Metazoa; phylum Chordata; class Aves; order Anseriformes; family Anatidae; genus Anser; species Anser brachyrhynchus. Next base: position 699,573 of record NW_027664010.1, read on the forward strand.
CGGTGAGTCCAGAGAGTGCACTGGCACCACTTGGGATGCACTGCAGTGAGTCCAGAGAGTGCACAGGCACCACTGGGAATGCAGTGCAGTGGCTCAGAGAGTGCACTGGCACCACTGGGGATGCACTGCAATGAGTCCAGAGAGTGCACTGTCAGCACTGGGGATGCAGTGCAGTGAGTGCAGAGAGTGCACTGGCACCACTGGGGATGCAGTGCAGTGAGTCCAGAGAGTGCACTGGCACCACTGGGGATGCAGCGCAGTGAGTCCACAGAGTGCACTGGCACTACTGGGGATGCAGTGCAGTGAGTCCAGAGAGTGCACTGGCACCACTGCGGATTCACTGCAGTGAGTCCAGAGAGTGCACTGGCACCACTGGGGATGCAGTGCAGTGAGTCCAGAGAGTGCACTGGCACCACTGGGGATGCAGTGCAGTGAGTGCAGAGAGTGCACTGGCACCACTGGTGATGCACTGCAGTGAGTCCATAGAGTGCACTGGCACCACAGGTGATGCAGTGCAGTGAGTCCAGAGAGTGCACTGGCACCACTGGGGATGCACCCCGGTGAGCCCAGAGATTGCACTGGCACCACTGGGGATGCACTGCAGTGAGTGCAGAGAGTGCACTGGCACCACTGGGGATGCACTGCAGTGAGGGCAGAGAGTGCACTGGGACCACTGGGGATGCAGTGCAGTGAGTCCAGAGAGTGCCCTGGCACCACTGGGGATGCAGTGCAGTGAGTCCAGAGAGTGCACTGGCACCAATGAGGATGCAGTGCAGTGACTCCAGAGAGTGCACTGGCACCACTGGGGATGCACTGCAGTGAGTCCAGAGAGTGCACCTGCACCACTGGGGATGCAGTGCAGTGAGTCCAGAGAGTGCACTGGCACCATTGGGGATGCAGTGCAGTGAGTCCAGAGAGTGCACTGGCACCACTGGGGATGCACTGCAGTGAGGGCAGAGAGTGCACTGGCACCACTGGGGATGCAGTGCAGTGAGTCCAGAGAGTGCACTGGCACCACTGGGGATGCACTGCAGTGAGGGCAGAGAGTGCACTGGCACCACTGGGGATGCAGTGCAGTGAGTCCAGAGAGTGCACTGGCACCACTGGGGATGCAATGCGATGAGTCCACAGAGTGCACTGGCACCACAGGGGATGCAGTGCAGTGAGTCCAGAGAGTGCACTGACACCACTGGGGATGCAGTGCGGTGAGTCCAGAGAGTGCACTGGCACCACTGGGGATGCACTGCAGTGAGTCCAGAGAGTGCACTGGCACCACAGGTGATGCAGTGCAGTGAGTACAGAGAGTGCACTGGCACCACTGGGGATGCACTGCAGTGATTCCAGAGAGTGCACTGGCACCACTGGGGATGCAGTGCAGTGAGTCCAGAGAGTGCACTGTCACCACTGGGGATGCACTGCAGTGAGTCCAGAGAGTGCACTGGCACCACTGGGGATGCAGTGCAGTGAGTCCAGAGAGTGCACTGGCACCACTGGGGATGCACTGCAGTGACTCGAAAGAGTGCACTGGCACCACTGCGGATGCACTGCAGTGAGTCCGGAGAGTGCCCTGGCACCAATGTTGATGCAGTGCAGTGAGTCCAGAGAGTGCACTGGCACCACTGGGGATGCAGGGCAGTGAGTCCAGAGAGTGCACTGGCACCACTGGGGATGCAATGCAGTGAGTCCAGAGAGTGCACTGGCACCACTGGGGATGCAGTACAGTGAGTCCAGAGAGTGCACTGGCACCACTGGCGATGCAGTGCAGTGAGTCCAGAGAGTGCACTGGCAGCACTGGGGATGCACTGCAGTGAGTCCAGAGAGTGCTCTGGCACCACTGGGGATGCAGTACAGTGAGTCCAGAGAGTGCACTGGCACCACTGGAGATGCAGTGCAGTGAGTCCAGAGAGTGCACTGGCAGCACTGGGGATGCACTGCAGTGAGTCCAGAGAGTGCTCTGGCACCACTGGGGATGCAGTGCAGTGAGTCCAGAGAGTGCACTGGCACCACTGGGGATACACTGCAGTGACTCCAGAGAGTGCACTGGCACCGCTGGGGATGCACTGCAGTGAGTCCAGAGAGTGCACTGGCACCACTGGGGATGCAGTGCAGTGAGTCCAGAGAGTGCACTGGCACCACTGTTCATGCAGTGCAGTGAGTCCAAAGAGTGCACTGGCACCACTGGGTATGCAGTGCATGAGTGCAGAGAGTCCACTGGCACGACTGGGGATGCAGTGCAGTGAGTCCAGAGAGTGGACTGGCACCAGTGGGGATGGAGTGCAGTGAGTCCAGAGAGTGCACTGGCTCCACCGGGGATGAACTGTAGTGAGTCCAGAAACTGCACAGGCACCACTGGGGATGCAGTGCAGTGACTCCAGAGAGTGCACTGGCACCACTGCGGATGCAGTGCAGTGAGTGCAGAGAGTACACTGGCACCACTGGGGATGCAATGCAGTGAGTCCAGAGAGTGCACTGTCACCACTGGGGATGCACTGCAGTGAGTCCAGAGAGTGCACTGGCACCACTGGGGATGCAATGCAGTGAGTCCAGAGAGTGCACTGACACCACTGGGGATGCAGTGCAGTGATTCCGGAGAGTGCACTGGCACCAGTGGGGATGGAGTGCAGTGAGTCCAGAGAGTGCACTGGCTCCACCGGGGATGAACTGTAGTGAGTCCAGAGACTGCACAGGCACCACTGGGGATGCAGTGCAGTGACTCCAGAGAGTGCACTGGCACCACTGCGGATGCAGTGCAGTGAGTGCAGAGAGTACACTGGCACCACTGGGGATGCAATGCAGTGAGTCCAGAGAGTGCACTGGCACCACTGGGGATGCACTGCAGTGAGTCCAGAGAGTGCACTGGCACCACTGGGGATGCAATGCAGTGAGTCCAGAGAGTGCACTGACACCACTGGGGATGCAGTGCAGTGATTCCGGAGAGTGCACTGGCACCACTGGGGATGCAGTGCAGTGAGTCCAGAGAGTGCACTGGCACCACTGGGGATGCACTGCAGTGAGTCCACAGAGTGCACGGGCAGCACTGGGGATGCACTGCAGTGAGTCCAGAGAGTGCACTGGCACCACTGGGGATGCACTGCAGTGACTCGAAAGAGTGCACTGGCACCACTGCGGATGCACTGCAGTGAGTCCGGAGAGTGCCCTGGCACCACTGGGGATGCAATGCAGTGAGTGCAGAGAGTGCACTGGCACCACTGGGGATGCAGTGCAGTGAGTCCAGAGAGTGCACTGGCACCACTGGGGATGCAGCGCAGTGAGTCCAGAGAGTGCACTGGCACTACTGGGGATGCACTGCGGTAAGTCCAGAGAGTGCACTGGCACCACTGGGGATGCAGTTCAGTGAGTCCAGAGAGTGCACTGGCACCAGTGGGGATGCAGTGCAGTGAGTCCAGAGAGTGCACTGGCACCACTGGGGATGCAGTGCAGTGAGTGCAGAGAGTGCACTGGCACCACTGGGGATGCAGTGCAGTGAGTCCAGAGAGTGCACTGTCACCACTGGGGATGCAGTGCAGTGAGTCCAGAGAGTGCACTGGCACCACTGGGGATGCACCCCGGTGAGCCCAGAGATTGCACTGGCACCACTGGGGATGAACTGCAGTGAGTGCAGAGAGTGCACTGGCACCACTGGGGATGCACTGCAGTGAGGGCAGAGAGAGCACTGGGACCACTGCGGATGCAGTGCAGTGAGTCCAGAGAGTGCCCTGGCACCACTGGGGATGCAGTGCAGTGAGTCCAGAGAGTGCACTGGCGCCACTGAGGATGCAGTGCAGTGAGTCCAGAGAGTGCACTGGAACCACTGGGGATGCAATGCGGTGAGTCCAGAGAGTGCACTGGCACCACTAGGGATGCAGTGCAGTGAGTCCAGAGAGTGCACTGACACCACTGGGGATGCAGTGCGGTGAGTTCAGAGAGTGCACTGGCACCACTGGGGATGCAGTGCAGTGAGTCCAGAGAGTGCACTGGCACCACAGGTGATGCAGTGCAGTGAGTACAGAGAGTGCACTGGCACCACAGGGGATGCACTTCAGTGATTCCAGAGAGTGCACTGGCACCACTGGGGATGCAGTGCAGTGAGTCCAGAGAGTGCACTGGCACCACTGGGGATGCACTGCAGTGAGTCCAGAGAGTGCACTGGCACCGCTGGGGATGCAGTGCAGTGAGTCCAGAGAGTGCACTGGCACCTTGGGGATGCACTGCACTGAGTCCAGAGAGTACACTGGCACCACTGGGGATGCAGTGCAGTGAGTCCAGAGAGTGCATTGGCACCACTGGGGATGCAGTACAGTGAGTCCAGAGAGTGCAATGGCACCACTGGGGATGCACGTCAGTGAGTCCAGAGAGTGCACTCTCTGGACTTGCCGGGGTGCATCCCCAGTGCTGCCAGTGCACTCTCTGGACTCACGGGGTTGCATCCTCAGTGGTGCCAGTGCACTCTCTGGACTCACTGCACTGCATCCCCAGTGGTGCCAGTGCACTCTCTGGACTCACTGCGCTGCATCCTATTGGTGCCAGTGCACTCTCAGGACTCACTGCATTGCATCCCCAGTGGTGCCAGTGCACTCTCTGGACTCACTGCACTGCATCCCCAATCGTACCAGTGCCCTCTCTGGACTCGCTGCACTCCATTCCCCGTGGTGCCACTGCAATCTGTGGTCTCACTGCACTGCATCCCCAGTGGTGCCAGTGCACTCTCTGGACTCATTGCACTGCATCCCCAGTGGTGCCAGTGAACTCTCTGGACTCACTGCAGTGCATCTCCAGTGGTGCCAGTGCACTCTCTGGAGTCACCGGGGTACATCCCCAGTGGTGCCGGGGCACTCTCTGGACTCACGGCAGTGCATCCCCGGTGGTGCCAGTGCACTCTCTGGACTCACTGCACTGCATCCCCAGTAGGGCCAGTGCACTCTCTGGACTCACTGCACTGCAACCCCAGTGGTGACAGTGCACTCTATGGACTTGCCGGGGTGCATCCCCAGTGGTGCCAGTGCACTCTCTGGACTCACCGGGGTGCATCCCCAATGGTGCCAGTGCACTCTCTGGACTCACTGCACTGCATCCCCAGTGGTGCCAGTGCACTCTCTGGACTCAGTGGACTGCATCCCCAGTGGTGCCACTGCACTCTCTGGAGTCAATGCACTGCATCCCCAGTGGTGCCAGTGCACTCTCTGGACTCACTGCACTGCATCCCCAGTGGTGCCAGTGCACTCTCTGGACTCACTGCAGTGCATTCCCTTTTGTGCGAGTGCACTCTCTGCACTCACTGCCCTGCATCCCCAGTGGTGCCAGTGCACTCTCTGGACTCACTGCACTGCATCCCCAGTGGTGCCTGTGAAGTCTCTGGTCTCACTGCACTGCATCCCCAGTGGTGCCAGTGCACTCTCTGGACTCACTGCACTGCATCCCCATTGCTGACTGTGCCCTCTCTGGACTCAGTGCACTGCATCCCCAGTGGTGCCAGTTCACTCTCTGGACTAAATGCACTGCATCCCCAGTGGTGCCAGTGGCTCTCTGGACTCACTGCACTGCATCACCAGTGGTGCCAGTGCACTCTCTGGACTCACTGCACTGCATCCCCAATGGTGCCACTGCACTCTCTGGACTCACTGCACTGCATCCCCAGTGGTGCCAGTGCACTCTCTGGACTCACTGCACTGCATCACCAGTGGTGCCAGTGTACTCTGTGGACTCACGGCACTGCATCCCCAGTGGTGCCAGTGCACTCTCAGGACTCACTGAACTGTATCCCCAAGGTGCCAGTGCACTCTCTGGACTCACTGCACTGCATCCCCACTGGTGCCAGTGCACTCTCTGGACTCACTGCACTGCATCCCCCGTGGTGCCAGTGCACTCTCTGGACTCACTGCACTGCATCCCCAGTGGTGCCACTGCACTCTCTGAAAACACCGGGGTGCAACCGCAGCGGTGCCAGTGCACTCTCTGCACTCACGGCACTGCATCCCCAGTGGTGCCAGTGCACGCTCTGGACTCACTGCAGTGTATCCCCTGTGGTGCCAGTGCACTCTGTGGACTCAGTGCACTGCATCCCAGTGGTGCCAGTGCACTCTCTGGACTCACTGCAGTGCATCCCCAGTGGTGCCAGTGCACTCTCTGGACTCACTGCACTGCATCCCAATGGTGCCAGTGCACTCTCTGGACTCACTGCAGTGCATCCCCAGTGGTGCCAGTGCACTCTCTGGACTCACTGTACTGCATCCCCAGTGGTGCCAGTGCACTCTCTGGACTCACTGCACTGCATCCCCATTGCTGACTGTGCCCTCTCTGGACTCAGTGCACTGCATCCCCAGTGGTGCCAGTTCACTCTCTGGACTAAATGCACTGCATCCCCAGTGGTGCCAGTGGCTCTCTGGACTCACTGCACTGCATCCCCAGTGGTGCCAGTGCACTCTCTGGACTCACTGTACTGCATCCCCAGTGGTGCCAGTGCACTCTCTGGACTCACTGCACTGCATCCCCAGTGGTGCCAGTGCACTCTCTGGACTCACTGCACTGCATCCACAGTGGTGCCAGTGCACTCTCAGGAGTCCCTGCGCTGCATCCCCAGTGGTTCCAGTGCACTCTCTGGACTCACTGCACTGCATCCCAAGTGGTGCCAGTGCACTCTCTGGACTCACTGCACTGCAACTCCCGTGGTGCCAGTGCACTCTCTGGACTCACTGCACTGCATCCCCAGTGGTGCCAGTGCCCTCTCTGGACTCACTGCACTGCATCCCCAGTGGTGCCAGTGCAGTCTCTTTGTTAGTGTTGGGGAGAATCGAATGGATGTAATAACTCTTATGTAATGGGACCTACAGTATAATTAAGCATTGCCAAATGTACTTACATTATCAATTAATCTATGTTTACTGGATACTTAGGGAGTACATTGAACAATCAAAAGAGTCATTGAAGGGGAACCTTGGGAGGGAACAGGTACAACCTGACCTTAGATAAGGGCCTGGAAATGATGAAATGAGTTGAAGCAGAACCAAGAAGCGGAGGGAGCATGCATCGAGTAAGAAAGTGAAAAGTTTAGCGGAGAGGAAGACTCCTTACTTCATCTGGACGACCACCTGGACGACCACCAGAGTGCGCCACGCATGTGCAAAGGGGAGCGGAGCTAATTAGAATGAAAAGCGAGGCTTCTGTTGCAACCTGTAATGAATATGTATACCTGACGCAATATTGTATGTATAAATAACGGCTGGGAAGTAAACGGGACTTGAAGCCAGATTTGGGCACCTTCCCCGGCTTCCAGCGCTGAATAAAGCACCTTCATATAATCACTTGGTGATTATGTGGTTGCTAGGCTAACATTTGGATCACTGCAGTGCATCCCCAGTGGTGCCAGTGCACTCTCTGGACTCACTGCAGTGCATCCCCAGTGGTGCCAATGCACTCTCTGGACTCACTGCAGTGCATCCCCAGTGGTGCCAGTGCACTCTCTGGACTCACTGCACTGCATCCCCAGTGGTGCCAGTGCACTCTCTGGAGTCACTGCAGTGCATCCCCAGTGGTGCCAGTGCACTCTCTGGACTCACTGCAGTGCATACCCAGTGGTGCCAGTGCACTCTCTGGACTCACTGCAGTGCATCCCCAGTGGTGCCAGTGCACTCTCTGCACTCACTGCAGTGCATCCCCAGTGGTGCCAGTGCACTCTCTGAAGTCACTGCACTGCATCCCCAGTGGTGCCAGTGCACTCTCTGGACTCACTGCAGTGCATACCCAGTGGTGCCAGTGCACTCTCTGGACTCACTGCAGTGCATCCCCAGTGGTGCCAGTGCACTCTCTGCACTCACTGCAGTGCATCCCCAGTGGTGCCAGTGCACTCTCTGGACTCACTGCACTGCATCCCCAGTGGTGCCAGTGCACTCTCTGGACTCACTGCAGTGCATACCCAGTGGTGCCAGTGCACTCTCTGGACTCACTGCAGTGCATCCCCAGTGGTGCCAGTGCACTCTCTGGACTCACTGCACTGCATCCCCAGTGGTGCCAGTGCACTCTCTGGACTCACTGCACTGCATCCCCAGTGGTGCCAGTGCACTCTCTGGACTCACTGCACTGCATCCCCAGTGGTGCCAGTGCACTCTCTGGACTCACTGCACTGCATACCCAGTGGTGCCAGTGCACTCTCTGGACTCACTGCACTGCATCCCCAGCGGTGCCAGTGCACTCTCTGCACTCACTGCAGTGCATCCCCAGTGGTGCCAGTGCACTCTCTGGACTCACTGCACTGCATCACCAGTGGTGCCAGTGCACTCTCTGGACTTGCCGGGGTGCATCCCCAGTGGTGCCAGTGCACTCTCTGGACTCACTGCAGTGCATCCCCAGTGGTGCCAGTGCACTCTCTGGACTCACTGCATTCCCAGTGGTGCCAGGGCACTCTCTGGACTCACTGCACTGCATCCCCAGTGGTGCCTGTGAAGTCTCTGGACTCACTGCAGTGCATCCCCAATGGTGCCAGTGCACTCTTTGGACTCACTGCACTGCATCCCCAGTGGTGCCAGTGCACTCTCTGGACTCACTCCACTGCTTTCCCTGTGGTGCCAGTGCCCTCTGTGGACTCACTGCACTACATCCCCAGTGGTGCCAGTGCACTCTCTGGACTCACTGCACTGCATCCCCAGTGGTGCCACTGCACTCTCTGGACTCACTGCATTGCATCCCTAGTGGTGCCAGTGCACACTCTGGACTCACTGCAATGCATCCCCAGTGGTGCTAGTGCACTCTCTGCACTCACTGCACTGCATCCCCTGTGGTGCCAGTGCACTCTCTCGACTCACTGCTCTGCGTTGCCATTGGTGCCAGTGCACTCTCTGGACTCATTGCAGTGCATCCCCAGTGGTGCCAATGCACTCTCTGGACTCACGGCACTGCATCCCCAGTGGTGCCAGTGCACTCTCTGGACTCACTGCACTGCATCCACAGTGGTGCCAGTGCACTCTCAGGAGTCACTGCGCTGCATCCCCAGTGGTTCCAGTGCACTCTCTGGACTCACTGCACTGCAACTCCAGTGGTGCCAGTGCACTCTCTGGAGTCACTGCACTGCATCACCAGTGGTGCCAGTGCACTCTCTGGACTCACTGCACTGCATCCCAGGTGGTGCCAGTGCACTCTCTGGACTCACTGCAGTGCATCGCCAGTGGTGCCAGTGCACTCTCTGGACTCACTGCAGTGCATCGCCAGTGGTGCCAGTGCACTCTCTGGACTCACTGCACTGCATCCCCAGTGGTGCCAGTGCAATCTCTTTGTTAGTGTTGGGAAGAATCGAATGGATGTTTTACTAATGTCTCTTAGGTAATGGGACCTACAGTATAATTAAGCATTGCCAAATGTACTTGCATTATCAATTAATCTATGTATACTGGATACTTAGGGAGTACATTGAACAATCAAAAGAGTCATTGAAGGGGAACCTTGGGAGGGAACAGGTACAACCTGACCTTGGATAAGGGCCTGGAAATGATGAAATGAGTTGAAGCAGAACCAAGAAGCGGAGGGAGCATGCATCGAGTAAGAAAGGTGAAAAGTTTAGCGGAGAGGAAGACTCCTTACTTCATCTGGACGACCACCAGAGTGCGCCACGCATGTGCAAAGGGGAGGGGAGCTAATTAGAATGAAAAGCGAGGCTGCTGTTGCAACCTGTAATGAATATGTATACCTGACGCAATATTGTATGTATAAATAACGGCTGGGAAGTAACGGGACTTGAAGCCAGATTTGGGCACCTGCCCCGGCTTCCAGCGCTGAATAAAGCACCTTCATATAATCACTTGGTGATTATGTGGTTGCTAGGCTAACATCTGGACTCACTGCACTGCATCCCCAGTGGTGCCGGGGCACTCTCTGGACTCACTGCACTGCATCCCCAGTGGTGCCAGTGCTCTCTGTGGACTCACTGCACTGCGTCCCCAGTGGTGCCAGTGCACTCTCTGGACTCACTGCACTGCATCCCCAGTGGTGACAGTGCACTCTCTGGACATGCCGGGGTGCATCCCCAGTGGTGCCAGTGCACTCTCTGGACTCACCGGGGTGCATACACAGTGGTGCCAGTGCACTCTCTGGACTCACTGCAGTGCATCCCCAGTGGTGCCAGTGCACTCTCTGGACTCACTGCACTGCATCCCCAGTGGTGCCAGTGCCCTCTATGGACTCACTGCACTGCATCCCCAGTGGTGCCAGTGCACTCTCTGGACTCACGGCAGTGCATCCCCTGTGGTGCCACTGCACTCTCTGGACTCACTGCACTGCATCCCCAGTGGTGCCAGTGCACTCTCTGGACTCACTGCACTGCATCCCCAGTGGTGCCAGTGCACTCTCTGGACTTGCCGGGGTGCATCCCCAGTGGTGCCAGTGCACTCTCTGGACTCACTGCAGTGCATCCCCAGTGGTGCCAGTGCACTGTCTGGACTCACTGCATTCCCAGTGGTGCCAGGGCACTCTCTGGACTCACTGCAGTGCATCCCCAGTGGTGCCTGTGAAGTCTGTGGACTCACTGCAGTGCATCCCTGTGGTGCCAGTGCACTCTTTGGACTCACTGCACTGCATCCCCAGTGGTGCCACTGTACTCTCTGGACTCACTGCACTGCATCCCCATTGGTGCCAGTACACTCTCTGGACTCACTGCACTACATCCCCAATGGTGCCAGTGAACTCTCTGGACTCATTGCAGTGCATCCCCAGTGGTGCCAGTGCACTCTCTGGACTCATTGCAGTGCATCCCCAGTGGTGCCAATGCACTCTCTGGACTCACGGCACTGCATCCCCAGTGGTGCCAGTGCACTCTCTGGACTCACTGCACTGCATCCCCAGTGGTGTCAGTGCACTCTCAGGAGTCACTGCGCTGCATCCCCAGTGGTTCCAGTGCACTCTCTTGACTCACTGCACTGCAACTCCAGTGGTGCCAGTGCATTCTCTGGACTCACTGCACTGCATCCCAGGTGGTGCCAGTGCACTCTCTGGACTCACTGCAGTGCATCGCCAGTGGTGCCAGTGCACTCTCTGGACTCACTGCACTGCATCCCCAGTGGTGCCAGTGCCCTCTCTGGACTCACTGCACTGCATCCCCAGTGGTGCCAGTGCAGTCTCTGTGTTAGTGTTGGGGAGAATCGAATGGATGTTTTACTAATGTCTCTTAGGTAATGGGACCTACAGTATAATTAAGCATTGCCAAATGTACTTACATTATCAATTAATCTATGTATACTGGATACTTAGGGAGTACATTGAACAATCAAAAGAGTCATTGAAGGGGAACCTTGGGAGGGAACAGGTACAACCTGACCTTGGATAAGGGCCTGGAAATGATGAAATGAGTTGAAGCAGAACCAAGAAGCGGAGGGAGCATGCATCGAGTAAGAAAGGTGAAAAGTTTAGCGGAGAGGAAGACTCCTTACTTCATCTGGACGACCACCAGAGTGCGCCACGCATGTGCAAAGGGGAGGGGAGCTAATTAGAATGAAAAGCGAGGCTGCTGTTGCAACCTGTAATGAATATGTATACCTGACGCAATATTGTATGTATAAATAACGGCTGGGAAGTAACGGGACTTGAAGCCAGATTTGGGCACCTGCCCCGGCTTCCAGCGCTGAATAAAGCACCTTCATATAATCACTTGGTGATTATGTGGTTGCTAGGCTAACATCTGGACTCACTGCACTGCATCCCCTGTGGTGCCGGGGCACTCTCTGGACTCACTGCACTGCATCCCCAGTGGTGCCAGTGCCCTCTGTGGACTCACTGCACTGCGTCCCCAGTGGTGCCAGTGCACTCTCTGGACTCACTGCACTGCATCCCCAGTGGTGACAGTGCACTCTCTGGACATGCCGGGGTGCATCCCCAGTGGTGCCAGTGCACTCTCTGGACTCACCGGGGTGCATCCCCAGTGGTGCCAGTGCACTCTCTGGACTCACTGCAGTGCATCCCCAGTGGTGCCAGTGCACTCTCTGGACTCACTGCACTGCATCCCCAGTGGTGCCAGTGCCCTCTATGGACTCACTGCACTGCATCCCCAGTGGTGCCAGTGCACTCTCTGGACTCATTGCAGTGCATCCCCAGTGGTGCCAGTGCACTCTCTGGACTCACTGCACTACAACCCCAGTGGTGCCAGTGCAATCTCTAGACTCACGGCAGTGCATCCCCAGTGGTGCTACTGCACTCTCTGGACTCACTGCACTGCATCCCCAGTGGTGCCAGTGCACTCTCTGGACTCACTGCACTGCATCCCCAGTGGTGCCAGTGCACTCTCTGGACTTGCAGGGGTGCATCCCCAGTGGTGCTAGTGCAATCTCTGGACTCACGGCAGTGCATCCCCAGTGGTGCCAGTGCACTCTCTGGACTCACTGCATTCCCAGTGGTGTCAGGGCACTCTCTGGACTCACTGCAGTGCATCCCCAGTGGTGCCTGTGAAGTCTGTGGACTCACTGCAGTGCATCCCTGTGGTGCCAGTGCACTCTTTGGACTCACTGCACTGCATCCCCAGTGGTGCCACTGTACTCTCTGGACTCACTGCACTGCATCCCCATTGGTGCCAGTGCACTCTCTGGACTCACTGCACTACATCCCCAGTGGTGCCAGTGAACTCTCTGGACTCACTGCACTGCATCCCCAGTGGTGCCAGTGCACTCTCTGGACTCATTGCAGTGCATCCCCAGTGGTGCCAGTGCACTCTCTGGACTCACTGCACTGCATCCCCAGTGGTGTCAGTGCACTCTCAGGAGTCACTGCGCTGCATCCCCTGTGGTTCCAGTGCACTCTCTTGACTCACTGCACTGCAACTCCAGTGGTGCCAGTGCGTTCTCTGGACTCACTGCACTGCATCCCAGGTGGTGCCAGTGCACTCTCTGGACTCACTGCAGTGCATCGCCAGTGGTGCCAGTGCACTCTCTGGACTCACGGCAGTGCATCGCCAGTGTTGCCAGTGCCCTCTCTGAACTCACTGCACTGCATCCCCAGTGGTGCCAGTGCAGTCTCTGTGTTAGTGTTGGGGAGAATCGAATGGATGTTTTACTAATGTCTCTTAGGTAATGGGACCTACAGTATAATTAAGCATTGCCAAATGTACTTACATTATCAATTAATCTATGTATACTGGATACTTATGGAGTACATTGAAAAATCAAAAGAGTCATTGAAGGGGAACCTTGGGAGGGAACAGGTACAACCTGACCTTAGAAAAGGGCCTGGAAATAATGAAATGAGTTGAAGCAGAACCAAGAAGCGGAGGGAGCATGCATCGAGTAAGAAAGGTGAAAAGTTTAGCGGAGAGGAAGACTCCTTACTTCATCTGGACGACCACCTGGACGACCAACAGAGTGCGCCACGCATGTGCAAAGGGGAGGGGAGCTAATTAGAATGAAAAGCGAGGCTGCTGTTGCAACCTGTAAAGAATATGTATACCTGACGCAATATTGTATGTATAAATAACGGCTGGGAAGTAACGGGACTTGAAGCCGGATTTGGGCACCTGCCCCGTCTTCCAGCGCTGAATAAAGCACCTTCATATAATAACTTGGTGATTATGTGGTTGCTAGGCTAACATCTGGACTCACTGCAGTGCATCCCCAGTGGTGCCAGTGCACTCTCTGGAGTCACTGCAGTGCATCCCCAGTGGTGCCAGTGCACTCCCTGGACTCAGTGCAGTGCATCGCCAGTGGTGCCAGTGCACTCTCTGGACTCACTGCAGTGCATCCCCAGTGGTGCCAGTGCACTCTCTGGACTTGCCGGGGTGCATCGCCAGTGGTGCCAGTGCCCTCTCTGGACTCACTGCACTGCATCCCCAGTGGTTCCATTGCACTCTCTGGACTCACTGCAGTGAATCTCACGTGGTGCCAGTGCACTCTCTGGACTCACTGCACTGCATCCCCAGTGGTGCCAGTTCATTCTCTGGACTCACTGAACTGCATCCCCAGTGGTGCCAGTGCACTCTGTGGACTCACTGCACTGCATCCCCAGTGGTGCCAGTGCACTCTCTGGACTCACTGCAGTGCATCCCCACTGGTACCAGTGCACTCTCTGGACTCACTGCACTGCATCCCCATTGGTGCCAGTGCACTCTCTGGACTCACTGCACTGCATCCCCAGTGGTGCCAGTGCACTCTCTGGACTCACTGCACTGCATCCCCAGTGGTGACAGTGCACTCTCTGGACATTCCGGGGTGCATCCCCAGTGGTGCCAGTTCACTCTGGACTCACTGCACTACTTCACCAATGGTGCCAGTTCACTCTCTGGACTCACTGAACTGAATCCCCAGTAGTGCCAGTGTACTCTCTGGACTCACTGTACTGCATCCCCATTGGTGCCTGTGAAATCTCTGGACTCACTGCAGTGCATCCCCAGTGGTGCCAGTGGCTCTGTGGACTCATTGCACTGCATCACCAGTGGTGCCAGTGCACTCTCTGGACTCACTGCAGTGCATCCACAGTGGTGCCAGTGTACTCTCTTAACTCACTTCACTGCATCCCCAGTGGTGCCAGTGCACTCTCCGGACTCACTGCACTGCTCGAGCCGCGGCAGCCGCTCCAGCCGCGGTAGCCCCTCCAGCCTCGGCAGCCGCTCCAGCCGCGGCAGCCGCGGCAGCCGGTCCAGCCGCGGCAGCCGCTCCATCCGCTGCAGGCGCTCCAGCCGCGGCAGCCGCTCCAGCCGAGTCAGCCGCTCCAACCGCGGCAGCCGCTCCAGCCGTGGCAGCCGCTCCACTCGGTAGCGGCTTTAGCGGCTGCCGCGGCTGGAGCGGCTGCGGCGGCTGGAGCGTCTAGAGCGTCTGCCGCGGCTGGAGGGGCTACCGCGGCTGGAGCGGCTGAGGCGGCTGGAGCGGATGCCGCGGCTGGAGCAGTGCAGTGAGCCCAGAGAGTCAACTGGCACCACAGGGGATGCACTGCAGTGAGTCCAGAGAGTGCACTGGAACCACTGGGGATGCACTGCAGTGAGTCCAGAGAGTGCACTGGCTCCACTAGGGATGCACTGCAGTGAGTGCAGAGACTGCACTGGCACCACTGGGGATGCATTGCACTGAGAGCACAGAGTGCACAGGCACCGCAGGGGTTACACTGCAGTGAGTGCAGAGATTGCACTGGCACCACTGGGGATGCAGTGCAGTGAGTCCAGAGAGTGCCCTGGCACCACTGGGGATGCAGCACAGTGACTACAGAGAGTGCACTGTCACCACTGGGGATGCACTGCAGTGAGTCCAGAGAGTGCACTGGCACCACTGGGGATGCAGTGCAGTGAGTCCACAGAGAGCACTGGCTCCACTGGGGATGCACTTCAGTGAGTCCAGAGAGTGCACTGGCACCACTGGGGATGCAGTGCAGTGAGTCCTGAGAGTGCAATGGCACCACAGTGGATGCACTGCAGTGAGTCCGGAGAGTGCCCTGGCACCAAAGGGGATGTAGTGCAGTGAGTCCAGAGAGTGCACTGGCACCACTGGGGATGCAGTGCAGTGAGTGCAGAGAGTGCACTGGCACCAATTTTAGCTGCACTGCTGTGAGTCCTTAGATTGCACTGGCACCACTGGGGTTACTGTGCCTTGAGTCCAGAGACTACACTGGCACCACTGGGGTTGCACTGCAGTGAGTCCAGAGACTTCACAGGCACCACTGGGGATGCAGTGCAGTGAGTCCACAGAGTGCACTGGCACGACTGGGGATGCAGTTCAGTGAGTCCAGAGAGTGAACTGGCACCACTGGGGATGCAGTGCAGTGAGTCCAGAGAGTGCACTGGCACCACGGGAGATTCACTGCAGTGAGTCCAGAGAGTGCACTGACACCACTGGGAATGCACTGCAGTGAGTACAGAGAGTGCACTGGCTCCTCAGGGGCTGCACTGCAGTGAGTCCAGAGAGTGCACTGGCACCACTGGGGATGCAGTGCAGTGAGTCCAGAGAGAGCACGGGCACCAATGGGGATGCAGTGCAGTGAGTCCAGAGAGTGCACTGGCACCACTGGGGATGCAATGCAGTGAGTCCAGAGAGTGCACTGGCACCAGTGGGGAAGCAGTGCAGTGAGTCCTGAGAGTGCACTGGCACCACTGGGGATGCACTGCAGTGAGTCCAGAGAGTGCAATGGAACCACTGGGGATGCAGTGCAGTGAGTCCAGAGAGTGCACTGGCACTTCTGGGGATGCAGTGCAGTGAGTCCAGAGAGTGCACTGGCACCACTGGGGATGCAGTGCAGTGAGTCCAGAGAGTGCACTGGCACCACTGGGGATGCACTGCAGTGAGTCCAGAGAGTGCAATGGAACCACTGGGGATGCAGTGCAGTGAGTCCAGAGAGTGCACTGGCACTTCTGGGGATGCAGTGCAGTGAGTCCAGAGAGTGCACTGGCACAAAAGGGGATGCACTGCAGTGACTCCAGAAAGTGCACTGGCACCACTGGGGATGCACTGTAGTGAGTCCAGAGAGTGCACTGACATCATTGGGGATGCAGTGCAGTGAGTCCAGAGAGTACAATGGCACCACTGGGGATGCACTGCAGTGAGTCCAGAGAGTGTACTGGCACCACAGGGGATGCAGAGCAGTGAGTCCAGAGAGTGCACTGGCACCACTGGGGATGCACTGCAGTGAGTCCAGAGAGTGCACTGGCACCACTGGGGATGCAGTGCAGTGAGTCCAGACACTGCACTGGCACCACTGGGGTTTTAGTGCAGTGAGTCCAGAGAGTGCACTGGCCCCAATGGGGATGCAGTGCTGTGAGTCCAGAGAGTGCCCTGGCACCACTGGGGATGCAGTAAGTCCAAACAGTGCACTGGCACCACTGGGGATGCACTGCAGTGAGAACAGGGTGTTCTCTGGCACCACTGGGGATGCAGTTTAGTGATTCCAGAGAGTGCACTGGCTTCAATGGCGATACATTGCAGTGAGTCCAGATAGTGCACTGGCACTACTGGGGATGCAGTGCAGTGACTCCAGAGAGTGCACTGGCACCAATTTTAGCTGCACTGCTGTGAGTCCTTAGATTGCACTGGCACCACTGGGGTTACTGTGCCTTGAGTCCAGAGACTACACTGGCACCACTGGGGTTGCACTGCAGTGAGTCCAGAGACTTCACAGGCACCACTGGGGATGCAGTGCAGTGAGTCCACAGAGTGCACTGGCACGACTGGGGATGCAGTTCAGTGAGTCCAGAGAGTGAACTGGCACCACTGGGGATGCAGTGCAGTGAGTCCAGAGAGTGCACTGGCACCACTGGGGATGCACTGCAGTGAGTGCAGAGACTGCACTGGCACCACTGGGGATGCATTGCACTGAGAGCACAGAGAGCACAGGCACCGCAGGGGTTACACTGCAGTGAGTGCAGAGATTGCACTGGCACCACTGGGGATGCAGTGCAGTGAGTCCAGAGAGTGCCCTGGCACCACTGGGGATGCAGCACAGTGACTACAGAGAGTGCACTGTCACCACTGGGGATGCACTGCAGTGAGTCCAGAGAGTGCTCTGGCTCCACTGGGGATGCACTGCAGTGAGTCCAGAGAGTGCACTGGCACCACTGGGGATGCAGTGCAGTGAGTCCACAGAGAGCACTGGCTCCACTGGGGATGCACTTCAGTGAGTCCAGAGAGTGCACTGGCACCACTGGGGATGCAGTGCAGTGAGTCCTGAGAGTGCAATGGCACCACAGTGGATGCACTGCAGTGAGTCCGGAGAGTGCCCTGGCACCAAAGGGGATGTAGTGCAGTGAGTCCAGAGAGTGCACTGGCACCACTGGGGATGCAGTGCAGTGAGTGCAGAGAGTGCACTGGCACCAATTTTAGCTGCACTGCTGTGAGTCCTTAGATTGCACTGGCACCACTGGGGTTACTGTGCCTTGAGTCCAGAGACTACACTGGCACCACTGGGGTTGCACTGCAGTGAGTCCAGAGACTTCACAGGCACCACTGGGGATGCAGTGCAGTGAGTTCACAGAGTGCACTGGCACGACTGGGGATGCAGTTCAGTGAGTCCAGAGAGTGAACTGGCACCACTGGGGATGCAGTGCAGTGAGTCCAGAGAGTGCACTGGCACCACGGGAGATTCACTGCAGTGAGTCCAGAGAGTGCACTGACACCACTGGGAATGCACTGCAGTGAGTACAGAGAGTGCACTGGCTCCTCAGGGGCTGCACTGCAGTGAGTCCAGAGAGTGCACTGGCACCACTGGGGATGCAGTGCAGTGAGTCCAGAGAGAGCACGGGCACCAATGGGGATGCAGTGCAGTGAGTCCAGAGAGTGCACTGGCACCACTGGGGATGCAGTGCAGTGAGTCCAGAGAGTGCACTGGCACCAGTGGGGAAGCAGTGAAGTGAGTCCTGAGAGTGCACTGGCACCACTGGGGATGCACTGCAGTGAGTCCAGAGAGTGCAATGGAACCACTGGGGATGCAGTGCAGTGAGTCCAGAGAGTGCACTGGCACTTCTGGGGATGCAGTGCAGTGAGTCCAGAGAGTGCACTGGCACCACGGGGGATGCAGTGCAGTGAGTCCAGAGAGTGCACTGGCACCACTGGGGATGCACTGCAGTGAGTCCAGAGAGTGCAATGGAACCACTGGGGATGCAGTGCAGTGAGTCCAGAGAGTGCACTGGCACTTCTGGGGATGCAGTGCAGTGAGTCCAGAGAGTGCACTGGCACAAAAGGGGATGCACTGCAGTGACTCCAGAAAGTGCACTGGCACCACTGGGGATGCACTGTAGTGAGTCCAGAGAGTGCACTGACACCATTGGGGATGCAGTGCAGTGAGTCCAGAGAGTACAATGGCACCACTGGGGATGCACTGCAGTGAGTCCAGAGAGTGTACTGGCACCACAGGGGATGCAGAGCAGTGAGTCCAGAGTGCACTGGCACCACTGGGGATGCACTGCAGTGAGTCCGGAGAGTGCACTGGCACCACTGGGGATGCAGTGCAGTGAGTCCAGACACTGCACTGGCACCACTGGGGTTTTAGTGCAGTGAGTCCAGAGAGTGCACTGGCCCCAATGGGGATGCAGTGCTGTGAGTCCAGAGAGTGCCCTGGCACCACTTGGGATGCAGTAAGTCCAAACAGTGCACTGGCACCACTGGGGATGCACTGCAGTGAGAACAGGGTGTTCTCTGGCACCACTGGGGATGCAGTTTAGTGATTCCAGAGAGTGCACTGGCTTCAATGGCGATACATTGCAGTGAGTCCAGATAGTGCACTGGCACTACTGGGGATGCAGTGCAGTGACTCCAGAGAGTGCACTGGCACCAATTTTAGCTGCACTGCTGTGAGTCCTTAGATTGCACTGGCACCACTGGGGTTACTGTGCCTTGAGTCCAGAGACTACACTGGCACCACTGGGGTTGCACTGCAGTGAGTCCAGAGACTTCACAGGCACCACTGGGGATGCAGTGCAGTGAGTCCACAGAGTGCACTGGCACGACTGGGGATGCAGTTCAGTGAGTCCAGAGAGTGAACTGGCACCACTGGGGATGCAGTGCAGTGAGTCCAGAGAGTGCACTGGCACCACGGGAGATTCACTGCAGTGATTCCAGAGAGTGCACTGACACCACTGGGAATGCACTGCAGTGAGTACAGAGAGTGCACTGGCTCCTCAGGGGCTGCACTGCAGTGAGTCCAGAGAGTGCACTGGCACCACTGGGGATGCAGTGCAGTGAGTCCAGAGAGAGCACGGGCACCAATGGGGATGCAGTGCAGTGAGTCCAGAGAGTGCACTGGCACCACTGGGGATGCAGTGCAGTGAGTCCAGAGAGTGCACTGGCACCAGTGGGGAAGCAGTGCAGTGAGTCCTGAGAGTGCACTGGCACCACTGGGGATGCACTGCAGTGAGTCCAGAGAGTGCAATGGAACCACTGGGGATGCAGTGCAGTGAGTCCAGAGAGTGCACTGGCACTTCTGGGGATGCAGTGCAGTGAGTCCAGAGAGTGCACTGGCACAAAAGGGGATGCACTGCAGTGACTCCAGAAAGTGCACTGGCACCACTGGGGATGCACTGCAGTGAGTCCAGAGAGTGCACTGACACCATTGGGGATGCAGTGCAGTGAGTCCAGAGAGTACAATGGCACCACTGGGGATGCACTGCAGTGAGTCCAGAGAGTGTACTGGCACCACAGGGGATGCAGAGCAGTGAGTCCAGAGAGTGCACTGGCACCACTGGGGATGCACTGCAGTGAGTCCAGAGAGTGCACTGGCACCACTGGGGATGCAGTGCAGTGAGTCCAGACACTGCACTGGCACCACTGGGGTTTTAGTGCAGTGAGTCCAGAGAGTGCACTGTCCCCAATGGGGATGCAGTGCTGTGAGTCCAGAGAGTGCCCTGGCACCACTGGGGATGCAGTAAGTCCAAACAGTACACTGGCACCACTGGGGATGCACTGCAGTGAGAACAGGGTGTTCTCTGGCACCACTGGGGATGCAGTTTAGTGATTCCAGAGAGTGCACTGGCTTCAATGGCGATACATTGCAGTGAGTCCAGATAGTGCACTGGCACTACTGGGGATGCAGTGCAGTGACTCCAGAGAGTGCACTGGCACCACTGGAGATGCAGTGCAGTGAGTCCAGAGAGTGCACTGGCATTCTGGGTATGCAGTGCAGTTAGCCCATAGAGTGCACTGGCTCCACTGGGGTTGCAGTGCAGTGACTCAAGAGAGTGCACAGGCACCACTGGGGATGCAGTGCAGTGAGTCCAGAGAGTGCACTGGCACCACTAGGGATGCACTGCAGTGATTCCAGAGAGTGCACTGGCACCACTGGGGATGCAGTGCAGTGAGTCCAGAGAGTACACTGGCACCTCAGGGGCTGCACTGCAGTGAGTCCAGAGAGTGCACTGGCACCACTGGGGATGCAGTGCAGTGAGTCCAGAGAGTGCACTGGCACCACTGGGGATGCACCTCGGTGAGTCCAGAGAGTGCTCTGGGAACAGCGGGGATGCAGTGCAGTGAGTGCAGAGAGTGCACTGGCACCACTGGGGATGCAGTGCAGTGAGTCCAGAGAGTGCACTGGCACCACTGGGGATGCACTGCAGTGAGTCCAGAGAGTGCACTGGCACCATTAGGGATGCAGTGCAGTGAGTCCGGAGAGTGCACTGGCACCACTGGGGATGTAGTGCAGTGAGTCCAGAGAGTGCACTGGCACCACTGTGGATGCACTGCAGTGAGTCCAGAGAGTGCACTGGCACCACTGGGGATGCAATGCAATGAGTCCAGAGAATGCACTGGAACTAATGGGGATGCAGTGCAGTGAATCGAAAGAGTGCACTGGCACCACTGCGTATGCACTGCAGTGAGTCCAGAGAGTGCCCTGGCACCAATGGTGATGCAGTGCAGTGAGTCCAGAGAGTGCAGTGGCACCACTGGGGATGCAGTGCAGTGAGTCCAGAGAGTGCACTGGCACCTCAGGGGCTGCACTGCAGTGAGTCCAGAGAGTGCACTGGCACCACTGGGGATGCACCTCGGTGAGTCCAGAGAGTGCTCTGGGAACACCGGGGATGCAGTGCAGTGAGTCCAGAGAGTGCACTGGCACCACTGGGGATGCACCTCGGTGAGTCCAGAGAGTGCTCTGGGAACACCGGGGATGCAGTGCAGTGAGTGCAGAGAGTGCACTGGCACCACTGGGGTTGCAGTGCAGTGAGTCCAGAGAGTGCACTGGCACCACTGGGGATGCAGTGCAGTGAGTCCAGAGAGTGCACTGGCACCACTGGGGATGCACTGCAGTGAGTCCAGAGAGTGCACTGTCAGCACTGGGGATGCAGTGCAGTGAGTCCAGAGAGTGCACTGTCAGCATTAGGGATGCAGTGCAGTGAGTCCAGAGAGTGGACTGGCACCAGTGGGGATGCAGTGCAGTGAGTCCAGAGAGTGCACTGGCAGCACTGGGGATGCACTGCAGTGAGTCCAGAGAGTGCACTGGCACCACTGGGGATGCACTGCAGTGAGTCCAGAGAGTGCTCGGGGAACACTGGGGATGCAGTGCAGTGAGTGCAGAGAGTGCACTGGCACCACTGGGGATGCAGTGCAGTGAGTCCAGAGAGTGCACTGGCACCACTGGGGATGCACTGCAGTGACTCGAAAGAGTGCACTGCCACCACTGGGGATGCAGTGCAGTGAGTCCGGAGAGTGCCCTGGCACCAATGGTGATGCAGTGCAGTGAGTCCAGAGAGTGCACTGGCACCACTGGGGATGCAGTGCAGTGAGTCCAGAGAGTGCACTGGCACCACTGGGGATGCAATGCAGTGAGTCCAGAGAGTGCACTGGCACCACTGGGGATGCACTGCAGTGAGACCAGAGACTTCACAGGCACCACTGGGGATGCAGTGCAGTGAGTCCAGAGAGTGCACTGGCAGCACTGGGGATGCAGTGCAGTGACTCCAGAGAGTGCACTGGCACCACTGGGGATGCACTGCAGTGAGTCCAGAGAGTGCACTGGCACCACTGGTGATGCAGTGCAGTGAGTGCAGAGAGTGCACTGGCACCACTGGGGATGTACTGCAGTGAGTCCAGAGAGTGCACTGGCACCACTGGGGATGCACTGCAGTGACTCAAAAGAGTGCACTGGCACCACTGCGGATGCACTGCAGTGAGTCTGGAGAGTGCCCTGGCACCAATGGTGATGCAGTGCAGTGAGTCCAGAGAGTGCACTGGCACCACTGGGGATGCAGTGCAGTGAGTCCAGAGAGTGCACTGGCACCACTGGGGATGCAATGCAGTGAGTCCAGAGAGTGCACTGGCACCACTGGGGATGCACTGCAGTGAGACCAGAGACTTCACAGGCACCACTGGGGATGCAGTGCAGTGAGTCCAGAGAGTGCACTGGCAGCACTGGGGATGCAGTGCAGTGACTCCAGAGAGTGCACTGGCACCACTGGGGATGCACTGCAGTGAGTCCAGAGAGTGCACTGGCACCACTGGTGATGCACTGCAGTGAGTGCAGAGAGTGCACTGGCACCACTGGGGATGTACTGCAGTGAGTCCAGAGAGTGCACTGGCACCACTGGGGATGCACTGCAGTGACTCAAAAGAGTGCACTGGCACCACTGCGGATGCACTGCAGTGAGTCTGGAGAGTGCCCTGGCACCAATGGTGATGCAGTGCAGTGAGTCCAGAGAGTGCAGTGACACCACTGGGGATGCAGTGCAGTGAGTCCAGAGAGTGCACTGGCACCACTGGGGATGCAGTGCAGTGAGTCCAGAGAGTGCACTGGCACCAGTGGGGATGCACTGCAGTGGGTCCAGAGAGTGCACTGGCACCACTGGGGATGCAGTGCAGTGAGTCCATAGAGTGCAATGGCACCACTGGGAATGCAGTGCAGTGAGTCCAGAGAGTGCACTGGCTCCACTGGGGATGCAGTGCAGTGACTCCAGAGAGTGCACTGGCACCACTGGTGATGCACTGCAGTGAGTCCAGAGAGTGCACTGGCACCACTGGGGATGCACTGCAGTGAGTCCAGAGAGTGCACTGGCACCAGTGGGGAAGCAGTGCAGTGAGTCCAGAGAGTGCACTGGCACCACTGGGGATGCACTGCACTGAGTCCAGAGAGTGCACTGACACCACTGGGGATCCAATGCAGTGAGTCCAGAGAGTGCAATGGAACCACTGGGGATGCAGTGCAGTGAGTCCAGAGAATGCACTGGCACTTCTGGGGATGCAGTGCAGTGAGTGCAGAGAGTGCACTGGCACAAAAGGGGATGAACTGCAGTGACTCCAGAAAGGGCACTGTCACCACTGGGGATGCAGTGCAGTGAGTCCAGAGAGTACACTGGCACCTCAGGGGCTGCAGTGCAGTGAGTCCAGAGAGTGCACTGGCACCACTGGGGATGCACCTCGGTGAGTCCAGAGAGTGCTCTGGGAACACCGGGGATGCAGGGCAGTGAGTCCAGAGAGTGCACTGGAACCACTGGGGATGCACTGCAGTGAGTCCAGAGAGTGCACTGGCACCATTAGGGATGCAGTGCAGTGAGTCCGGAGAGTGCACTGGCACCACTGGGGATGCAGTGCAGTGAGTCCAGAGAGTGCACTGGCACGACTTGGGATGCACTGCAGTGAGTCCAGAGAGTGCAATGTCAGCACTGGGGATGCAGTGCAGTGAGTCCAGAGAGTGCACTGTCAGCACTGGGGATGCAGTGCAGTGAGTCCAGAGAGTGCACTGGCACCACTGGGGATGCACTGCAGTGAGTCCAGAGAGTGCACTGGCACCACTGGGGATGCACTGCAATGAGTCCAGAGAATGCACTGGAAGTAATGGGGATGCAGTGCAGTGACTCGAAAGAGTGCACTGGCACCACTGCGGATGCACTGCAGTGAGTCCGGAGAGTGCCCTGGCACCAATGGTGATGCAGTGCAGTGAGTCCAGAGAGTGCAGTGGCACCACTGGGGATGCAGTGCAGTGAGTCCAGAGAGTGCACTGGCACCACTGGGGATGCACTGCAGTGAGTCCAGAGAGTGCACTGGCACCACTGGGGATGCACTGCAGTGACTCGAAAGAGTGCACTGGCACCACTGGGGATGCAGTTCAGTGAGTCCGGAGAGTGCCCTGGCACCAATGGTGATGCAGTGCAGTGAGTCCAGAGAGTGCACTGTCAGCACTGGGGATGCAGTGCAGTGAGTCCAGGGAGTGCACTGGCACCACTGGGGATGCAATGCAGTGAGTCCAGAGAGTGCACTGGCACCACTGGGGATGAAGTGCAGTGAGTCCAGAGAGTGCACTGGCACCACTGGGGATGCAATGCAGTGAGTCCAGAGAGTGCACTGGCACCACCGGGGATGCAGTGAAGTGAGTCCAGAGAGTGCACTGGCACCACTGGGGATGTACTGCAGTGAGTCCAGAGAGTGCACTGGCACCACTGGGGATGCAGTGCAGTGAGTGCAGAGAGTGCACTGGCACCACTGGGGATGCA
Organism: Anser brachyrhynchus; assembly: GCF_964034855.1. NCBI lineage: Eukaryota > Metazoa > Chordata > Aves > Anseriformes > Anatidae > Anser > Anser brachyrhynchus. The sequence goes on from NW_027664010.1 coordinate 724,420, forward strand.
CTGCAGTGAGTCCAGAGAGTGCACTGGCACCACTGGGGATGCACTGCAGTGACTCAAAAGAGTGCACTGGCACCAGTGCGGATGCACTGCAGTGATTCCGGAGAGTGCACTGGCACCAATGGTGATGCAGTGCAGTGAGTCCAGAGAGTGCAGTAGAGTGCAGTGGCACCACTGGGGATGCAGTGCAGTCAGTCCAGAGAGTGCACTGGCACAACTGGGGATGCACTGCAGTGAGTCCAGAGAGTACTCGGGGAACACTGGGGATGCAGTGCAGTGAGTGCAGATAGTGCACTGGCACCACTGGGGATGCAGTGCAGTGAGTCCAGAGAGTGCACTGGCACCACTGGGGATGCACTGCAGTGACTCGAAAGTGTGCACTGGCACCACTGCGGATGCACTGCAGTGAGTCCGGAGAGTGCCCTGGCACCAATGGTGATGCAGTGCAGTGAGTCCAGAGAGTTCAGTGGCACCACTGGGGATGCAGTGAAGTGAGTCCAGAGAGTGCACGGGCACCACTGGGGATGCAATGCAGTGAGTCCAGAGAGTGCACTGGCACCACTGGGGATGAAGTGCAGTGAGTCCAGAGAGTGCACTGGCACCACTGGGGATGCAATGCAGTGAGTCCAGAGAGTGCACTGACACCACTGGGGATCCAATGCAGTGAGTCCAGAGAGTGCAATGGAACCACTGGGGATGCAGTGCAGTGAGTCCAGAGAATGCACTGGCACTTCTGGGGATGCAGTGCAGTGAGTGCAGAGAGTGCACTGGCACAAAAGGGGATGCACTGCAGTGACTCCAGAATGGGCACTGTCACCACTGGGGATGCAGTGCAGTGAGTCCAGAGAGTACACTGGCACCTCAGGGGCTGCACTGCAGTGAGTCCAGAGAGTGCACTGGCACCACTGGGGATGCACCTCGGTGAGTCCAGAGAGTGCTCTGGGAACACCGGGGATGCAGTGCAGTGAGTCCAGAGAGTGCACTGGAACCACTGGGGATGCACTGCAGTGAGTCCAGAGAGTGCACTGGCACCATTAGGGATGCAGTGCAGTGAGTCCGGAGAGTGCACTGGCACCACTGGGGATGCAGTGCAGTGAGTCCAGAGAGTGCACTGGCACGACTTGGGATGCACTGCAGTGAGTCCAGAGAGTGCACTGTCAGCACTGGGGATGCAGTGCAGTGAGTCCAGAGAGTGCACTGTCAGCACTGGGGATGCAGTGCAGTGAGTCCAGAGAGTGCACTGGCACCACTGGGGATGCACTGCAGTGAGTCCAGAGAGTGCACTGGCACCACTGGGGATGCACTGCAATGAGTCCAGAGAATGCACTGGAAGTAATGGGGATGCAGTGCAGTGACTCGAAAGAGTGCACTGGCACCACTGCGGATGCACTGCAGTGAGTCCGGAGAGTGCCCTGGCACCAATGGTGATGCAGTGCAGTGAGTCCAGAGAGTGCAGTGGCACCACTGGGGATGCAGTGCAGTGAGTCCAGAGAGTGCACTGGCACCACTGGGGATGCACTGCAGTGAGTCCAGAGAGTACTCGGGGAACACTGGGGATGCAGTGCAGTGAGTGCAGATAGTGCACTGGCACCACTGGGGATGCAGTGCAGTGAGTCCAGAGAGTGCACTGGCACCACTGGGGATGCACTGCAGTGACTCGAAAGAGTGCACTGGCACCACTGCGGATGCACTGCAGTGAGTCCGGAGAGTGCCCTGGCACCAATGGTGATGCAGTGCAGTGAGTCCAGAGAGTTCAGTGGCACCACTGGGGATGCAGTGAAGTGAGTCCAGAGAGTGCACTGGCACCACTGGGGATGCAATGCGATGAGTCCAGAGAGTGCACTGGCACCACTGGGGATGAAGTGCAGTGAGTCCAGAGAGTGCACTGGCACCACTGGGGATGCAATGCAGTGAGTCCAGAGAGTGCACTGGCACCACCGGGGATGCAGTGAAGTGAGTCCAGAGAGTGCACTGGCACCACTGGGGATGCACTGCAGTGAGTCCAGAGAGTGCACTGGCACCACTGGTGATGCACTGCAGTGAGTCCAGAGAGTGCACTGGCAGCACTGGGGATGCAGTGCAGTGACTCCAGAGAGTGCACTGGCACCACTGGGGATGCACTGCAGTGAGTCCAGAGAGTGCACTGGCACCACTGGGGATGCAGTGCAGTGAGTGCAGAGAGTGCACTGGCACCACAGGGGATGCACTGCAGTGAGTCCAGAGAGTGCACTGGCACCACTGGGGATGCACTGCAGTGACTCAAAAGAGTGCACTGGCACCAGTGCGGATGCACTGCAGTGATTCCGGAGAGTGCACTGGCACCAATGGTGATGCAGTGCAGTGAGTCCAGAGAGTGCAGTAGAGTGCAGTGGCACCACTGGGGATGCAGTGCAGTGAGTCCAGAGAGTGCACTGGCACCACTGGGGATGCACTGCAGTGAGTCCAGAGAGTACTCGGGGAACACTGGGGATGCAGTGCAGTGAGTGCAGATAGTGCACTGGCACCACTGGGGATGCAGTGCAGTGAGTCCAGAGAGTGCACTGGCACCACTGGGGATGCACTGCAGTGACTCGAAAGAGTGCACTGGCACCACTGCGGATGCACTGCAGTGAGTCCGGAGAGTGCCCTGGCACCAATGGTGATGCAGTGCAGTGAGTCCAGAGAGTTCAGTGGCACCACTGGGGATGCAGTGAAGTGAGTCCAGAGAGTGCACTGGCACCACTGGGGATGCAATGCAGTGAGTCCAGAGAGTGCACTGGCACCACTGGGGATGAAGTGCAGTGAGTCCAGAGAGTGCACTGGCACCACTGGGGATGCAATGCAGTGAGTCCAGAGAGTGCACTGGCACCACCGGGGATGCAGTGAAGTGAGTCCAGAGAGTGCACTGGCACCACTGGGGATGCACTGCAGTGAGTCCAGAGAGTGCCCTGGCACCACTGGTGATGCACTGCAGTGAGTCCAGAGAGTGCACTGGCAGCACTGGGGATGCAGTGCAGTGACTCCAGAGAGTGCACTGGCACCACTGGGGATGCACTGCAGTGAGTCCAGAGAGTGCACTGGCACCACTGGTGATGCAGTGCAGTGAGTGCAGAGAGTGCACTGACACCACTGGGGATCCAATGCAGTGAGTCCAGAGAGTGCAATGGAACCACTGGGGATGCAGTGCAGTGAGTCCAGAGAATGCACTGGCACTTCTGGGGATGCAGTGCAGTGAGTGCAGAGAGTGCACTGGCACAAAAGGGGATGCACTGCAGTGACTCCAGAAAGGGCACTGTCACCACTGGGGATGCAGTGCAGTGAGTCCAGAGAGTACACTGGCACCTCAGGGGCTGCACTGCAGTGAGTCCAGAGAGTGCACTGGCACCACTGGGGATGCACCTCGGTGAGTCCAGAGAGTGCTCTGGGAACACCGGGGATGCAGTGCAGTGAGTCCAGAGAGTGCACTGGAACCACTGGGGATGCACTGCAGTGAGTCCAGAGAGTGCACTGGCACCATTAGGGATGCAGTGCAGTGAGTCCGGAGAGTGCACTGGCACCACTGGGGATGCAGTGCAGTGAGTCCAGAGAGTGCACTGGCACGACTTGGGATGCACTGCAGTGAGTCCAGAGAGTGCACTGTCAGCACTGGGGATGCAGTGCAGTGAGTCCAGAGAGTGCACTGTCAGCACTGGGGATGCAGTGCAGTGAGTCCAGAGAGTGCACTGGCACCACTGGGGATGCACTGCAGTGAGTCCAGAGAGTGCACTGGCACCACTGGGGATGCACTGCAATGAGTCCAGAGAATGCACTGGAAGTAATGGGGATGCAGTGCAGTGACTCGAAAGAGTGCACTGGCACCACTGCGGAAGCACTGCAGTGAGTCCGGAGAGTGCCCTGGCACCAATGGTGATGCAGTGCAGTGAGTCCAGAGAGTGCAGTGGCACCACTGGGGATGCAGTGCAGTGAGTCCAGAGAGTGCACTGGCACCACTGGGGATGCACTGCAGTGAGTCCAGAGAGTACTCGGGGAACACTGGGGATGCAGTGCAGTGAGTGCAGATAGTGCACTGGCACCACTGGGGATGCAGTGCAGTGAGTCCAGAGAGTGCACTGGCACCACTGGGGATGCACTGCAGTGACTCGAAAGAGTGCACTGGCACCACTGCGGATGCACTGCAGTGAGTCCGGAGAGTGCCCTGGCACCAATGGTGATGCAGTGCAGTGAGTCCAGAGAGTTCAGTGGCACCACTGGGGATGCAGTGAAGTGAGTCCAGAGAGTGCACTGGCACCACTGGGGATGCAATGCGATGAGTCCAGAGAGTGCACTGGCACCACTGGGGATGAAGTGCAGTGAGTCCAGAGAGTGCACTGGCACCACTGGGGATGCAATGCAGTGAGTCCAGAGAGTGCACTGGCACCACCGGGGATGCAGTGAAGTGAGTCCAGAGAGTGCACTGGCACCACTGGGGATGCACTGCAGTGAGTCCAGAGAGTGCACTGGCACCACTGGTGATGCACTGCAGTGAGTCCAGAGAGTGCACTGGCAGCACTGGGGATGCAGTGCAGTGACTCCAGAGAGTGCACTGGCACCACTGGGGATGCACTGCAGTGAGTCCAGAGAGTGCACTGGCACCACTGGGGATGCAGTGCAGTGAGTGCAGAGAGTGCACTGGCACCACTGGGGATGCACTGCAGTGAGTCCAGAGAGTGCACTGGCACCACTGGGGATGCACTGCAGTGACTCAAAAGAGTGCACTGGCACCAGTGCGGATGCACTGCAGTGATTCCGGAGAGTGCACTGGCACCAATGGTGATGCAGTGCAGTGAGTCCAGAGAGTGCAGTAGAGTGCAGTGGCACCACTGGGGATGCAGTGCAGTGAGTCCAGAGAGTGCACTGGCACCACTGGGGATGCACTGCAGTGAGTCCAGAGAGTACTCGGGGAACACTGGGGATGCAGTGCAGTGAGTGCAGATAGTGCACTGGCACCACTGGGGATGCAGTGCAGTGAGTCCAGAGAGTGCACTGGCACCACTGGGGATGCACTGCAGTGACTCGAAAGAGTGCACTGGCACCACTGCGGATGCACTGCAGTGAGTCCGGAGAGTGCCCTGGCACCAATGGTGATGCAGTGCAGTGAGTCCAGAGAGTTCAGTGGCACCACTGGGGATGCAGTGAAGTGAGTCCAGAGAGTGCACTGGCACCACTGGGGATGCAATGCAGTGAGTCCAGAGAGTGCACTGGCACCACTGGGGATGAAGTGCAGTGAGTCCAGAGAGTGCACTGGCACCACTGGGGATGCAATGCAGTGAGTCCAGAGAGTGCACTGGCACCACCGGGGATGCAGTGAAGTGAGTCCAGAGAGTGCACTGGCACCACTGGGGATGCACTGCAGTGAGTCCAGAGAGTGCCCTGGCACCACTGGTGATGCACTGCAGTGAGTCCAGAGAGTGCACTGGCAGCACTGGGGATGCAGTGCAGTGACTCCAGAGAGTGCACTGGCACCACTGGGGATGCACTGCAGTGAGTCCAGAGAGTGCACTGGCACCACTGGTGATGCAGTGCAGTGAGTGCAGAGAGTGCACTGGCACCACTGGGGATGCACTGCACTGAGTCCAGAGAGTGCACTGGCACCACTGGGGATGCACTGCAGACTCAAAAGAGTGCACTGGCACCAGTGCGGATGCACTGCAGTGATTCCGGAGAGTGCACTGGCACCAATGGTGATGCAGTGCAGTGAGTCCAGAGAGTGCACTGGCACCACTGAGGATGCACTGCAGTGATTCCAGAGAGTGCACTGGCACCACTGGGGATGCAGTGCAGTGAGTCCAGAGAGTGCACTGCCACAACAGGAGATGCACTGCAGTGACTCCAGAAAGTGCACTGGCACCACTGGGGATGCACTGTAGTGAGTCCAGAGAGTGCACTGGCACCGCTGGTGATGCAGTGCAGTGAGTCCAGAGAGTACACTGGCACCACTGGGGATGCACTGCAGTGAGTCCAGAGAGTGTACTGGCACGACAGGGGATGCAGTGCAGTGAGTCCAGAGAGTGCACTGGCACCACTGGGGATGCACCCCGGTGAGTCCAGAGAGTGCACTGGCACCACTGGGGATGCAGTGCAGTGAGTCCAGAGACTGCACTGGCACCACTGGGGTTTTAGTGCAGTGAGTCCAGAGAGTGCACTGGCACCAATGGGGATGCAGTGCTGTGAGTCCAGAGAGTGCCCTGGCACCACTGGGGATGCAGTGAGTCCAGAGAGTGCACTGGCACCACTGGGGATGCACTGCAGTGAGACCAGAGAGTTCTCTGGCACCACTGGGGATGCAGTTTAGTGAGTCCAGAGAGTGCACCGGCTCCAATGGCGATACACTGCAGTGAGTCCAGACAGTGCACTGGCACCACTGGGGATGCAGTGCAGTGAGTCCAGAGAGTGCACTGGCACCACTGGGGATGCAGTGCAGTGAGTCCAGAGAGTGCACTGGCACCACTGGGGATGCAGTGCAGTGAGTCCTGAGAGTGCAAAGGAACCACAAGGGATGCACTGCAGTGAGTCCAGAGAGTGCACTGGCACCACTGGGGATGCACTACAGTGAGTCCAGAGAGTGCACTGGCACCACTGGGGATGCAGTGCAGTGACTCCAGAGAGTGCCGAGGCACCACTGTTGATGCAGTGCAGTGAGTGCAGAGAGTGCACTGGCACCAGTGCGGAAGCACTGCAGTGAGTCCAGAGAGTGCACTGGCACCACTGGGGATGCACTGCAGTGAGTCCAGAGAGTGCACTGGCACCACTGGGGATGCAGTGCAGTGAGTCCAGAGAGTGCACTGGCACCACTGGGGATGCACTGCAGTGAGTCCAGAGAGTGCACTGGCACCAATGGGATGCAGTGCAGTGAGTCCAGAGAGTGCACTGGCGCCACTGGGGATGCACTGCAGTGAGTCCAGAGAGTGCACTGGCACCACTGGGGATGCAGTGCAGTGAGTCCTGAGAGTGCACTGGCACCACTGGGGATGCAGTGCAGTGACTCCAGAGAGCGCACTGGCAACACTGGGGATGCACTGCAGTGAGTCCACAGAGTGCACTGGCACCACTGGGGATGCACTGCAGTGAGTCCAGAGAGTGCACTGGCACCACTGGGGATGCAGTGCAGTGAGTCCAGAGAGTGCACTGGCACCACTGGGGATGAACCCCGGTGAGTCCAGAGAGTGCACTCGCACCACTGGGGATGCAGCGCAGTGACTCCAGAGAGTGCACTGGCACCACTGGGGATGCAGTGCAGTGAGTCGAGAGAGTGCCCTGGAACCACTGGGGATGCACTGCAGTGACTACAGAGAGTGCACTGTCTCCACTGGGGATGCAGTGCAGTGAGTCCAGATAGTACACTGCCACCACTGGTGATGCAGTGCAGTGAGTCCAGAGAGTGCACTGTCAGCACTGGGGATGCAGTGCAGTGAGTCCAGACAGTGCACTGGCACCACTGGGGATGCACTGCAATGAGTCCAGAGAGTGCACTGGCACCACTGGGGATGCAGTGCAGTGAGTCCAGAGAGTGCCCTGGCGCAAAAGGAGATGCACTGCAGTGAGTCCAGAGAGTGCACTGGCGCCACTGGAGATGCAGTGCAGTGAGTCCAGAGAGTGCACTGTCAGCACTGGGGATGCAGTGCAGTGAGTCCAGGGAGTGCACTGGCACCACTGGGGATGCACTGCAGTGACTCCAGAGACTGCACTGGCACCAATGGGGATGCACTGCAGTGAGTCCAGAGAATGCACTGGCACCACTGGGGATGCAGTGCAGTGACTCGAAAGAATGCACTGGCACCACTGGGGATGCACTGCAGTGAGTCCGGAGAGTGCCCTGGCACCAATGGTGATGCAGTGCAGTGATCCAGAGAGTACACTGGCACCTCAGGGGCTACACTGCAGTGAGTCCAGAGAGTGCACTGGCACCACTGGGGATGCAGTGCAGTGAGTCCAGAGAGTGCACTGGCACCACTGGGATGCAGTGCAGTGAGTCCAGAGAGTGCACTGGCACCACTGGGGATGCAGTTCAGTGAGTGCAGAGAGTGCACTGGCACCACTGGGGATGCAGTGCAGTGAGTCCAGAGAGTGCACTGGCACCACTGGGGATGCACTGCAGTGAGTCCAGAGAGTGCACTGGCACCACTGGGGATGCACTGCAGTGAGTCCAGAGAGTGCACTGGCACCACTGGGGATGCAGTGCAGTGAGTCCGGAGAGTGCACTGGCACCACTGGTGATGCAGTGCAGTGAGTCCAGAGAGTGCACTGTCAGCACTGGGGATGCACTGCAGTGATTCCAGAGAGTGCACTGTCAGCACTGGGGATGCAGTGCAGTGAGTCCAGAGAGTGCACTGGCGCCACTGGAGATGCAGTGCAGTGAGTCCAGAGAGTGCACTGTCAGCACTGGGGATGCAGTGCAGTGAGTCCAGGGAGTGCACTGGCACCACTGGGGATGCACTGCAGTGACTCCAGAGACTGCACTGGCACCAATGGGGATGCACTGCAGTGAGTCCAGAGAATGCACTGGCACCACTGGGGATGCAGTGCAGTGACTCGAAAGAGTGCACTGGCACCACTGGGGATGCACTGCAGTGAGTCCGGAGAGTGCCCTGGCACCAATGGTGATGCAGTGCAGTGATCCAGAGAGTACACTGGCACCTCAGGGGCTGCACTGCAGTGAGTCCAGAGAGTGCACTGGCACCACTGGGGATGCACTGCAGTGAGTCCAGAGAGTGCACTGGCACCACTGGGGATGCAGTGCAGTGAGTCCAGAGAGTGCACTGGCACCACTGGGGATGCACTGCAGTGAGTGCAGAGAGTGCACTGGCACCACTGGGGATGCAGTGCAGTGAGTCCAGAGAGTGCACTGGCACCACTGGGGATGCACTGCAGTGAGTCCAGAGAGTGCACTGGCACCACTGGGGATGCAGTGCAGTGAGTCCGGAGAGTGCACTGGCACCACTGGGGATGCAGTGCAGTGAGTGCAGAGAGTGCACTGGCACCACTGGGGATGCACTGCAGTGATTCCAGAGAGTGCACTGTCAGCACTGGGGATGCAGTGCAGTGAGTCCAGAGAATGCACTGTCAGCACTGGGGATGCAGTGCAGTGAGTCCAGAGAGTGCACTGGCACCACTGGGGATGCAGTGCAGTGAGTCCAGAGAGTGCACTGGCACCACTGGGGATGCATTGCAATGAGTCCAGAGAATGCACTGGCACTAATGGTGATGCAGTGCAGTGACTCGAAAGAGTGCACTGGCACCACTGCAGATGCACTGCAGTGAGTCCGGAGAGTGCCCTGGCACCAATGGTGATGCAGTGCAGTGAGTCCAGAGAGTGCAGTGGCACCACTGGGGATGCAGTGCAGTGAGTCCAGAGAGTGCACTGGCACCAGTGGGGATGCACTGCAGTGAGTCCAGAGAGTGCACTGGCACCAGTGGGGATGCACTGCAGTGAGTCCAGAGAGTGCACTGGCACCACTGGTGATGCACTGCAGTGAGTCCAGAGAGTGCACTGGCAGCACTGGGGATGCAGTGCAGTGACTCCAGAGAGTGCACTGGCACCACTGGGGATGCACTGCAGTGAGTCCAGAGAGTGCACTGGCACCACTGGTGATGCAGTGCAGTGAGTGCAGAGAGTGCACTGGCACCACTGGGGATGCACTGCAGTGACTCAAAAGAGTGCACTGGCACCAGTGCGGATGCACTTCAGTGATTCCAGAGAGTGCACTGGCACCAATGGTGATGCAGTGCAGTGAGTCCAGAGAGTGCAGTGGCACCACTGGGGATGCAGTGCAGTGAGTCCAGAGAGTGCACTGGCACCACTGGGGATGCAATGCAGTGAGTCCAGAGAGTGCACTGGCACCACTGAGGATGCACTGCAGTGATTCCAGAGAGTGCACTGGCACCACTGGGGATGCAGTGCAGTGAGTCCAGAGAGTGCACTGCCACAACAGGAGATGCACTGCAGTGACTCCAGAAAGTGCACTGGCACCACTGGGGATGCACTGCAGTGAGTCCAGAGAGCGCACTGGCAACACTGGGGATGCACTGCAGTGAGTCCACAGAGTGCACTGGCACCACTGGGGATGCACTGCAGTGAGTCCAGAGACTGCACTGGCACCACTGTGGATGCACCCCGGTGAGTCCAGAGAGTGCACTGGCACCACTGGGGATGCACCCCGGTGAGTCCAGAGAGTGCACTGGCACCACTGGGGATGCAGTGCAGTGAGTCCAGAGACTGCACTGGCACCACTGGGGTTTTAGTGCAGTGAGTCCAGAGAGTGCACTGGCACCAATGGGGATGCAGTGCTGTGAGTCCAGAGAGTGCCCTGGCACCACTGGGGATGCAGTGAGTCCAGAGAGTGCACTGGCACCACTGGGGATGCACTGCAGTGAGACCAGAGAGTTCTCTGGCACCACTGGGGATGCAGTTTAGTGAGTCCAGAGAGTGCACCGGCTCCAATGGCGATACACTGCAGTGAGTCCAGACAGTGCACTGGCACCACTGGGGATGCAGTGCAGTGAGTCCAGAGAGTGCACTGGCACCACTGGTGATGCAGTGCACTGAGTCCAGAGAGTGCACTGGCACCACTGGGGATGCAGTGCAGTGAGTCCTGAGAGTGCAAAGGAACCACAAGGGATGCACTGCAGTGAGTCCAGAGAGTGCACTGGCACCACTGGGGATGCACTACAGTGAGTCCAGAGAGTGCACTGGCAGCACTGGGGATGCACTGCAGTGACTCCAGAGAGTGCCGAGGCACCACTGTTGATGCAGTGCAGTGAGTGCAGAGAGTGCACTGGCACCAGTGCGGAAGCACTGCAGTGAGTCCAGAGAGTGCACTGGCACCAGTGGGGATGCAGTGCAGTGAGTCCAGAGAGTGCACTGGCACCACTGGGGATGCAGTGCAGTGATTCCAGAGAGTGCACTGGCACCACTGGGGATGCAGTGCAGTGAGTCCAGAGAGTGCACTAGCACCAATGGGATGCAGTGCAGTGAGTCCATAGAGTGCACTGGCGCCACTGGGGATGCACTGCAGTGAGTCCAGAGAGTGCACTGGCACCACTGGGGATGCAGTGCAGTGAGTCCAGAGAGTGCACTGGCACCACTGGGGATGCAGTGCAGTGAGTCCAGAGAGCGCACTGGCAACACTGGGGATGCACTGCAGTGAGTCCACAGAGTGCACTGGCACCACTGGGGATGCACTGCAGTGAGTCCAGAGAGTGCACTGGCACCACTGTGGATGCACCCCGGTGAGTCCAGAGAGTGCACTGGCACCACTGGGGATGCACCCCGGTGAGTCCAGAGAGTGCACTCGCACCACTGGGGATGCACTGCAGTGAGTCCAGAGAGTGCACTGGCCCCACAGGGGATGTAGTGCAGTGAGTCCACAGAGGGCACTGGCACCACTGGGGATGCAGCGCAGTGACTCCAGAGAGTGCACTGGCACCACTGGGGATGCACTGCAGTGAGTCCAGAGAGTGCACTGGCACCACTGGAGTTGCAGTGCAGTGAGTCGAGAGAGTGCCCTGGAACCACTGGGGATGCAGCGCAGTGACTACAGAGAGTGCACTGTCTCCACTGGGGATGCAGTGCAGTGAGTCCAGAGAGTACACTGCCACCACTGGTGATGCAGTGCAGTGAGTCCAGAGAGTGCACTGTCAGCACTGGGGATGCAGTGCAGTGAGTCCAGACAGTGCACTGTCACCACTGGGGATGCACTGCAATGAGTCCAGAGTGTGCACTGGCACCACTGGGGATGCAATGCAGTGACTCCAGAGAGTGCACTGGCACCACTGGGGATGCAGTGCAGTGAGTCCAGAGAGTGCACTGGCGCAAAAGGAGGTGCACTGCAGTGAGTCCAGAGAGTGCACTGGCGCCACTGGAGATGCAGTGCAGTGAGTCCAGAGAGTGCACTGTCAGCACTGGGGATGCAGTGCAGTGAGTCCAGGGAGTGCACTGGCACCACTGGGGATGCACTGCAGTGACTCCAGAGACTGCACTGGCACCAATGGGGATGCACTGCAGTGAGTCCAGAGAGTTCACTGGCACCACTGGGGATGCAGTGCAGTGACTCGAAAGAGTGCACTGGCACCACTGGGGATGCACTGCACTGAGTCCGGAGAGTGCCCTGGCACCAATGGTGATGCAGTGCAGTGATCCAGAGAGTACACTGGCACCTCAGGGGCTGCACTGCAGTGAGTCCAGAGAGTGCACTGGCACCACTGGGGATGCACCCCGGCAAGTCCAGAGAGTGCACTGGCACCACTGGGGATGCAGTGCAGTGAGTCCAGAGAGTGCACTGGCACCACTGGGGATGCACTGCAGTGAGTGCAGAGAGTGCACTGGCACCACTGGAGATGCAGTGCAGTGAGTCCAGAGAGTGCACTGGCACCACTGGGGATGCACTGCAGTGAGTCCAGAGAGTGCACTGGCACCACTGGGGATGCAGTGCAGTGAGTCCAGAGAGTGCACTGGCACCACTGGGGATGCAGTGCAGTGAGTCCAGAGAGTGCACTGGCACCACTGGGGATGCACTGCAGTGATTCCAGAGAGTGCACTGTCAGCACTGGGGATGCAGTGCAGTGAGTCCAGAGAGTGCACTGTCAGCACTGGGGATGCAGTGCAGTGAGTCCAGAGAGTGCCCTGGCACCACTGGGGATGCACTGCAGTGAGTCCAGAGAGTGCACTGGCACCACTGGGGATGAACTGCAGTGACTCGAAAGAGTGCACTGGCACCACTGGGGATGCAGTGCAGTGAGTCCAGAGAGTGCACTGGCACCACTGGGGATGCAGTGCAGTGAGTCCAGAGAGCGCACTGGCAACACTGGGGATGCACTGCAGTGAGTCCACAGAGTGCACTGGCACCACTGGGGATGCACTGCAGTGAGTCCAGAGAGTGCACTGGCACCACTGTGGATGCACCCCGGTGAGTCCAGAGAGTGCACTGGCACCACTGGGGATGCACCCCGGTGAGTCCAGAGAGTGCACTCGCACCACTGGGGATGCACTGCAGTGAGTCCAGAGAGTGCACTGGCCCCACAGGGGATGTAGTGCAGTGAGTCCACAGAGGGCACTGGCACCACTGGGGATGCAGCGCAGTGACTCCAGAGAGTGCACTGGCACCACTGGGGATGCACTGCAGTGAGTCCAGAGAGTGCACTGGCACCACTGGAGTTGCAGTGCAGTGAGTCGAGAGAGTGCCCTGGAACCACTGGGGATGCAGCGCAGTGACTACAGAGAGTGCACTGTCTCCACTGGGGATGCAGTGCAGTGAGTCCAGAGAGTACACTGCCACCACTGGTGATGCAGTGCAGTGAGTCCAGAGAGTGCACTGTCAGCACTGGGGATGCAGTGCAGTGAGTCCAGACAGTGCACTGGCACCACTGGGGATGCACTGCAATGAGTCCAGAGTGTGCACTGGCACCACTGGGGATGCAATGCAGTGACTCCAGAGAGTGCACTGGCACCACTGGGGATGCAGTGCAGTGAGTCCAGAGAGTGCACTGGCGCAAAAGGAGGTGCACTGCAGTGAGTCCAGAGAGTGCACTGGCGCCACTGGAGATGCAGTGCAGTGAGTCCAGAGAGTGCACTGGCACCACTGGGGATGCACTGCAGTGAGTGCAGAGAGTGCACTGGCACCACTGGAGATGCAGTGCAGTGAGTCCAGAGAGTGCACTGGCACCACTGGGGATGCACTGCAGTGAGTCCAGAGAGTGCACTGGCACCACTGGGGATGCAGTGCAGTGAGTCCAGAGAGTGCACTGGCACCACTGGGGATGCAGTGCAGTGAGTCCAGAGAGTGCACTGGCACCACTGGGGATGCACTGCAGTGATTCCAGAGAGTGCACTGTCAGCACTGGGGATGCAGTGCAGTGAGTCCAGAGAGTGCACTGTCAGCACTGGGGATGCAGTGCAGTGAGTCCAGAGAGTGCCCTGGCACCACTGGGGATGCACTGCAGTGAGTCCAGAGAGTGCACTGGCACCACTGGGGATGAACTGCAGTGACTCGAAAGAGTGCACTGGCACCACTGGGGATGCACTGCAGTGAGTCCGGAGAGTGCCCTGGCACCAATGGTGATGCAGTGCAGTGAGTCCAGAGAGTGCAGTGGCACCACTGGGGATGCAGTGCAATGAGTCCAGAGAGTGCACTGGCACCACTGGGGATGCAATGCAGTGAGTCCAGAGAGTGCACTGGCACCACTGGGGATGGACTGCAGTGAGTCCAGAGAGTGCACTGGCACCACTGGGGATGATGTGCAGTGAGTCCAGAGAGTGCACTGGCACTACTGGGGATGCACTGCAGTGAGTCCAGAGAGTGCACTGGCACCACTGGGGATGCAGTGCAGTGACTCCAGAGAGTGCAGAGGCACCACTGTTGATGCAGTGCTGTGACTCCAGAGAGTGCACTGGCACCACTGGGTATGCAGTGCAGTGAGTCCAGAGAGTGCACTGGCACCACTGGGGATGCAGTGCAGTGAGTCCACAGAGTGCACTGGCAGCACTGGGAATGCACTGCAGTGAGTCCAGAGAGTGCTCTGGCACCACTGGGGATGCAGTTCAGTGAGTCCAGAGAGTGCACTGGCACCACTGGGGATACACTGTAGTGACTCCAGAGAGTGCACAGGCACCACTGGGGATGCACTGCAGTGAGTCCAGAGAGTGCACTGGCACCACTGGGGATGCAGTGCAGTGAGTCCAGAGACTGCACTGGCACCAACTGGAGCTGCACTGCAGTGAGTTCTGAGATTGCACTGGCACCACTGGGGATGCACTACAGTGAGTCCAGAGACTACACTGGCACCACTGGGGATGCAGTGCAGTGAGTCCAGAGAGTGCACTGGCACCACTGTTCATGCAGTGCAGTGAGTCCAAAGAGTGCACTGGCACCACTGGGTATGCAGTGCATGAGTGCGGAGAGTCCACTGGCACCACTGGGGATGCAGTGCAGTGAGTCCAGAGAGTGGACTGGCACCAGTGGGGATGGAGTGCAGTGAGTCCAGAGAGTGCACTGGCACCACTGGGGATGCAGTGCAGTGAGTCCAGAGAGTGCACTGGCTCCACTGAGGATGAACTGTAGTGAGTCCAGAGACTGCACAGGCACCACTGGGGATGCAGTGCAGTGACTCCAGAGAGTGCACTGGCACCACTGGGGATGCACTGCAGTGAGTGCAGAGAGTGCACTGGCACCACTGGGGATGCAATGCAGTGAGTCCAGAGAGTGCACTGGCACCACTGGGGATGCACTGCAGTGAGTCCAGAGAGTGCACGGGCACCACTGGGGATGCACTGCAGTGAGTCCAGAGAGTGCACTGACACCACTGGGGATGCAGTGCAGTGATTCCGGAGAGTGCACTGGCACCACTGGGGATGCAGTGCAGTGAGTCCAGAGAGTGCACTGGCACCACTGGGGATGCACTGCAGTGAGTCCAGAGAGTGCACTGGCACCACTGGGGATGCAGTGCAGTGAGTCCAGAGAGTGCACTGGCACCACTGGGGATGCACTGCAGTGACTCGAAGGAGTGCACTGGCACCACTGCGGATGCACTGCAGTGAGTCCGGAGAGTGCCCTGGCACCACTGGTGATGCAGTGCAGTGAGTCCAGAGAGTGCAGTGGCACCACTGGGGATGCAGTGCAGTGAGTCCAGAGAGTGCACTGGCACCACTGGGGATGCAATGCAGTGAGTCCAGAGAGTGCACTGGCACCACTGGGGATGCAGTGCAGTGACTCCAGAGAGTGCCCTGGCTCCACTGGGGATGCACTGCAGTGATTCCAGGGAGTGCACTGGCACCACTGGGGATGCAGTGCAGTGAGTCCAGAGAGTGCACTGGCACTACTGGGGATGCACTGCAGTGAGTCCAGAGAGTGCACTGGCACCACTGGGGATGCACTGCAGTGAGTCCAGAGAGTGCACTGGCACCACTGGGAATGCAGTGCAGTGACTCCGGAGAGTGCAGAGGCACCACTGTTGATGCAGTGCTGTGACTCCAGAGAGTGCACTGGCACCACTGGGGATGCAGTGCAGTGAGTCCAGAGAGTGCACTGGCACAAAAGGGGATGCAGTGCACTGAGTGCAGAGAGTGCATTGGCACCACTGGGGATGCAGTGCAGTGAGTCCAGAGAGTGCACTGGCACCACTGGCGATGCAGTGCAGTGAGTCCAGAGAGTGCACTGGCTCCACTGGGGATGAACTGTAGTGAGTCCAGAGACTGCACAGGCACCACTGGGGATGCAGTGCAGTGAGTCCAGAGAGTGCACTGGCACCACTGGGGATGCAGTTCAGTGAGTCCAGAGAGTGCACTGGCACCACTGGGGATACACTGCAGTGACTCCAGCGAGTACACTGGCACCACTGGGGATGCAGTGCAGTGAGTCCAGAGAGTGCACTGGCACCAGTGGGGATGCAGTGCAGTGAGTCCAGAGAGTGCACTGGCACCAACTGGAGCTGCACTGCAGTGAGTCCTGAGATTGCACTGGCACCACTGGGGATGCACTACAGTGAGTCCAGAGAGTACACTGGCACCACTGGGGATGCAGTGCAGTGAGTCCAGAGAGTGCACTGGCACCACTGGGGATGCAGTACAGTGAGTCCAAAGAGTGCACTGGCACCACTGGGTATGCAGTGCATGAGTGCAGAGAGTGCACTGGCACCACTGGGGATGCAGTGCAGTGAGTCCAGAGAGTGGACTGGCACCAGTGGGGATGCAGTGCAGTGAGTCCAGAGAGTGCACTGGCATCAGTGGGGATGGAGTGCAGTGAGTCCAGAGAGTGCACTGGCTCCACTGGGGATGAACTGTAGTGAGTCCAGAGACTGCACAGGCACCACTGGGGATGCAGTGCAGTGAGTCCTGAGAGTGCACTGGCACCACTGGGGATGCAGTGCAGTGAGTGCAGAGAGGGCACTGGCACCACTGGGGATGCAATGCGGTGAGTCCAGAGAGTGCACTGGCACCACTGGGGATGCAGTGCAGTGAGTCCAGAGAGTGCACTGGCACCACTGGGGATGCACTGCAGTGAGTCCAGAGAGTGCACTTGCACCACTGGGGATGCACTGCAGTGAGTGCAGAGAGTGCCCTGGCACCACTGGTGATGCAGTGCAGTGAGTGCAGAGAGTGCACTGGCACCACTGGGGATGCAGTGCAGTGAGTCCAGAGAGTGCACTGGCACCACTGGGGATGCACTGCAGTGACTCAAAAGAGTGCACTGGCACCACTGCGGATGCACTGCAGTGAGTCCGGAGAGTGCACTGGCACCAATGGTGATGCAGTGCAGTGAGTCCAGAGAGTGCAGTGGCACCACTGTGGATGCAGTGCAGTGAGTCCAGAGAGTGCACTGGCACCACTGGGGATGCAATGCAGTGAGTCCGGAGAGTGCACTGGCACCACTGGGGATGCAGTGCAGTGACTCCAGAGAGTGCACTGGCACCACTGGGGATGCACTGCAGTGAGTCCAGAGAGTGCACTGGCACCACTGGGGATGCAGTGCAGTGAGTGCAGAGAGTGCCCTGGCACCACTGGGGATGCAGTGCAGTGAGTCCAGAGAGTGCACTGGCACCACTGGGGATGCAGTGCAGTGAGTCCAGAGAGTGCACTGGCACCACTGGGGATGCACCCCGGTGAGCCCAGAGATTGCACTGGCACCACTGGGGATGCACTGCAGTGAGTGCAGAGAGTGCACTGGCACCACTGGGGATGCACTGCAGTGAGGGCAGAGAGTGCACTGGCACCACTGGGGATGCACTGCAGTGAGTCCAGAGAGTGCCCTGGCACCACTGGGGATGCAGTGCAGTGAGTCCAGAGAGTGCACTGGCACCACTGGGGATGCACTGCAGTGAGTCCAGAGAGTGCACTGGCACCACTGGGGATGCAGCGCAGTGAGTCCAGAGAGTGCACTGGCACCACTGGGGATGCACTGCAGTGATTCCGGAGAGTGCACTGGCACCAGTGGGGGTGCACTGCAGTGAGTCCAGAGAGTCCACTGGCAGCACTTGGGATGCAGTGCAGTGAGTCCAGAGAGTGCACTGGCACCACTGGGGATGCACTGCAGTGAGTCCAGAGAGTGCACTGGCACCACTGGGGATGCACTGCAGTGAGTCCAGAGAGTGCACCTGCACCACTGGGGATGCAGTGCAGTGACTCCAGAGAGTGCAGAGGCACCACTGTTGATGCAGTGCTGTGACTCCAGAGAGGGCACTGGCACCACTGGGGATGCAGTGCTGTGAGTCCAGAGAGTGCACTGGCACCACTGGGGATGCACTGCAGTGAGTCCAGAGAGTGCACTGGCAGCACTGGGGATGCACTGCATTGAGTCCACAGAGTGCCCTGGCACCACTGGGGATGCACTGCAGTGAGTCCAGAGAGTGCACTGGCACCACTGGGGATGAACTGCAGTGACTCGAAAGAGTGCACTGGCACCACTGCGGATGCACTGCAGTGAGTCCGGAGAGTGCCCTGGCACCAATGGTGATGCAGTGCAGTGAGTCCAGAGAGTGCAGTGGCACCACTGGGGATGCAGTGCAGTGAGTCCAGAGAGTGCACTGGCACCACTGGGGATGCAATGCAGTGAGTCCAGAGAGTGCACTGGCACCACTGGGGATGCAGTGCAGTGAGTGCAGAGAGTGCACTGGCACCACTGGGGATGATGTGCAGTGAGTCCAGAGAGTGCACTGGCACTACTGGGGATGCACTGCAGTGAGTCCAGAGAGTGCACTGCCACCACTGGGGATGCAGTGCAGTGAGTCCAGAGAGTGCACTGGCACCACTGGGGATGCAGTGCAGTGACTCCAGAGAGTGCAGAGGCACCACTGTTGATGCAGTGCTGTGACTCCAGAGAGTGCACTGGCACCACTGGGTATGCAGTGCAGTGAGTCCAGAGAGTGCACTGGCACCACTGGGGATGCAGTGCACTGAGTCCAGAGAGTGCACTGGCACCACTGGCGATGCCGTGCAGTGAGTCCACAGAGTGCACTGGCAGCACTGGGAATGCACTGCAGTGAGTCCAGAGAGTGCTCTGGCACCACTGCGGATGCAGTTCAGTGAGTCCAGAGAGTGCACTGGCACCACTGGGGATACACTGCAGTGACTCCAGAGAGTGCACAGGCACCACTGGGGATGCACTGCAGTGAGTCCAGAGAGTGCACTGGCACCACTGGGGATGCAGTGCAGTGAGTCCAGAGACTGCACTGGCACCAACTGGAGCTGCACTGCAGTGAGTCCTGAGATTGCACTGGCACCACTGGGGATGCACTACAGTGAGTCCAGAGACTACACTGGCACCACTGGGGATGCAGTGCAGTGAGTCCAGAGAGTGCACTGGCACCACTGTTCATGCAGTGCAGTGAGTCCAAAGAGTGCACTGGCACCACTGGGTATGCAGTGCATGAGTGCGGAGAGTCCACTGGCACCACTGGGGATGCAGTGCAGTGAGTCCAGAGAGTGGACTGGCACCAGTGGGGATGGAGTGCAGTGAGTCCAGAGAGTGCACTGGCACCACTGGGGATGCAGTGCAGTTAGTCCAGAGAGTGCACTGGCTCCACTGGGGATGAACTTTAGTGAGTCCAGAGACTGCACAGGCACCACTGGGGATGCAGTGCAGTGACTCCAGAGAGTGCACTGGCACCACTGCGGATGCACTGCAGTGAGTGCAGAGAGTGCACTGGCACCACTGGGGATGCAATGCAGTGAGTCCAGAGAGTGCACTGGCACCACTGGGGATGCACTGCAGTGAGTCCAGAGAGTGCACGGGCACCACTGGGGATGCACTGCAGTGAGTCCAGAGAGTGCACTGACACCACTGGGGATGCAGTGCAGTGATTCCAGAGAGTGCACTGGCACCACAGGGGATGCAGTGCAGTGAGTCCAGAGAGTGCACTGGCACCACTGGGGATGCACTGCAGTGAGTGCAGAGAGTGCACTGGCACCACTGGGGATGCACTGCAGTGAGTCCAGAGAGTGCACTGGCACCACTGGGGATGCACTGCAGTGACTCGAAGGAGTGCACTGGCACCACTGCGGATGCACTGCAGTGAGTCCGGAGAGTGCCCTGGCACCACTGGTGATGCAGTGCAGTGAGTCCAGAGAGTGCAGTGGCACCACTGTGGATGCAGTGCAGTGAGTCCAGAGAGTGCACTGGCACCACTGGGGATGCAATGCAGTGAGTCCAGAGAGTGCACTGGCACCACTGGGGATGCAGTGCAGTGACTCCAGAGAGTGCCCTGGCACCACTGGAGATGCACTGCAGTGATTCCAGGGAGTGCACTGGCACCACTGGGGATGCAGTGCAGTGAGTCCAGAGAGTGCACAGGCACTACTGGGGATGCACTGCAGTGAGTCCAGAGAGTGCACTGGCACCACTGGGGATGCACTACAGTGAGTCCAGAGAGTGCACTGGCACAAAAGGGGATGCAGTGCACTGAGTGCAGAGAGTGCATTGGCACCACTGGGGATGAACTGTAGTGAGTCCAGAGACTGCACAGGCACCACTGGGGATGCAGTGCAGTGAGTCCAGAGAGTGCACTGGCACCACTGGGGATACACTGCAGTGACTCCAGAGAGTGCACTGGCACCACTGGGGATGCAGTGCAGTGAGTCCAGAGAGTGCACTGGCACCAGTGGGGATGCAGTGCAGTGAGTCCAGAGACTGCACTGGCACCAACTGGAGCTGCACTGCAGTGAGTCCTGAGATTGCACTGGCACCACTGGGGATGCACTACAGTGAGTCCAGAGAGTGCACTGGCACCACTAGGTATGCAGTGCAGTGAGTCCAGAGAGTGCACTGGCACCACTGGGGATGCAGTACAGTGAGTCCAAAGAGTGCACTGGCACCACTGGGTATGCAGTGCATGAGTGCAGAGAGTGCACTGGCACCACTGGGGATGCAGTGCAGTGAGTCCAGAGAGTGGACTGGCACCAGTGGGGATGCAGTGCAGTGAGTCCAGAGAGTGCACTGGCACCAGTGGGGATGGAGTGCAGTGAGTCCAGAGAGTGCACTGGCTCCACTGGGGATGAACTGTAGTGAGTCCAGAGACTGCACAGGCACCACTGGGGATGCAGTGCAGTGAGTCCAGAGAGTGCACTGGCACCACTGGGGATGCAGTGCAGTGACTCCAGAGAGGGCACTGGCACCACTGGGGATGCAATGCGGTGAGTCCAGAGAGTGCACTGGCACCACTGGGGATGCAGTGCAGTGAGTCCAGAGAGTGCACTGGCACCACAGGGGATGCACTGCAGTGAGTCCAGAGAGTGCACTTGCACCACTGGGGATGCAGTGCAGTGAGTGCAGATAGTGCCCTGGCACCACTGGGGATGCAGTGCAGTGAGTCCAGAGAGTGCACTGGCACCACTGGGGATGCAGTGCAGTGAGTCCAGAGAGTGCACTGGCACAAAAGGGGATGCAGTGCACTGAGTGCAGAGAGTGCATTGGCACCACTGGGGATGCAGTGCAGTGAGTCCAGAGAGTGCACTGGCACCACTGGCGATGCAGTGCAGTGAGTCCAGAGAGTGCACTGGCTCCACTGGGGATGAACTGTAGTGAGTCCAGAGACTGCACAGGCACCACTGGGGATGCAGTGCAGTGAGTCCAGAGAGTGCACTGGCACCACTGGGGATGCAGTTCAGTGAGTCCAGAGAGTGCACTGGCACCACTGGGGATACACTGCAGTGACTCCAGCGAGTACACTGGCACCACTGGGGATGCAGTGCAGTGAGTCCAGAGAGTGCACTGGCACCAGTGGGGATGCAGTGCAGTGAGTCCAGAGAGTGCACTGGCACCAACTGGAGCTGCACTGCAGTGAGTCCTGAGATTGCACTGGCACCACTGGGGATGCACTACAGTGAGTCCAGAGACTACACTGGCACCACTGGGGATGCAGTGCAGTGAGTCCAGAGAGTGCACTGGCACCACTGGGGATGCAGTACAGTGAGTCCAAAGAGTGCACTGGCACCACTGGGTATGCAGTGCATGAGTGCAGAGAGTGCACTGGCACCACTGGGGATGCAGTGCAGTGAGTCCAGAGAGTGGACTGGCACCAGTGGGGATGCAGTGCAGTGAGTCCAGAGAGTGCACTGGCACCAGTGGGGATGGAGTGCAGTGAGTCCAGAGAGTGCACTGGCTCCACTGGGGATGAACTGTAGTGAGTCCAGAGACTGCACAGGCACCACTGGGGATGCAGTGCAGTGAGTCCTGAGAGTGCACTGGCACCACTGGGGATGCAGTGCAGTGAGTGCAGAGAGGGCACTGGCACCACTGGGGATGCAATGCGGTGAGTCCAGAGAGAGCACTGGCACCACTGGGGATGCAGTGCAGTGAGTCCAGAGAGTGCACTGGCACCACTGGGGATGCACTGCAGTGAGTCCAGAGAGTGCACTTGCACCACTGGGGATGCACTGCAGTGAGTGCAGAGAGTGCCCTGGCACCACTGGTGATGCAGTGCAGTGAGTGCAGAGAGTGCACTGGCACCACTGGGGATGCAGTGCAGTGAGTCCAGAGAGTGCACTGGCACCACTGGGGATGCACTGCAGTGACTCAAAAGAGTGCACTGGCACCACTGCGGATGCACTGCAGTGAGTCCGGAGAGTGCACTGGCACCAATGGTGATGCAGTGCAGTGAGTCCAGAGAGTGCAGTGGCACCACTGTGGATGCAGTGCAGTGAGTCCAGAGAGTGCACTGGCACCACTGGGGATGCAATGCAGTGAGTCCGGAGAGTGCACTGGCACCACTGGGGATGCAGTGCAGTGACTCCAGAGAGTGCACTGGCACCACTGGGGATGCACTGCAGTGAGTCCAGAGAGTGCACTGGCACCACTGGGGATGCAGTGCAGTGAGTGCAGAGAGTGCCCTGGCACCACTGGGGATGCAGTGCAGTGAGTCCAGAGAGTGCACTGGCACCACTGGGGATGCAGTGCAGTGAGTCCAGAGAGTGCACTGGCACCACTGGGGATGCACCCCGGTGAGCCCAGAGATTGCACTGGCACCACTGGGGATGCACTGCAGTGAGTGCAGAGAGTGCACTGGCACCACTGGGGATGCACTGCAGTGAGGGCAGAGAGTGCACTGGCACCACTGGGGATGCACTGCAGTGAGTCCAGAGAGTGCCCTGGCACCACTGGGGATGCAGTGCAGTGAGTCCAGAGAGTGCACTGGCACCACTGGGGATGCACTGCAGTGAGTCCAGAGAGTGCACTGGCACCACTGGGGATGCAGCGCAGTGAGTCCAGAGAGTGCACTGGCACCACTGGGGATGCACTGCAGTGATTCCGGAGAGTGCACTGGCACCAGTGGGGGTGCACTGCAGTGAGTCCAGAGAGTCCACTGGCAGCACTTGGGATGCAGTGCAGTGAGTCCAGAGAGTGCACTGGCACCACTGGGGATGCACTGCAGTGAGTCCAGAGAGTGCACTGGCACCACTGGGGATGCACTGCAGTGAGTCCAGAGAGTGCACCTGCACCACTGGGGATGCAGTGCAGTGACTCCAGAGAGTGCAGAGGCACCACTGTTGATGCAGTGCTGTGACTCCAGAGAGGGCACTGGCACCACTGGGGATGCACTGCTGTGAGTCCAGAGAGTGCACTGGCACCACTGGGGATGCACTGCAGTGAGTCCAGAGAGTGCACTGGCAGCACTGGGGATGCACTGCATTGAGTCCACAGAGTGCCCTGGCACCACTGGGGATGCACTGCAGTGAGTCCAGAGAGTGCACTGGCACCACTGGGGATGAACTGCAGTGACTCGAAAGAGTGCACTGGCACCACTGCGGATGCACTGCAGTGAGTCCGGAGAGTGCCCTGGCACCAATGGTGATGCAGTGCAGTGAGTCCAGAGAGTGCAGTGGCACCACTGGGGATGCAGTGCAGTGAGTCCAGAGAGTGCACTGGCACCACTGGGGATGCAATGCAGTGAGTCCAGAGAGTGCACTGGCACCACTGGGGATGCAGTGCAGTGAGTGCAGAGAGTGCACTGGCACCACTGGGGATGATGTGCAGTGAGTCCAGAGAGTGCACTGGCACTACTGGGGATGCACTGCAGTGAGTCCAGAGAGTGCACTGCCACCACTGGGGATGCAGTGCAGTGAGTCCAGAGAGTGCACTGGCACCACTGGGGATGCAGTGCAGTGACTCCAGAGAGTGCAGAGGCACCACTGTTGATGCAGTGCTGTGACTCCAGAGAGTGCACTGGCACCACTGGGTATGCAGTGCAGTGAGTCCAGAGAGTGCACTGGCACCACTGGGGATGCAGTGCACTGAGTCCAGAGAGTGCACTGGCACCACTGGCGATGCCGTGCAGTGAGTCCACAGAGTGCACTGGCAGCACTGGGAATGCACTGCAGTGAGTCCAGAGAGTGCTCTGGCACCACTGCGGATGCAGTTCAGTGAGTCCAGAGAGTGCACTGGCACCACTGGGGATACACTGCAGTGACTCCAGAGAGTGCACAGGCACCACTGGGGATGCACTGCAGTGAGTCCAGAGAGTGCACTGGCACCACTGGGGATGCAGTGCAGTGAGTCCAGAGACTGCACTGGCACCAACTGGAGCTGCACTGCAGTGAGTCCTGAGATTGCACTGGCACCACTGGGGATGCACTACAGTGAGTCCAGAGACTACACTGGCACCACTGGGGATGCAGTGCAGTGAGTCCAGAGAGTGCACTGGCACCACTGTTCATGCAGTGCAGTGAGTCCAAAGAGTGCACTGGCACCACTGGGTATGCAGTGCATGAGTGCGGAGAGTCCACTGGCACCACTGGGGATGCAGTGCAGTGAGTCCAGAGAGTGGACTGGCACCAGTGGGGATGGAGTGCAGTGAGTCCAGAGAGTGCACTGGCACCACTGGGGATGCAGTGCAGTTAGTCCAGAGAGTGCACTGGCTCCACTGGGGATGAACTTTAGTGAGTCCAGAGACTGCACAGGCACCACTGGGGATGCAGTGCAGTGACTCCAGAGAGTGCACTGGCACCACTGCGGATGCACTGCAGTGAGTGCAGAGAGTGCACTGGCACCACTGGGGATGCAATGCAGTGAGTCCAGAGAGTGCACTGGCACCACTGGGGATGCACTGCAGTGAGTCCAGAGAGTGCACGGGCACCACTGGGGATGCACTGCAGTGAGTCCAGAGAGTGCACTGACACCACTGGGGATGCAGTGCAGTGATTCCAGAGAGTGCACTGGCACCACAGGGGATGCAGTGCAGTGAGTCCAGAGAGTGCACTGGCACCACTGGGGATGCACTGCAGTGAGTGCAGAGAGTGCACTGGCACCACTGGGGATGCACTGCAGTGAGTCCAGAGAGTGCACTGGCACCACTGGGGATGCACTGCAGTGACTCGAAGGAGTGCACTGGCACCACTGCGGATGCACTGCAGTGAGTCCGGAGAGTGCCCTGGCACCACTGGTGATGCAGTGCAGTGAGTCCAGAGAGTGCAGTGGCACCACTGGGGATGCAGTGCAGTGAGTCCAGAGAGTGCACTGGCACCACTGGGGATGCAATGCAGTGAGTCCAGAGAGTGCACTGGCACCACTGGGGATGCAGTGCAGTGACTCCAGAGAGTGCCCTGGCACCACTGGAGATGCACTGCAGTGATTCCAGGGAGTGCACTGGCACCACTGGGGATGCAGTGCAGTGAGTCCAGAGAGTGCACAGGCACTACTGGGGATGCACTGCAGTGAGTCCAGAGAGTGCACTGGCACCACTGGGGATGCACTACAGTGAGTCCAGAGAGTGCACTGGCACAAAAGGGGATGCAGTGCACTGAGTGCAGAGAGTGCATTGGCACCACTGGGGATGAACTGTAGTGAGTCCAGAGACTGCACAGGCACCACTGGGGATGCAGTGCAGTGAGTCCAGAGAGTGCACTGGCACCACTGGGGATACACTGCAGTGACTCCAGAGAGTGCACTGGCACCACTGGGGATGCAGTGCAGTGAGTCCAGAGAGTGCACTGGCACCAGTGGGGATGCAGTGCAGTGAGTCCAGAGACTGCACTGGCACCAACTGGAGCTGCACTGCAGTGAGTCCTGAGATTGCACTGGCACCACTGGGGATGCACTACAGTGAGTCCAGAGAGTGCACTGGCACCACTAGGTATGCAGTGCAGTGAGTCCAGAGAGTGCACTGGCACCACTGGGGATGCAGTACAGTGAGTCCAAAGAGTGCACTGGCACCACTGGGTATGCAGTGCATGAGTGCAGAGAGTGCACTGGCACCACTGGGGATGCAGTGCAGTGAGTCCAGAGAGTGGACTGGCACCAGTGGGGATGCAGTGCAGTGAGTCCAGAGAGTGCACTGGCACCAGTGGGGATGGAGTGCAGTGAGTCCAGAGAGTGCACTGGCTCCACTGGGGATGAACTGTAGTGAGTCCAGAGACTGCACAGGCACCACTGGGGATGCAGTGCAGTGAGTCCAGAGAGTGCACTGGCACCACTGGGGATGCAGTGCAGTGACTCCAGAGAGGGCACTGGCACCACTGGGGATGCAATGCGGTGAGTCCAGAGAGTGCACTGGCACCACTGGGGATGCAGTGCAGTGAGTCCAGAGAGTGCACTGGCACCACAGGGGATGCACTGCAGTGAGTCCAGAGAGTGCACTTGCACCACTGGGGATGCAGTGCAGTGAGTGCAGATAGTGCCCTGGCACCACTGGGGATGCAGTGCAGTGAGTCCAGAGAGTGCACTGGCACCACTGGGGATGCAGTGCAGTGAGTCCAGAGAGTGCACTGGCACCACTGGGGATGCACCCCGGTGAGCCCAGAGATTGCACTGGCACCACTGGGGATGCACTGCAGTGAGTGCAGAGAGTGCACTGGCACCACTGGGAATGCACTGCAGTGAGGGCAGAGAGTGCACTGGCACCACTGGGGATGCAGTGCAGTGAGTCCAGAGAGTGCCCTGGCACCACTGGGGATGCAGTGCAGTGAGTCCAGAGAGTGCACTGGCACCACTGGGGATGCAATGCAGTGAGTCCAGAGAGTGCACTGGCACCACTGTGGATGCAGCGCAGTGAGTCCAGAGAGTGCACTGGCACCACTGGGGATGCACTGCAGTGATTCCGGAGAGTGCACTGGCACCAGTGGGGGTGCACTGCAGTGAGTCCAGAGAGTCCACTGGCAGCACTTGGAATGCAGTGCAGTGAGTCCAGAGAGTGCACTGGCACCACTGGCGATGCACTGCAGTGAGTCCAGAGAGTGCACTGGCACCACTGGGGATGCACTGCAGTGAGTCCAGAGAGTGCACCTGCACCACTGGGGATGCAGTGCAGTGACTCCTGAGAGTGCAGAGGCACCACTGTTGATGCAGTGCTGTGACTCCAGAGAGTGCACTGGCACCACTGGGGATGCAGTGCTGTGAGTCCAGAGAGTGCACTGGCACCACTGGGGATGCACTGCAGTGAGTCCAGAGAGTGCACTGGCAGCACTGGGGATGCACTGCAGTGAGTCCAGAGAGTGCCCTGGCACCACTGGGGATGCACTGCAGTGAGTCCAGAGAGTGCACTGGCACCACTGCGGATGCACTGCAGTGAGTCCGGAGAGTGCCCTGGCACCAATGGTGATGCAGTGCAGTGAGTCCAGAGAGTGCAGTGGCACCACTGGGGATGCAGTGCAGTGAGTCCAGAGAGTGCACTGGCACCACTGGGGATGCAATGCAGTGAGTGCAGAGAGTGCACTGGCACCACTGGGGATGATGTGCAGTGAGTCCAGAGAGTGCACTGGCACTACTGGGGATGCACTGCAGTGAGTCCAGAGAGTGCACTGGCACCACTGGGGATGCAGTGCACTGAGTCCAGAGAGTGCACTGGCACCACTGGCGATGCAGTGCAGTGAGTCCAGAGAGTGCACTGGCAGCACTGGGAATGCACTGCAGTGAGTCCAGAGAGTGCTCTGGCACCACTGGAGATGCAGTTCAGTGAGTCCAGAGAGTGCACTGGCACCACTGGGGATACACTGCAGTGACTCCAGAGAGTGCACAGGCACCACTGGGGATGCACTGCAGTGAGTCCAGAGAGTGCACTGGCACCACTGGGGATGCAGTGCAGTGAGTCCAGAGACTGCACTGGCACCAACTGGAGCTGCACTGCAGTGAGTCCTGAGATTGCACTGGCACCACTGGGGATGCACTACAGTGAGTCCAGAGACTACACTGGCACCACTGGGGATGCAGTGCAGTGAGTCCAAAGAGTGCACTGGCACCACTGGGTATGCAGTGCATGAGTGCGGAGAGTCCACTGGCACCACTGGGGATGTAGTGCAGTGAGTCCAGAGAGTGGACTGGCACCAGTGGGGATGGAGTGCAGTGAGTCCTGAGAGTGCACTGGCACCACTGGGGATGCAGTGCAGTTAGTCCAGAGAGTGCACTGGCTCCACTGGGGATGAACTGTAGTGAGTCCAGAGACTGCACAGGCACCACTGGGGATGCAGTGCAGTGACTCCAGAGAGTGCACTGGCACCACTGCGGATGCACTGCAGTGAGTGCAGAGAGTGCACTGGCACCACTGGGGATGCAATGCAGTGAGTCCAGAGAGTGCACTGGCACCATTGGGGATGCACTGCAGTGAGTCCAGAGAGTGCACGGGCACCACTGGGGATGCACTGCAGTGAGTCCAGAGAGTGCACTGACACCACTGGGGATGCAGTGCAGTGATTCCGGAGAGTGCACTGGCACCACTGGGGATGCAGTGCAGTGAGTCCAGAGAGTGCACTGGCACCACTGGGGATGCACTGCAGTGAGTCCAGAGAGTGCACTGGCAGCACTGGGGATGCAGTGCAGTGAGTCCAGAGAGTGCACTGGCACCACTGGGGATGCACTGCAGTGACTCGAAGGAGTGCACTGGCACCACTGCGGATGCACTGCAGTGAGTCCGGAGAGTGCCCTGGCACCACTGGTGATGCAGTGCAGTGAGTCCAGAGAGTGCACTGGCACCACTGGGGATGCAGTGCAGTGACTCCAGAGAGTGCCCTGGCACCACTGGGGATGCACTGCAGTGATTCCAGGGCGTGCACTGGCACCACTGGGGATGCAGTGCAGTGAGTCCAGAGAGTGCACTGGCACTACTGGGGATGCACTGCAGTGAGTCCAGAGAGTGCACTGGCACCACTGGGGATGCACTACAGTGAGTCCAGAGAGTGCACTGGCACCACTGGGGATGCAGTGCAGTGACTCCAGAGAGTGCAGAGGCACCACTGTTGATGCAGTGCTGTGACTCCAGAGAGTGCACTGGCACCACTGGGGATGCAGTGCAGTGAGTCCAGAGAGTGCACTGGCACAAAAGGGGATGCAGTGCACTGAGTGCATTGGCACCACTGGGGATGCAGTGCAGTGAGTCCAGAGAGTGCACTGGCTCCACTGGGGATGAACTGTAGTGAGTCCAGAGACTGCACAGGCACCACTGGGGATGCAGTGCAGTGAGTCCAGAGAGTGCACTGGCACCACTGGGGATGCAGTTCAGTGAGTCCAGAGAGTGCACTGGCACCACTAGGGATACACTGCAGTGACTCCAGAGAGTGCACTGGCACCACTGGGGATGCACTGCAGTGAGTCCAGAGAGTGCACTGGCACCAGTGGGGATGCAGTGCAGTGAGTCCAGAGACTGCACTGGCACCAACTGGAGCTGCACTGCAGTGAGTCCTGAGATTGCACTGGCACCACTGGGGATGCACTACAGTGAGTCCAGAGACTACACTGGCACCACTGGGGATGCAGTGCAGTGAGTCCAGAGAGTGCACTGGCACCACTGGGGATGCAGTACAGTGAGTCCAAAGAGTGCACTGGCACCACTGGGTATGCAGTGCATGAGTACAGAGAGTGCACTGGCACCACTGGGGATGCAGTGCAGTGAGTCCAGAGAGTGGACTGGCACCACTGGGGATGCAGTGCAGTGAGTCCAGAGAGTGCACTGGCACCAGTGGGGATGGAATGCAGTGAGTCCAGAGAGTGCACTGGCTCCACTGGGGATGAACTGTAGTAACTGTAGTGAGTCCAGAGACTGCACAGGCACCACTGGGGATGCAGTGCAGTGAGTCCAGAGAGTGCACTGGCACCACTGGGGATGCAGTGCAGTGAGTGCAGAGAGGGCACTGGCACCACTGGGGATGCAATGCGGTGAGTCCAGAGAGTGCACTGGCACCACTGGGGATGCAGTGCAGTGAGTCCAGAGAGTGCACTGGCACCACTGGGGATGCACTGCAGTGAGGGCAGAGAGTGCACTGGCACCACTGGGGATGCAGTGCAGTGAGTCCAGAGAGTGCACTGGCACCACTGGGGATGCAGTGCAGTGAGTCCGGAGAGTGCCCTGGCACCAATGGTGATGCAGTGCAGTGAGTCCAGAGAGTGCACTGGCACCACTGGGGATGCAGTGCAGTGAGTCCAGAGAGTGCACTGGCACCACTGGGGATGCAATGCAGTGAGTCCAGAGAGTGCACTGGCACCACTGGGGATGCACTGCAGTGAGACCAGAGACTTCACAGGCACCACTGGGGATGCAGTGCAGTGAGTCCAGAGAGTGCACTGGCACCACTGGGGATGCACTGCAGTGAGTCCAGAGAGTGCACTTTCACCACTGGGGATGTACTGCAGTGAGTCCAGAGAGTGCACTGGCAGCACTGGGGATGCAGTGCAGTGACTCCAGAGAGTGCACTGGCACCACTGGGGATGCACTGCAGTGAGTCCAGAGAGTGCACTGGCACCACTGGTGATGCAGTGCAGTGAGTGCAGAGAGTGCGCTGGCACCACTGGGGATGTACTGCAGTGAGTCCAGAGAGCGCACTGGCACCACTGGGGATGCACTGCAGTGACTCAAAAGAGTGCACTGGCACCACTGCGGATGCACTGCAGTGAGTCTGGAGAGTGCCCTGGCACCAATGGTGATGCAGTGCAGTGAGTCCAGAGAGTGCAGTGACACCACTGGGGATGCAGTGCAGTGAGTCCAGAGAGTGCACTGGCACCACTGGGGATGCAGTGCAGTGAGTCCAGAGAGTGCACTGGCACCAGTGGGGATGCACTGCAGTGGGTCCAGAGAGTGCACTGGCACCACTGGGGATGCAGTGCAGTGAGTCCATAGAGTGCAGTGGCACCACTAGGAATGCAGTGCAGTGAGTCCAGAGAGTGCACTGGCTCCACTGGGGATGCAGTGCAGTGACTCCAGAGAGTGCACTGGCACCACTGGTGATGCACTGCAGTGAGTCCAGAGAGTGCACTGGCACCACTGGGGATGCACTGCAGTGAGTCCAGAGAGTGCACTGGCACCAGTGGGGAAGCAGTGCAGTGAGTCCAGAGAGTGCACTGGCACCACTGGGGATGCACTGCACTGAGTCCAGAGAGTGCACTGACACCACTGGGGATCCAATGCAGTGAGTCCAGAGAGTGCAATGGAACCACTGGGGATGCAGTGCAGTGAGTCCAGAGAATGCACTGGCACTTCTGGGGATGCAGTGCAGTGAGTGCAGAGAGTGCACTGGCACAAAAGGGGATGCACTGCAGTGACTCCAGAAAGGGCACTGTCACCACTGGGGATGCAGTGCAGTGAGTCCAGAGAGTACACTGGCACCTCAGGGGCTGCACTGCAGTGAGTCCAGAGAGTGCACTGGCACCACTGGGGATGCACCTCGGTGAGTCCAGAGAGTGCTCTGGGAACACCGGGGATGCAGTGCAGTGAGTCCAGAGATTGCACTGGAACCACTGGGGATGCACTGCAGTGAGTCCAGAGAGTGCACTGGCACCATTAGGGATGCAGTGCAGTGAGTCCGGAGAGTGCACTGGCACCACTGGGGATGCAGTGCAGTGAGTCCAGAGAGTGCACTGGCACGACTTGGGATGCACTGCAGTGAGTCCAGAGAGTGCACTGGCACCACTGGGGATGCAGTGCAGTGAGTCCAGAGAGTGCACTGTCAGCACTGGGGATGCAGTGCAGTGAGTCCAGAGAGTGCACTGGCACAACTGGGGATGCACTGCAGTGAGTCCAGAGAGTGCACTGGCACCACTGGGGATGCACTGCAATGAGTCCAGAGAATGCACTGGAAGTAATGGGGATGCAGTGCAGTGACTCGAAAGAGTGCACTGGCACCACTGCGGATGCACTGCAGTGAGTCCGGAGAGTGCCCTGGCACCAATGGTGATGCAGTGCAGTGAGTCCAGAGAGTGCAGTGGCACCACTGGGGATGCAGTGCAGTGAGTCCAGAGAGTGCACTGGCACCACTGGGGATGCACTGCAGTGAGTCCAGAGAGTACTCGGGGAACACTGGGGATGCAGTGCAGTGAGTGCAGATAGTGCACTGGCACCACTGGGGATGAACTGTAGTGAGTCCAGAGAGTGCACTGGCACCACTGGGGATGCACTGCAGTGACTCGAAAGAGTGCACTGGCACCACTGCGGATGCACTGCAGTGAGTCCAGAGAGTGCCCTGGCACCAATGGTGATGCAGTGCAGTGAGTCCAGAGAGTTCAGTGGCACCACTGGGGATGCAGTGAAGTGAGTCCAGAGAGTGCACTGGCACCACTGGGGATGCAATGCAGTGAGTCCAGAGAGTGCACTGGCACCACTAGGGATGAAGTGCAGTGACTCCAGAGAGTGCACTGGCACCAGTGGGGGTGCACTGCAGTGAGTCCAGAGAGTCCACTGGCAGCACTTGGAATGCAGTGCAGTGAGTCCAGAGAGTGCACTGGCACCACTGGCGATGCACTGCAGTGAGTCCAGAGAGTGCACTGGCACCACTGGGGATGCACTGCAGTGAGTCCAGAGAGTGCACCTGCACCACTGGGGATGCAGTGCAGTGACTCCTGAGAGTGCAGAGGCACCACTGTTGATGCAGTGCTGTGACTCCAGAGAGTGCACTGGCACCACTGGGGATGCAGTGCTGTGAGTCCAGAGAGTGCACTGGCACCACTGGGGATGCACTGCAGTGAGTCCAGAGAGTGCACTGGCAGCACTGGGGATGCACTGCAGTGAGTCCAGAGAGTGCCCTGGCACCACTGGGGATGCACTGCAGTGAGTCCAGAGAGTGCACTGGCACCACTGCGGATGCACTGCAGTGAGTCCGGAGAGTGCCCTGGCACCAATGGTGATGCAGTGCAGTGAGTCCAGAGAGTGCAGTGGCACCACTGGGGATGCAGTGCAGTGAGTCCAGAGAGTGCACTGGCACCACTGGGGATGCAATGCAGTGAGTGCAGAGAGTGCACTGGCACCACTGGGGATGATGTGCAGTGAGTCCAGAGAGTGCACTGGCACTACTGGGGATGCACTGCAGTGAGTCCAGAGAGTGCACTGGCACCACTGGGGATGCAGTGCACTGAGTCCAGAGAGTGCACTGGCACCACTGGCGATGCAGTGCAGTGAGTCCAGAGAGTGCACTGGCAGCACTGGGAATGCACTGCAGTGAGTCCAGAGAGTGCTCTGGCACCACTGGAGATGCAGTTCAGTGAGTCCAGAGAGTGCACTGGCACCACTGGGGATACACTGCAGTGACTCCAGAGAGTGCACAGGCACCACTGGGGATGCACTGCAGTGAGTCCAGAGAGTGCACTGGCACCACTGGGGATGCAGTGCAGTGAGTCCAGAGACTGCACTGGCACCAACTGGAGCTGCACTGCAGTGAGTCCTGAGATTGCACTGGCACCACTGGGGATGCACTACAGTGAGTCCAGAGACTACACTGGCACCACTGGGGATGCAGTGCAGTGAGTCCAAAGAGTGCACTGGCACCACTGGGTATGCAGTGCATGAGTGCGGAGAGTCCACTGGCACCACTGGGGATGTAGTGCAGTGAGTCCAGAGAGTGGACTGGCACCAGTGGGGATGGAGTGCAGTGAGTCCTGAGAGTGCACTGGCACCACTGGGGATGCAGTGCAGTTAGTCCAGAGAGTGCACTGGCTCCACTGGGGATGAACTGTAGTGAGTCCAGAGACTGCACAGGCACCACTGGGGATGCAGTGCAGTGACTCCAGAGAGTGCACTGGCACCACTGCGGATGCACTGCAGTGAGTGCAGAGAGTGCACTGGCACCACTGGGGATGCAATGCAGTGAGTCCAGAGAGTGCACTGGCACCATTGGGGATGCACTGCAGTGAGTCCAGAGAGTGCACGGGCACCACTGGGGATGCACTGCAGTGAGTCCAGAGAGTGCACTGACACCACTGGGGATGCAGTGCAGTGATTCCGGAGAGTGCACTGGCACCACTGGGGATGCAGTGCAGTGAGTCCAGAGAGTGCACTGGCACCACTGGGGATGCACTGCAGTGAGTCCAGAGAGTGCACTGGCAGCACTGGGGATGCAGTGCAGTGAGTCCAGAGAGTGCACTGGCACCACTGGGGATGCACTGCAGTGACTCGAAGGAGTGCACTGGCACCACTGCGGATGCACTGCAGTGAGTCCGGAGAGTGCCCTGGCACCACTGGTGATGCAGTGCAGTGAGTCCAGAGAGTGCACTGGCACCACTGGGGATGCAGTGCAGTGACTCCAGAGAGTGCCCTGGCACCACTGGGGATGCACTGCAGTGATTCCAGGGCGTGCACTGGCACCACTGGGGATGCAGTGCAGTGAGTCCAGAGAGTGCACTGGCACTACTGGGGATGCACTGCAGTGAGTCCAGAGAGTGCACTGGCACCACTGGGGATGCACTACAGTGAGTCCAGAGAGTGCACTGGCACCACTGGGGATGCAGTGCAGTGACTCCAGAGAGTGCAGAGGCACCACTGTTGATGCAGTGCTGTGACTCCAGAGAGTGCACTGGCACCACTGGGGATGCAGTGCAGTGAGTCCAGAGAGTGCACTGGCACAAAAGGGGATGCAGTGCACTGAGTGCATTGGCACCACTGGGGATGCAGTGCAGTGAGTCCAGAGAGTGCACTGGCTCCACTGGGGATGAACTGTAGTGAGTCCAGAGACTGCACAGGCACCACTGGGGATGCAGTGCAGTGAGTCCAGAGAGTGCACTGGCACCACTGGGGATGCAGTTCAGTGAGTCCAGAGAGTGCACTGGCACCACTAGGGATACACTGCAGTGACTCCAGAGAGTGCACTGGCACCACTGGGGATGCACTGCAGTGAGTCCAGAGAGTGCACTGGCACCAGTGGGGATGCAGTGCAGTGAGTCCAGAGACTGCACTGGCACCAACTGGAGCTGCACTGCAGTGAGTCCTGAGATTGCACTGGCACCACTGGGGATGCACTACAGTGAGTCCAGAGACTACACTGGCACCACTGGGGATGCAGTGCAGTGAGTCCAGAGAGTGCACTGGCACCACTGGGGATGCAGTACAGTGAGTCCAAAGAGTGCACTGGCACCACTGGGTATGCAGTGCATGAGTACAGAGAGTGCACTGGCACCACTGGGGATGCAGTGCAGTGAGTCCAGAGAGTGGACTGGCACCACTGGGGATGCAGTGCAGTGAGTCCAGAGAGTGCACTGGCACCAGTGGGGATGGAGTGCAGTGAGTCCAGAGAGTGCACTGGCTCCACTGGGGATGAACTGTAGTAACTGTAGTGAGTCCAGAGACTGCACAGGCACCACTGGGGATGCAGTGCAGTGAGTCCAGAGAGTGCACTGGCACCACTGGGGATGCAGTGCAGTGAGTGCAGAGAGGGCACTGGCACCACTGGGGATGCAATGCGGTGAGTCCAGAGAGTGCACTGGCACCACTGGGGATGCAGTGCAGTGAGTCCAGAGAGTGCACTGGCACCACTGGGGATGCACTGCAGTGAGGGCAGAGAGTGCACTGGCACCACTGGGGATGCAGTGCAGTGAGTCCAGAGAGTGCACTGGCACCACTGGGGATGCAGTGCAGTGAGTCCGGAGAGTGCCCTGGCACCAATGGTGATGCAGTGCAGTGAGTCCAGAGAGTGCACTGGCACCACTGGGGATGCAGTGCAGTGAGTCCAGAGAGTGCACTGGCACCACTGGGGATGCAATGCAGTGAGTCCAGAGAGTGCACTGGCACCACTGGGGATGCACTGCAGTGAGACCAGAGACTTCACAGGCACCACTGGGGATGCAGTGCAGTGAGTCCAGAGAGTGCACTGGCACCACTGGGGATGCACTGCAGTGAGTCCAGAGAGTGCACTTTCACCACTGGGGATGTACTGCAGTGAGTCCAGAGAGTGCACTGGCAGCACTGGGGATGCAGTGCAGTGACTCCAGAGAGTGCACTGGCACCACTGGGGATGCACTGCAGTGAGTCCAGAGAGTGCACTGGCACCACTGGTGATGCAGTGCAGTGAGTGCAGAGAGTGCGCTGGCACCACTGGGGATGTACTGCAGTGAGTCCAGAGAGCGCACTGGCACCACTGGGGATGCACTGCAGTGACT
Source organism: Anser brachyrhynchus (assembly GCF_964034855.1). Lineage (NCBI taxonomy): Eukaryota > Metazoa > Chordata > Aves > Anseriformes > Anatidae > Anser > Anser brachyrhynchus. The sequence goes on from NW_027664010.1 coordinate 760,692, forward strand.
CAAAAGAGTGCACTGGCACCACTGCGGATGCACTGCAGTGAGTCTGGAGAGTGCCCTGGCACCAATGGTGATGCAGTGCAGTGAGTCCAGAGAGTGCAGTGACACCACTGGGGATGCAGTGCAGTGAGTCCAGAGAGTGCACTGGCACCACTGGGGATGCAGTGCAGTGAGTCCAGAGAGTGCACTGGCACCAGTGGGGATGCACTGCAGTGGGTCCAGAGAGTGCACTGGCACCACTGGGGATGCAGTGCAGTGAGTCCATAGAGTGCAGTGGCACCACTAGGAATGCAGTGCAGTGAGTCCAGAGAGTGCACTGGCTCCACTGGGGATGCAGTGCAGTGACTCCAGAGAGTGCACTGGCACCACTGGTGATGCACTGCAGTGAGTCCAGAGAGTGCACTGGCACCACTGGGGATGCACTGCAGTGAGTCCAGAGAGTGCACTGGCACCAGTGGGGAAGCAGTGCAGTGAGTCCAGAGAGTGCACTGGCACCACTGGGGATGCACTGCACTGAGTCCAGAGAGTGCACTGACACCACTGGGGATCCAATGCAGTGAGTCCAGAGAGTGCAATGGAACCACTGGGGATGCAGTGCAGTGAGTCCAGAGAATGCACTGGCACTTCTGGGGATGCAGTGCAGTGAGTGCAGAGAGTGCACTGGCACAAAAGGGGATGCACTGCAGTGACTCCAGAAAGGGCACTGTCACCACTGGGGATGCAGTGCAGTGAGTCCAGAGAGTACACTGGCACCTCAGGGGCTGCACTGCAGTGAGTCCAGAGAGTGCACTGGCACCACTGGGGATGCACCTCGGTGAGTCCAGAGAGTGCTCTGGGAACACCGGGGATGCAGTGCAGTGAGTCCAGAGATTGCACTGGAACCACTGGGGATGCACTGCAGTGAGTCCAGAGAGTGCACTGGCACCATTAGGGATGCAGTGCAGTGAGTCCGGAGAGTGCACTGGCACCACTGGGGATGCAGTGCAGTGAGTCCAGAGAGTGCACTGGCACGACTTGGGATGCACTGCAGTGAGTCCAGAGAGTGCACTGGCACCACTGGGGATGCAGTGCAGTGAGTCCAGAGAGTGCACTGTCAGCACTGGGGATGCAGTGCAGTGAGTCCAGAGAGTGCACTGGCACAACTGGGGATGCACTGCAGTGAGTCCAGAGAGTGCACTGGCACCACTGGGGATGCACTGCAATGAGTCCAGAGAATGCACTGGAAGTAATGGGGATGCAGTGCAGTGACTCGAAAGAGTGCACTGGCACCACTGCGGATGCACTGCAGTGAGTCCGGAGAGTGCCCTGGCACCAATGGTGATGCAGTGCAGTGAGTCCAGAGAGTGCAGTGGCACCACTGGGGATGCAGTGCAGTGAGTCCAGAGAGTGCACTGGCACCACTGGGGATGCACTGCAGTGAGTCCAGAGAGTACTCGGGGAACACTGGGGATGCAGTGCAGTGAGTGCAGATAGTGCACTGGCACCACTGGGGATGCAGTGCAGTGAGTCCAGAGAGTGCACTGGCACCACTGGGGATGCACTGCAGTGACTCGAAAGAGTGCACTGGCACCACTGCGGATGCACTGCAGTGAGTCCAGAGAGTGCCCTGGCACCAATGGTGATGCAGTGCAGTGAGTCCAGAGAGTTCAGTGGCACCACTGGGGATGCAGTGAAGTGAGTCCAGAGAGTGCACTGGCACCACTGGGGATGCAATGCAGTGAGTCCAGAGAGTGCACTGGCACCACTAGGGATGAAGTGCAGTGACTCCAGAGAGTGCACTGGCACCTCTGGGGATGCAATGCAGTGAGTCCAGAGAGTGCACTGGCACCACCGGGGATGCAGTGAAGTGAGTCCAGAGAGTGCACTGGCACCACTGGGGATGCACTGCAGTGAGTCCAGAGAGTGCACTGGCACCACTGGTGATGCATTGCAGTGAGTCCAGAGAGTGCACTGGCAGCACTGGGGATGCAGTGCAGTGACTCCAGAGAGTGCACTGGCACCACTGGGGATGCACTGCAGTGAGTCCAGAGAGTGCACTGGCACCACTGGGGATGCACTGCAGTGAGTCCAGAGAGTGCACTGGCACCACTGGGGATGCACTGCAGTGAGTCCAGAGAGTGCACTGGCACCACTGGGGATGCACTGCAGTGACTCAAAAGAGTGCACTGGCACCAGTGCGGATGCACTGCAGTGATTCCGGAGAGTGCACTGGCACCAATGGTGATGCAGTGCAGTGAGTCCAGAGAGTGCAGTAGAGTGCAGTGGCACCACTGGGGATGCAGTGCAGTGAGTCCAGAGAGTGCACTGGCACCACTGGGGATGCACTGCAGTGAGTCCAGAGAGTACTCGGGGAACACTGGGGATGCAGTGCAGTGAGTGCAGATAGTGCACTGGCACCACTGGGGATGCAGTGCAGTGAGTCCAGAGAGTGCACTGGCACCACTGGGGATGCACTGCAGTGACTCGAAAGAGTGCACTGGCACCACTGCGGATGCACTGCAGTGAGTCCGGAGAGTGCCCTGGCACCAATGGTGATGCAGTGCAGTGAGTCCAGAGAGTTCAGTGGCACCACTGGGGATGCAGTGAAGTGAGTCCAGAGAGTGCACTGGCACCACTGGGGATGCAATGCAGTGAGTCCAGAGAGTGCACTGGCACCACTGGGGATGAAGTGCAGTGAGTCCAGAGAGTGCACTGGCACCACTGGGGATGCAATGCAGTGAGTCCAGAGAGTGCACTGGCACCACCGGGGATGCAGTGAAGTGAGTCCAGAGAGTGCACTGGCACCACTGGGGTTGCACTGCAGTGAGTCCAGAGAGTGCACTGGCACCACTGGTGATGCACTGCAGTGAGTCCAGAGAGTGCACTGGCAGCACTGGGGATGCAGTGCAGTGACTCCAGAGAGTGCACTGGCACCACTGGGGATGCACTGCAGTGAGTCCAGAGAGTGCACTGGCACCACTGGTGATGCAGTGCAGTGAGTGCAGAGAGTGCACTGGCACCACTGGGGATGCACTGCACTGAGTCCAGAGAGTGCACTGGCACCACTGGGGATGCACTGCAGTGACTCAAAAGAGTGCACTGGCACCAGTGCGGATGCACTGCAGTGATTCCGGAGAGTGCACTGGCACCAATGGTGATGCAGTGCAGTGAGTCCAGAGAGTGCAGTAGAGTGCAGTGGCACCACTGGGGATGCAGTGCAGTGAGTCCAGAGAGTGCACTGGCACCACTGGGGATGCACTGCAGTGAGTCCAGAGAGTACTCGGGGAACACTGGGGATGCAGTGCAGTGAGTGCAGATAGTGCACTGGCACCACTGGGGATGCAGTGCAGTGAGTCCAGAGAGTGCACTGGCACCACTGGGGATGCACTGCAGTGACTCGAAAGAGTGCACTGGCACCACTGCGGATGCACTGCAGTGAGTCCGGAGAGTGCCCTGGCACCAATGGTGATGCAGTGCAGTGAGTCCAGATAGTACACTGCCACCACTGGTGATGCAGTGCAGTGAGTCCAGAGAGTGCACTGTCAGCACTGGGGATGCAGTGCAGTGAGTCCAGACAGTGCACTGGCACCACTGGGGATGCACTGCAATGAGTCCAGAGAGTGCACTGGCACCACTGGGGATGCAGTGCAGTGAGTCCAGAGAGTGCACTGGCGCAAAAGGAGATGCACTGCAGTGAGTCCAGAGAGTGCACTGGCGCCACTGGAGATGCAGTGCAGTGAGTCCAGAGAGTGCACTGTCAGCACTGGGGATGCAGTGCAGTGAGTCCAGGGAGTGCACTGGCACCACTGGGGATGCACTGCAGTGACTCCAGAGACTGCACTGGCACCAATGGGGATGCACTGCAGTGAGTCCAGAGAATGCACTGGCACGACTGGGGATGCAGTGCAGTGACTCGAAAGAATGCACTGGCACCACTGGGGATGCACTGCAGTGAGTCCGGAGAGTGCCCTGGCACCAATGGTGATGCAGTGCAGTGATCCAGAGAGTACACTGGCACCTCAGGGGCTGCACTGCAGTGAGTCCAGAGAGTGCACTGGCACCACTGGGGATGCAGTGCAGTGAGTCCAGAGAGTGCACTGGCACCACTGGGATGCAGTGCAGTGAGTCCAGAGAGTGCACTGGCACCACTGGGGATGCAGTTCAGTGAGTGCAGAGAGTGCACTGGCACCACTGGGGATGCAGTGCAGTGAGTCCAGAGAGTGCACAGGCACCACTGGGGATGCACTGCAGTGAGTCCAGAGAGTGCACTGGCACCACTGGGGATGCAGTGCAGTGAGTCCGGAGAGTGCACTGGCACCACTGGGGATGCAGTGCAGTGAGTCCAGAGAGTGCACTGTCAGCACTGGGGATGCACTGCAGTGATTCCAGAGAGTGCACTGTCAGCACTGGGGATGCAGTGCAGTGAGTCCAGAGAGTGCACTGGCGCCACTGGAGATGCAGTGCAGTGAGTCCAGAGAGTGCACTGTCAGCACTGGGGATGCAGTGCAGTGAGTCCAGGGAGTGCACTGGCACCACTGGGGATGCACTGCAGTGACTCCAGAGACTGCACTGGCACCAATGGGGATGCACTGCAGTGAGTCCAGAGAATGCACTGGCACCACTGGGGATGCAGTGCAGTGACTCGAAAGAGTGCACTGGCACCACTGGGGATGCACTGCAGTGAGTCCGGAGAGTGCCCTGGCACCAATGGTGATGCAGTGCAGTGATCCAGAGAGTACACTGGCACCTCAGGGGCTGCACTGCAGTGAGTCCAGAGAGTGCACTGGCACCACTGGGGATGCACTGCAGTGAGTCCAGAGAGTGCACTGGCACCACTGGGGATGCAGTGCAGTGAGTCCAGAGAGTGCACTGGCACCACTGGGAATGCACTGCAGTGAGTCCAGAGAGTGCACTGGCACCACTGGGGATGCAGTGCAGTGAGTCCAGAGAGTGCACTGGCACCACTGGGGATGCACTGCAGTGAGTCCAGAGAGTGCACTGTCAGCACTGGGGATGCAGTGCAGTGAGTCCGGAGAGTGCACTGGCACCACTGGGGATGCAGTGCAGTGAGTCCAGAGAGTGCACTGGCACCACTGGGGATGCACTGCAGTGATTCCAGAGAGTGCACTGTCAGCACTGGGGATGCAGTGCAGTGAGTGCAGAGAGTGCACTGTCAGCACTGGGGATGCAGTGCAGTGAGTCCAGAGAGTGCACTGGCACCACTGGGGATGCAGTGCAGTGAGTCCAGAGAGTGCACTGGCACCACTGGGGATGCATTGCAATGAGTCCAGAGAATGCACTGGCACTAATGGTGATGCAGTGCAGTGACTCGAAAGAGTGCACTGGCACCACTGGGGATGCAATGCAGTGAGTCCAGAGAGTGCACTGGCACCACTGAGGATGCACTGCAGTGATTCCAGAGAGTGCACTGGCACCACTGGGGATGCAGTGCAGTGAGTCCAGAGAGTGCACTGCCACAACAGGAGATGCACTGCAGTGACTCCAGAAAGTGCACTGGCACCACTGGGGATGCACTGCAGTGAGTCCAGAGAGCGCACTGGCAACACTGGGGATGCACTGCAGTGAGTCCACAGAGTGCACTGGCACCACAGGGGATGCACTGCAGTGAGTCCAGAGAGTGCACTGGCACCACTGTGGATGCACCCCGGTGAGTCCAGAGAGTGCACTGGCACCACTGGGGATGCACCCCGGTGAGTCCAGAGAGTGCACTGGCACCACTGGGGATGCAGTGCAGTGAGTCCAGAGACTGCACTGGCACCACTGGGGTTTTAGTGCAGTGAGTCCAGAGAGTGCACTGGCACCAATGGGGATGCAGTGCTGTGAGTCCAGAGAGTGCCCTGGCACCACTGGGGATGCAGTGAGTCCAGAGAGTGCACTGGCACCACTGGGGATGCACTGCAGTGAGACCAGAGAGTTCTCTGGCACCACTGGGGATGCAGTTTAGTGAGTCCAGAGAGTGCACCGGCTCCAATGGCGATACACTGCAGTGAGTCCAGACAGTGCACTGGCACCACTGGGGATGCAGTGCAGTGAGTCCAGAGAGTGCACTGGCGCCACTGGAGATGCAGTGCAGTGAGTCCAGAGAGTGCACTGTCAGCACTGGGGATGCAGTGCAGTGAGTCCTGAGAGTGCAAAGGAACCACAAATGATGCACTGCAGTGAGTCCAGAGAGTGCACTGGCACCACTGGGGATGCACTACAGTGAGTCCAGAGAGTGCACTGGCACCACTGGGGATGCAGTGCAGTGACTCCAGAGAGTGCCGAGGCACCACTGTTGATGCAGTGCAGTGAGTGCAGAGAGTGCACTGGCACCAGTGCGGAAGCACTGCAGTGAGTCCAGAGAGTGCACTGGCACCACTGGGGATGCACTGCAGTGAGTCCAGAGAGTGCACTGGCACCACTGGGGATGCAGTGCAGTGATTCCAGAGAGTGCACTGGCACCACTGGGGATGCAGTGCAGTGAGTCCAGAGAGTGCACTAGCACCAATGGGATGCAGTGCAGTGAGTCCAGAGAGTGCACTGGCGCCACTGGGGATGCAGTGCAGTGAGTCCAGAGAGTGCACTGGCACCACTGGGGATGCACTGCAGTGAGTCCAGAGAGTGCACTGGCACCACTGGGGATGCAGTGCAGTGAGTCCAGAGAGCGCACTGGCAACACTGGGGATGCACTGCAGTGAGTCCACAGAGTGCACTGGCACCACTGGGGATGCACTGCAGTGAGTCCAGAGAGTGCACTGGCACCACTGTGGATGCACCCCGGTGAGTCCAGAGAGTGCACTGGCACCACTGGGGATGCACCCCGGTGAGTCCAGAGAGTGCACTCGGACCACTGGGGATGCACTGCAGTGAGTCCAGAGAGTGCACTGGCCCCACAGGGGATGTAGTGCAGTGAGTCCACAGAGGGCACTGGCACCACTGGGGATGCAGCGCAGTGACTCCAGAGAGTGCACTGGCACCACTGGGGATGCAGTGCAGTGAGTCCAGAGAGTGCACTGGCACCACTGGAGTTGCAGTGCAGTGAGTCGAGAGAGTGCCCTGGAACCACTGGGGATGCAGCGCAGTGACTACAGAGAGTGCACTGTCTCCACTGGGGATGCAGTGCAGTGAGTCCAGAGAGTACACTGCCACCACTGGTGATGCAGTGCAGTGAGTCCAGAGAGTGCACTGTCAGCACTGGGGATGCAGTGCAGTGAGTCCAGACAGTGCACTGGCACCACTGGGGATGCACTGCAATGAGTCCAGAGTGTGCACTGGCACCACTGGGGATGCAATGCAGTGACTCCAGAGAGTGCACTGGCACCACTGGGGATGCAGTGCAGTGAGTCCATAGAGTGCACTGGCGCAAAAGGAGGTGCACTGCAGTGAGTCCAGAGAGTGCACTGGCGCCACTGGAGATGCAGTGCAGTGAGTCCAGAGAGTGCACTGTCAACACTGGGGATGCAGTGCAGTGAGTCCTGGGAGTGCACTGGCACCACTGGGGATGCACTGCAGTGACTCCAGAGACTGCACTGGCACCAATGGGGATGCACTGCAGTGAGTCCAGAGAATGCACTGGCACCACTGGGGATGCAGTGCAGTGACTCGAAAGAGTGCACTGGCACCACTGGGGATGCACTGCAGTGAGTCCGGAGAGTGCCCTGGCACCAATGGTGATGCAGTGCAGTGATCCAGAGAGTACACTGGCACCTCAGGGGCTGCACTGCAGTGAGTCCAGAGAGTGCACTGGCACCACTGGGGATGCACACCGGCAAGTCCAGAGAGTGCACTGGCACCACTGGGGATGCAGTGCAGTGAGTCCAGAGAGTGCACTGGCACCACTGGGGATGCACTGCAGTGAGTGCAGAGAGTGCACTGGCACCACTGGAGATGCAGTGCAGTGAGTCCAGAGAGTGCACTGGCACCACTGGGGATGCACTGCAGTGAGTCCAGAGAGTGCACTGGCACCACTGGGGATGCAGTGCAGTGAGTCCAGAGAGTGCACTGGCACCACTGGGGATGCACTGCAGTGATTCCAGAGAGTGCACTGTCAGCACTGGGGATGCAGTGCAGTGAGTCCAGAGAGTGCACTGTCAGCACTGGGGATGCAGTGCAGTGAGTCCAGAGAGTGCCCTGGCACCACTGGGGATGCACTGCAGTGAGTCCAGAGAGTGCACTGGCACCACTGGGGATGCACTGCAGTGAGTCCAGAGAGTGCACTGGCACCACTGGGGATGCAGTGCAGTGAGTCCAGAGAGTGCACTGGCACCACTGGGGATGCACTGCAGTGATTCCAGAGAGTGCACTGTCAGCACTGGGGATGCAGTGCAGTGAGTCCAGAGAGTGCACTGTCAGCACTGGGGATGCAGTGCAGTGAGCCCAGAGATTGCACTTGCACCACTGGGGATGCACTGCAGTGAGTGCAGAGAGTGCACTGGCACCACTGGGGATGCACTGCAGTGAGGGCAGAGAGTGCACTGGCACCACTGGGGATGCACTGCAGTGAGTCCAGAGAGTGCCCTGGCAGCACTGGGGATGCAGTGCAGTGAGTCCAGAGAGTGCACTGGCACCACTGGGGATGCACTGCAGTGAGTCCAGAGAGTGCACTGGCACCACTGTGGATGCAGCGCAGTGAGTCCAGAGAGTGCACTGGCACCACTGGGGATGCACTGCAGTGATTCCGGAGAGTGCCCTGGCACCAATGGTAATGCAGTGCGGTGAGTCCAGAGAGTGCAGTGGCACCACTGGGGATGCAGTGCAGTGAGGGCAGAGAGTGCACTGGCACCACTGGGGATGCAATGCAGTGAGTCCAGAGAGTGCACTGGCACCACTGGGGATGCAGTGCAGTGAGTGCAGAGAGTGCACTGGCACCACTGGGGATGCAGTGCAGTGAGTGCAGAGAGGGCACTGGCACCACTGGGGATGCAATGCGGTGAGTCCAGAGAGTGCACTGGCACCACTGGGGATGCAGTGCAGTGAGTCCAGAGAGTGCACTGGCACCACTGGGGATGCAGTGCAGTGAGTGCAGAGAGGGCACTGGCACCACTGGGGATGCAATGCAGTGAGTCCAGAGAGTGCACTGGCACCACTGGGGATGCAGTGCAGTGAGTCCAGAGAGTGAACTGGCACCACTGGGGATGCAGTGCAGTGAGTGCAGAGAGGGCACTGGCACCACTGGGGATGCAATGCGGTGAGTCCAGAGAGTGCACTGGCACCACTGGGGATGCAGTGCAGTGAGTCCAGAGAGTGCACTGGCACCACTGGGGATGCAGTGCGGTGAGTCCAGAGAGTGCACTGGCACCACTGGGGTTGTAGTGCAGTGAGTCCAGAGAGTGCACTGGCACCACTTGGGATGCAGTGGAGTGAGTCCAGAGAGTGCACTGGCACCACTGGGGATGCAGTGCAGTGAGTGCAGAGAGTGCACTGGCACCACTGGGGATGCACTGCAATGAGTCCAGATAGTGCACTGGCACCACTGGGGATGCAGTGCAGTGAGTGCAGAGAGTGCACTGGCACCACTGGGGATGCAGTGCAGTGAGTCCAGAGAGTGCACTGGCACCACTGGGGATGCAGCGCAGTGAGTCCACAGAGTGCACTGGCGCTACTGGGGATGCAGTGCAGTGAGTCCAGAGAGTGCCCTGGCACCACTGGGGATGCACCCCGGTGAGCCCAGAGATTGCACTGGCACCACTGGGGATGCACTGCAGTGAGTCCAGAGAGTGCACTGGCACCAGTGGGGATGCACTGCAGTGAGGGCAGAGAGTGCACTGGGACCACTGGGGATGCAGTGCAGTGAGTCCAGAGAGTGCCCTGGCACCACTGGGGATGCAGTGCAGTGAGTCAAGAGAGTGCACTGGCACCACTGAGGATGCAGTGCTGTGAGTCCAGAGAGTGCACTGGCACCACTGGGGATGCAATGCGGTGAGTCCAGAGAGTGCACTGGCACCACTGGGGATGCAGTGCAGTGAGTCCAGAGAGTGCACTGGCACCACTGGGGATGCACTGCAGTGAGGGCAGAGAGTGCTCTGGCACCACTGGGGATGCAGTGCAGTGAGTGCAGAGAGTGCACTGGCACCACTGGGGATGCACTGCAGTGAGGGCAGAGAGTGCACTGGCACCACTGGGGATGCAGTGCAGTGAGTCCAGAGAGTGCACTGGCACCACTGGGGATGCAATGCGATGAGTCCAGAGAGTGCACTGGCACCACAGGGGATGCAGTGCAGTGAGTCCAGAGAGTGCACTGACACCACTGGGGATGCAGTGCGGTGAGTTCAGAGAGTGCACTGGCACCACTGGGGATGCAGTGCAGTGAGTCCAGAGAGTGCACTGGCACCACTGGGGATGCAGTGCAGTGAGTCCAGAGAGTGCACTGGCAGCACTGGGGATGCACTGCAGTGAGTCCAGAGAGTGCACTGGCACCACTGGGGATGCAGTTCAGTGAGTCCAGAGAGTGCACTGGCACCACTGGGGATACACTGCAGTGACTCCAGAGAGTGCACTGGCACCACTGGGGATGCACTGCAGTGAGTCCAGAGAGTGCACTGGCACCACTGGGGATGCAGTGCAGTGAGTGCAGAGAGTGCACTGGCACCACTGGAGCTGCACTGCAGTGAGGGCAGAGAGTGCACTGGCACCACTGGGGATGCAGTGCAGTGAGTCCAGAGAGTGCACTGGCACCACTGGGGATGCAATGCGATGAGTCCACAGAGTGCACTGGCACCACAGGGGATGCAGTGCAGTGAGTCCAGAGAGTGCACTGACACCACTGGGGATGCAGTGCGGTGAGTTCAGAGAGTGCACTGGCACCACTGGGGATGCACTGCAGTGAGTCCAGAGAGTGCACTGGCACCACAGGTGATGCAGTGCAGTGAGTACAGAGAGTGCACTGGCACCACTGGGGATGCACTGCAGTGATTCCAGAGAGTGCACTGGCACCACTGGGGATGCAGTGCAGTGAGTCCAGAGAGTGCACTGGCACCACTGGGGATGCAGTGCAGTGAGTCCAGAGAGTGCACTGGCACCACTGGGGATGCACTGCAGTGACTCGAAAGAGTGCACTGGCACCACTGCGGATGCACTGCAGTGAGTCCGGAGAGTGCCCTGGCACCAATGGTGATGCAGTGCAGTGAGTCCAGAGAGTGCAGTGGCACCACTGGGGATGCAGTGCAGTGAGTCCAGAGAGTGCACTGGCACCACTGGGGATGCAATGCAGTGAGTCCAGAGAGTGCACTGGCACCACTGGGGATGCAGTGCACTGAGTCCAGAGAGTGCACTGGCACCACTGGGGATGCAGTGCAGTGAGTCCAGAGAGTGCACTGGCACCACTGGCGATGCAGTGCAGTGAGTCCAGAGAGTGCACTGGCACCACTGGGGATGCACTGCAGTGAGTCCAGAGAGTGCTCTGGCACCACTGGGGATGCAGTTCAGTGAGTCCAGAGAGTGCACTGGCACCACTGGTGATACACTGCAGTGACTCCAGAGAGTGCACTGGCACCACTGGGGATGCACTGCAGTGAGTCCAGAGAGTGCACTGGCACCACTGGGGATGCAGTGCAGTGAGTCCAGAGACTGCACTGGCACCAACTGGAGCTGCACTGCAGTGAGTCCAGAGACTACACTGGCACCAGTGTTCATGCAGTGCAGTGAGTCCAAAGAGTGCACTGGCACCACTGGGTATGCAGTGCATGAGTGCAGAGAGTCCACTGGCACCACTGGGGATGCAGTGCAGTGAGTCCAGACAGTGGACTGGCACCAGTGGGGATGGAGTGCAGTGAGTCCAGAGAGTGCCCTGGCACCACTGGGGATGCAGTGCAGTGAGTCCAGAGAGTGCACTGGCTCCACCGGGGATGAACTGTAGTGAGTCCAGAGACTGCACAGGCACCACTGGGGATGCAGTGCAGTGACTCCAGAGAGTGCACTGGCACCACTGGGGATGCAGTGCCGTGAGTGCAGAGAGTGCACTGGCACCACTGGGGATGCAATGCAGTGAGTCCAGAGAGTGCACTGGCACCACTGGGGATGCAGTGCATGAGTGCAGAGAGTGCACTGGCACCACTGGGGATGCAGTGCAGTGAGTCCAGAGAGTGCACTGGCACCACTGGGGATGGAGTGCAGTGAGTCCAGAGAGTGCACTGGCACCAGTGGGGATGGAGTGCAGTGATTCCGGAGAGTGCACTGGCACCACTGGGGATGAATTGTAGTGAGTCCAGAGACTGCACAGGCACCACTGGGGATGCACTGCAGTGAGTCCAGAGAGTGCACTGGCACCACTGGGGATGCACTGCAGTGACTCGAAGGAGTGCACTGGCACCACTGCGGATGCACTGCAGTGAGTCCAGAGAGTGCACTTGCACCACTGGGGATGCAGTGCAGTGAGTCCAGAGAGTGCACTGGCACCACTGGGGATGCAGTGCAGTTGAGTCCAGAGAGTGCACTGGCACCTTGGGGATGCAGTGCAGTGAGTCCAGAGAGTGCACTGGCACCACTGGGGATGCAGTGCGGTGAGTCCAGAGAGTGCACTGGCACCACTGGGGTTGCAGTGCAGTGAGTCCAGAGAGTGCACTGGCACCACTTGGGATGCACTGCAGTGAGTCCAGAGAGTGCACTGGCACCACTGGGAATGCAGTGCAGTGACTCAGAGAGTGCACTGGCACCACTGGGGATGCACTGCAATGAGTCCAGAGAGTGCACTGGCACCACTGGTGATGCAGTGCAGTGAGTGCAGAGAGTGCACTGGCACCACTGGGGATGCAGTGCAGTGAGTCCAGAGAGTGCACTGGCACCACTGGGGATGCAGCGCAGTGAGTCCAGAGAGTGCACTGGCACTACTGGGGATGCAGTGCAGTGAGTCCAGAGAGTGCACTGGCACCACTGCGGATGCACTGCAGTGAGTCCAGAGAGTGCACTGGCACCACTGGGGATGCAGTGCAGTGAGTCCAGAGAGTGCACTGGCACCACTGGGGATGCAGTGCAGTGAGTGCAGAGAGTGCACTGGCACCACTGGTGATGCACTGCAGTGAGTCCATAGAGTGCACTGGCACCACAGGTGATGCAGTGCAGTGAGTCCAGAGAGTGCACTGGCACCACTGGGGATGCACCCCGGTGAGCCCAGAGATTGCACTGGCACCACTGGGGATGCACTGCAGTGAGTGCAGAGAGTGCACTGGCACCACTGGGGATGCACTGCAGTGAGGGCAGAGAGTGCACTGGGACCACTGGGGATGCAGTGCAGTGAGTCCAGAGAGTGCCCTGGCACCACTGGGGATGCAGTGCAGTGAGTCCAGAGAGTGCACTGGCACCACTGAGGATGCAGTGCAGTGACTCCAGAGAGTGCAGTGGCACCACTGGGGATGCAGTGCAGTGAGTCCAGAGAGTGCACTGGCACCACTGGGGATGCAATGCGGTGAGTCCAGAGAGTGCACTGGCACCACTGGGGATGCAGTGCAGTGAGTCCAGAGAGTGCACTGGCACCACTGGGGATGCACTGCAGTGAGGGCAGAGAGTGCACTGGCACCACTGGGGATGCAGTGCAGTGAGTCCAGAGAGTGCACTGGCACCACTGGGGATGCACTGCAGTGAGGGCAGAGAGTGCACTGGCACCACTGGGGATGCAGTGCAGTGAGTCCAGAGAGTGCACTGGCACCACTGGGGATGCAATGCGATGAGTCCACAGAGTGCACTGGCACCACAGGGGATGCAGTGCAGTGAGTCCAGAGAGTGCACTGACACCACTGGGGATGCAGTGCGGTGAGTTCAGAGAGTGCACTGGCACCACTGGGGATGCACTGCAGTGAGTCCAGAGAGTGCACTGGCACCACAGGTGATGCAGTGCAGTGAGTACAGAGAGTGCACTGGCACCACTGGGGATGCACTGCAGTGATTCCAGAGAGTGCACTGGCACCACTGGGGATGCAGTGCAGTGAGTCCAGAGAGTGCACTGTCACCACTGGGGATGCACTGCAGTGAGTCCAGAGAGTGCACTGGCACCACTGGGGATGCAGTGCAGTGAGTCCAGAGAGTGCACTGGCACCACTGGGGATGCACTGCAGTGACTCGAAAGAGTGCACTGGCACCACTGCGGATGCACTGCAGTGAGTCCGGAGAGTGCCCTGGCACCAATGGTGATGCAGTGCAGTGAGTCCAGAGAGTGCACTGGCACCACTGGGGATGCAGTGCAGTGAGTCCAGAGAGTGCACTGGCACCACTGGGGATGCAATGCAGTGAGTCCAGAGAGTGCACTGGCACCAGTGGGGAAGCAGTGCAGTGAGTCCAGAGAGTGCACTGGCACCACTGGCGATGCAGTGCAGTGAGTCCAGAGAGTGCACTGGCAGCACTGGGGATGCACTGCAGTGAGTCCAGAGAGTGCTCTGGCACCACTGGGGATGCAGTTCAGTGAGTCCAGAGAGTGCACTGGCACCTCTGGGGATACACTGCAGTGACTCCAGAGAGTGCACTGGCACCGCTGGGGATGCACTGCAGTGAGTCCAGAGAGTGCACTGGCACCACTGGGGATGCAGTGCAGTGAGTCCAGAGACTGCACTGGCACCAACTGGAGCTGCACTGCAGTGAGTCCAGAGATTGCACTGGCACCACTGGGGATGCACTACAGTGAGTCCAGAGACTACACTGGCACCACTGGGTATGCAGTGCATGAGTGCAGAGAGTCCACTGGCACGACTGGGGATGCAGTGCAGTGAGTCCAGAGAGTGGACTGGCACCAGTGGGGATGGAGTGCAGTGAGTCCAGAGAGTGCCCTGGCACCACTGGGGATGCAGTGCAGTGAGTCCAGAGAGTGCACTGTCTCCACCGGGGATGAACTGTAGTGAGTCCAGAGACTGCACAGGCACCACTGGGGATGCAGTGCAGTGACTCCAGAGAGTGCACTGGCACCACTGCGGATGCAGTGCAGTGAGTGCAGAGAGTGCACTGGCACCACTGGGGATGCAATGCAGTGAGTCCAGAGAGTGCACTGGCACCACTGGGGATGCACTGCAGTGAGTCCAGAGAGTGCACGGGCACCACTGGGGATGCACTGCAGTGAGTCCAGAGAGTGCACTGACACCACTGGGGATGCAGTGCAGTGATTCCGGAGAGTGCACTGGCACCACTGGGGATGCAGTGCAGTGAGTCCAGAGAGTGCACTGGCACCACTGGGGATGCACTGCAGTGAGTCCACAGAGTGCACTGGCAGCACTGGGGATGCACTGCAGTGAGTCCAGAGAGTGCACTGGCACCACTGGGGATGCACTGCAGTGACTCGAAAGAGTGCACTGGCACCACTGCGGATGCACTGCAGTGAGTCCGGAGAGTGCCCTGGCACCACTGGGGATGCAGTGCAGTGAGTGCAGAGAGTGCACTGGCACCACTGGGGATGCAGTGCAGTGAGTCCAGAGAGTGCACTGGCACCACTGGGGATGCAGCGCAGTGAGTCCAGAGAGTGCACTGGCACTACTGGGGATGCACTGCGGTAAGTCCAGAGAGTGCACTGGCACCACTGGGGATGCAGTTCAGTGAGTCCAGAGAGTGCACTGGCACCACTGGGGATGCAGTGCAGTGAGTCCAGAGAGTGCACTGGCACCACTGGGGATGCAGTGCAGTGAGTGCAGAGAGTGCACTGGCACCACTGGGGATGCAGTGCAGTGAGTCCAGAGAGTGCACTGTCACCACTGGGGATGCAGTGCAGTGAGTCCAGAGAGTGCACTGGCACCACTGGGGATGCACCCCGGTGAGCCCAGAGATTGCACTGGCACCACTGGGGATGAACTGCAGTGAGTGCAGAGAGTGCACTGGCACCACTGGGGATGCACTGCAGTGATGGCAGAGAGAGCACTGGGACCACAGGGGATGCAGTGCAGTGAGTCCAGAGAGTGCCCTGGCACCGCTGGGGATGCAGTGCAGTGAGTCCAGAGAGTGCACTGGCACCACTGAGGATGCAGTGCAGTGAGTCCAGAGAGTGCACTGGCACCACTGGGGATGCAATGCGGTGAGTCCAGAGAGTGCACTGGCACCACTGGGGATGCAGTGCAGTGAGTCCAGAGAGTGCACTGACACCACTGGGGATGCAGTGCGGTGAGTTCAGAGAGTGCACTGGCACCACTGGGGATGCAGTGCAGTGAGTCCAGAGAGTGCACTGGCACCACAGGTGATGCAGTGCAGTGAGTACAGAGAGTGCACTGGCACCACAGGGGATGCACTGCAGTGATTCCAGAGAGTGCACTGGCACTACTGAGGATGCAGTGCAGTGAGTCCAGAGAGTGCACTGGCACCACTGGGGATGCACTGCAGTGAGTCCAGAGAGTGCACTGGCACCGCTGGGGATGCAGTGCAGTGAGTCCAGAGAGTGCACTGGCACCTTGGGGATGCACTGCAGTGAGTCCAGAGAGTACACTGGCACCACTGGGGATGCAGTGCAGTGAGTCCAGAGAGTGCACTGGCACCACTGGGGATGCAGTGCAGTGACTCCAGAGAGTGCACTGGCACTTCTGGGGATGCAGTGCAGTGACTCGAGAGAGTGCACTGGCACCACTGGGGATGCACTGCAGTGACTCCAGAGAGTGCACTGGCACCACTGGGGATGCACTGCAGTGGGTCCAGAGAGTGCACTGGCACCACTGGGGATGCACTGCACTGAGTCCAGAGAGTGCACTGGCACCACTGGGGATGCAGTGCAGTGAGTCCTGAGATTGCACTGGCACCACTGGCGATGCAGTGCAGTGAGTCCAGAGAGTGCACTGGCACCACTGGGGATGCAGTACAGTGAGTCCAGAGAGTGCACTGGCACCACTGGGGATGCAGTGCAGTGAGTCCAGAGAGTGCACTGGCACCACTGGGGATGCAGTGCAGTGAGTCCAGAGAGTGCACTGGCACCACTGGGGATGCAGTACAGTGAGTCCAGTGAGTGCACTGGCACCACTGGGGATGCACTGCTGTGAGTCCAGTGAGTGCACTGGCACCACTGGGGAGGCAGTACAGTGAGTCCAGAGAGTGCAATGGCACCACTGGGGATGCACGTCAGTGAGTCCAGAGAGTGCACTCTCTGGACTTGCCGGGGTGCATCCCCAGTGCTGCCAGTGCACTCTCTGGACTCACTGGGTTGCATCCTCAGTGGTGCCAGTGCACTCTCTGGACTCACTGCACTGCATCCCCAGTGGTGCCAGTGCACTCTCTGGACTCACTGCGCTGCCTCCTATTGGTGCCAGTGCACTCTCAGGACTCACTGCATTGCATCCCCAGTGGTGCCAGTGCACTCTCTGGACTCACTGCACTGCATCCCCAATCGTACCAGTGCCCTCTCTGGACTCGCTGCACTCCATTCCCCGTGGTGCCACTGCAATCTGTGGTCTCACTGCACTGCATCCCCAGTGGTGCCAGTGCACTCTCTGGACTCATTGCACTGCATCCCCAGTGGTGCCAGTGCACTCTCTGGACTCACTGCAGTGCATCTCCAGTGGTGCCAGTGCACTCTCTGGAGTCAGCGGGGTACATCCCCAGTGGTGCCAGTGCACTCTCTGGACTCACTGCACTGCATCCCCAGTGGGGCCAGTGCACTCTCTGGACTCACTGCACTGCATCCCCAGTGGTGCCAGTGCACTCTCTGGACTCACTGTACTGCATCCCCAGTGGTGCCAGTGCACTCTCTGGACTCACTGCACTGCATCGCCAGTGGTGCCAGTGCAATCTCAGGACTCACTGCACTGCATCCCCAGTGGTGCCAGTGCACTCTCTGGACTCAGTGCAGTGCATCCCCAGTGGTGCCAGTGCACTCTCTGGACCCACTGCAGTGCATCCCCAGTGGTGCCAGTGCACTCTCTGGAGTCACTGCACTGCATCCCCAGTGGTGCCAGTGCACTCTCTGGACTCACTGCACTGCATCCCCAGTGGTGCCAGTGCACTCTCTGGACTCACTGCAGTGCATTCCCTTTTGTGCCAGTGCACTCTCTGCACTCACTGCCCTGCATCCCCAGTGGTGCCAGTGTACTCTCTGGACTCACTGCACTGCATCCCCAGTGGTGCCTGTGAAGTCTCTGGTCTCACTGCACTGCATCCCCAGTGGTGCCAGTGCACTCTCTGGACTCACTGCACTGCATCCCCATTGCTGACTGTGCCCTCTCTGGACTCAGTGCACTGCATCCCCAGTGGTGCCAGTTCACTCTCTGGACTAAATGCACTGCATCCCCAGTGGTGCCAGTGGCTCTCTGGACTCACTGCACTGCATCACCAGTGGTGCCAGTGCACTCTCTGGACTCACTGCACTTCATCCCCAATGGTGCCACTGCACTCTCTGGACTCACTGCACTGCATCCCCTGTGGTGCCAGTGCACTCTCTGGACTCACTGCAGTGCATCACCAGTGGTGCCAGTGTACTCTGTGGACTCACTGCACTGCATCCCCAGTGGTGCCAGTGCACTCTCAGGACTCACTGAACTGTATCCCCAAGGTGCCAGTGCACTCTCTGGACTCACTGCACTGCATCCCCAGTGGTGCCAGTGCACTCTCTGGACTCACTGCACTGCATCCCCACTGGTGCCAGTGCACTCTCTGGACTCACTGCACTGCATCCCCCGTGGTGCCAGTGCACTCTCTGGACTCACTGCACTGCATCCCCAGTGGTGCCACTGCACTCTCTGAAAACACCGGGGTGCAACCGCAGCGGTGCCAGTGCACTCTCTGCACTCACGGCACTGCATCCCCAGTGGTGCCAGTGCACGCTCTGGACTCACTGCAGTGTATCCCCTGTGGTGCCAGTGCACTCTGTGGACTCAGTGCACTGCATCCCAGTGGTGCCAGTGCACTCTCTGGACTCACTGCACTGCATACCCAGTGGTGCCAGTGCACTCTCTGGACTCACTGCACTGCATCCCAATGGTGCCAGTGCACTCTCTGGACTCACTGCAGTGCATCCCCAGTGGTGCCAGTGCACTCTCTGGACTCACTGCAGTCCATCCCCAGTGGTGCCAGTTCACTCTCTGGACTAAAT
Source organism: Anser brachyrhynchus (assembly GCF_964034855.1). NCBI lineage: Eukaryota > Metazoa > Chordata > Aves > Anseriformes > Anatidae > Anser > Anser brachyrhynchus. The sequence goes on from NW_027664010.1 coordinate 779,641, forward strand.
GCACTGCATCCCCACTGGTGCCAGTGCACTCTCTGGACTCACTGCAGTGCATCCCCAGTGGTGCCAGTGCACTCTCTGGAGTCACTGCAGTGTATCCCTAGTGGTGCCAGTGCACTCTCTGGACTCACTGAACTGCATCCCCAGTGGTGCCAGTGCACTCTCTGGACTCACTGCAGTGCATTTCCAGTGGTGCCAGTGTAGTCTCTGGACTCACTGGACTGCATCCCCAGTGGTGCCAGTGCACTCTCTGGACTCACTGAACTGCATCCCCAAGGTGCCAGTGCACTCTCTGGACTCACTGCACTGCATCCCCAGTGGTGCCAGTGCACTCTCTGGACTCACTGCAGTGCATCCCCAGTGGTGACAGTGCACTCTCTGGACTCACTGCTCTGCATCCCCCGTGGTGCCAGTGCACTCTCTGGACTCACTGCACTGCATCCCCAGTGGTGCCAGTGCACTCTCTGGACTCACTGCACTTCATCCCAGTGGTGCCAGTGCACTCTCTGGACTCACTGCAGTGCATCCCCAGTGGTGCCAGTGCACTCTCTGGACTCACCGGGGTGCATCCCCAGTGGTGCCAGTGCACTCTCTGGACTCACTGCACTGCATGCCCAGTGGTGCCAGTGCACTCTCTGGACTCACTGCAGTCCATCCCCAGTGGTGCCAGTGCACTCTCTGGACTCACTGCACTGCATCCACAGTGGTGCCAGTGCACTCTCTTTACTCACTGCACTGCATCCCCAGTGGTGCCAGTGCACTCTCTGGACTCACTGTACTGCATCCCCAGTGGTGCCAGTGCACTCTCTGGACTCGCTGCACTGCATCCCCAGTGGTTCCAGTGCACTCTCTGGACTCACTGCACTGCATCCCCAGTGGTGCCAGTGCACTCTCTGGACTCACTGCAGTGCATCCCCAGTGGTGCCAGTGCACTCTCTGCACTCACTGCAGTGCATCCCCAGTGGTGCCAGTGCACTCTCTGGACTCACTGCAGTGCATCCCCAGTGGTGCCAGTGCACTCTCTGGACTTGCCGGGGTGCATCCCCCGTGGTGCCAGTGCACTCTCTGGACTCACTGCAGTGCATCCCCAGTGGTGCCAGTGCACTCTCTGGACTCACTGCATTCCCAGTGGTGCCAGGGCACTCTCTGGACTCACTGCACTGCATCCCCAGTGGTGCCACTGTACTCTCTTTACTCACTGCACTGCATCCCCAGTGGTGCCAGTGCACTCTCTGGACTCAATGTACTGCATCCCCAGTGGTGCCAGTGCACTCTCTGGACTCACTGCACTGCATCCCCAGTGGTGCCAGTGCACTCTCTGGACTCACTGCACTGCATACCCAGTGGTGCCAGTGCACTCTCTGGACTCACTGCAGTGCATCCCCAGTGGTGCCAGTGCACTCTCTGCACTCACTGCAGTGCATCCCCAGTGGTGCCAGTGCACTCTCTGGACTCACTGCACTGCATCCCCAGTGGTGCCAGTGCACTCTCTGGACTTGCCGGGGTGCATCCCCAGTGGTGCCAGTGCACTCTCTGGACTCACTGCAGTGCATCCCCAGTGGTGCCAGTGCACTGTCTGGACTCACTGCATTCCCAGTGGTGCCAGGGCACTCTCTGGACTCACTGCACTGCATCCCCAGTGGTGCCTGTGAAGTCTCTGGACTCACTGCAGTGCATCCCCAATGGTGCTAGTGCACTCTTTGGACTCACTGCACTGCATCCCCAGTGGTGCCACTGTACTCGCTGGACTCACTACACTGCATCCCCTGTGGTGCCAGTGCCCTCTGTGGACTCACTGCACTGCATCCCCAGAGGTGCCAGTGCACTCTCTGGACTCACTGCACTGCATCCCCCGTGGTGCCAGTGCACTCTCTGGACTCACTGCACTGCATCCCCAGTGGTGCCAGTGCACTCTCTGGACTCACTGCACTGCATCCCCAGTGGTGAGAGTGCACTCTCTGGACTCACTGAACTGCATCCCCTTTTGTGCCAGTGTACTCTCTGCACTCACTGCACTGCATCCCCAGTGGTGCCAGTGCACTCTCTGGACTCACTGCAGTGCATCCCCAGTGGTGCCTGTGAAGTCTCTGGTCTCACTGCACTGCATCCCCAGTGGTGCCAGTGCACTCTCTGGACTCACTGCACTGCATCCCCATTGCTGACAGTGCCCTCTCTGGACTCAGTGCACTGCATCCCCAGTGGTGCCAGTTCACTCTCTGGACTAAATGCACTGCATCCCCAGTGGTGCCAGTGGCTCTGGACTCATTGCACTGCATCACCAGTGGTGCCAGTGCACTCTCTGGACTCACTGCAGTGCATCCACAGTGGCGCCAGTGTACTCTCTTAACTCACTGCACTGCATCACCAGTGGTGCCAGTGCACTCTCTGGACTCACTGCACTGCATCCCCAATGGTGCCACGGCACTCTCTGGACTCACTGCACTGCATCCCCAGTGGTGCCAGTGCACTCTCTGGACACACTGCAGTGCATTTCCAGTGGTGCCAGTGTAGTCTCTGGACTCACTGCACTGCATCCCCAGTGGTGCCAGTGCACTCTCTGGACTCACTGAACTGCATCCCCAAGGTGCCAGTGCACTCTCTGGACTCACTGCACTGCATCCCCAGTGGTGCCAGTGCACTCTCTGGACTCACTGCACTGCATCCCCAGTGCTGCCAGTGCACTCTCTGGACTCACTGCTCTGCATCCCCCGTGGTGCCAGTGCACTCTCTGGACTCACTGCACTGCATCCCCAGTGGTGCCAGTGCACTCTCTGGACACACTGCAGTGCATTTCCAGTGGTGCCAGTGTAGTCTCTGGACTCACTGCACTGCATCCCCAGTGGTGCCAGTGCACTCTCTGGACTCACTGAACTGCATCCCCAAGGTGCCAGTGCACTCTCTGGACTCACTGCACTGCATCCCCAGTGGTGCCAGTGCACTCTCTGGACTCACTGCACTGCATCCCCAGTGCTGCCAGTGCACTCTCTGGACTCACTGCTCTGCATCCCCCGTGGTGCCAGTGCACTCTCTGGACTCACTGCACTGCATCCCCAGTGGTGCCAGTGCACTCTCTGGACTCACTGCACTGCATCCCAGTGGTGCCAGTGCACTCTCTGGACTCACTGCAGTGCATCCCCAGTGGTGCCAGTGCACTCTCTGGACTCACTGCACTGCATGCCCAGTGGTGCCAGTGCACTCTCTGAACTCACTGCAGTGCATCCCCTTTTGTGCCAGTGCACTCTCTGGACTCACTGCACTGCATCCCCAGAAGTGCCAGTGCACTCTCTGGACTCACTGCACTGCATCCCCAGTGGTTCCATTGCACTCTCTGGACTCACTGCAGTGCATCCCCAGTGGTGCCAGTGCACTCTCTGGACTCACTGCCTTGCTTCCCCACTGGTGCCAGTGCACTCTCTGGACTCACTGCACTGCATCCCCGGTGGTGCCAACGCAATCTCTGGTCTCACTGCACTGCATCCCCATTGGTGCCCGTGCTCTCTCTGGACTCACTGCACTGCATCCCCAGTGGTGCCAGTGCACTCTCTGCACTCACTGCAGTGCAGCCCCTGAGGAGCCAGTGCACTCTCTGTACTCACTGCAGTGCATTCCCAGTGGTGTCAGTGCACTCTCTGGACTCACTGCAGTGCATCCCCAGTGGTGCCAGTGCACTCTCTGGACTCACTGCATTCCCAGTGGTGCCAGGGCACTCTCTGGACTCACTGCACTGCATCCCCAGTGGTGCCACTGTACTCTCTTTACTCACTGCACTGCATCCCCAGTGGTGCCAGTGCACTCTCTGGACTCACTGTACTGCATCCCCAGTGGTGCCAGTGCCCTCTGTGGACTCACTGCAGTGCATCCCCAGTGGTGCCAGTGCACTCTCTGGACTCACTGCACTGCATACCCAGTGATGCCAGTGCACTCTCTGGACTCACTGCAGTGCATCTCCAGTGGTGCCAGTGCACGCTCTGCACTCACTGCAGTGCATCCCCAGTGGTGCCAGTGCACTCTCTGGACTCACTGCACTGCATCCCCAGTGGTGCCAGTGCACTCTCTGGACTTGCCGGGGTGCATCCCCAGTGGTGCCAGTGCACTCTCTGGACTCACTGCAGTGCATCCCCAGTGGTGCCAGTGCACTCTCTGGACTCACTGCATTCCCAGTGGTGCCAGGGCACTCTCTGGACTCACTGCACTGCATCCCCAGTGGTGCCTGTGAAGTCTCTGGACTCACTGCAGTGCATCCCCAATGGTGCTAGTGCACTCTTTGGACTCACTGCACTGCATCCCCAGTGGTGCCACTGTACTCTCTGGACTCACTACACTGCATCCCCTGTGGTGCCAGTGCCCTCTGTGGACTCACTGCACTACATCCCCAGTGGTGCCAGTGCACTCTCTGGACTCACTGCACTGCATCCCCAGTGGTGCCATTGCACTCTCTGGACTCACTGCACTGCATCCGCAGCGGTGCCAGTGCACACTCTGGACTCACTGCAGTGCATCCCCAGTGGTGCTAGTGCACTCTCTGGACTCACTGCACTGCATCCCCTGTGGTGCTAGTGCACTCTCTCGACTCACTGCTCTGCGTTACCATTGGTGCCAGTGCACTCTCTGGACTCACTGCAGTGCATCCCCTGTGGTGCCAATGCACTCTCTGGACTCACGGCACTGCATCCCCAGTGGTGCCAGTGCACTCTCTGGACTCACTGCACTGCATCCCCAGTGGTGCCTGTGAAGTCTCTGGACTCACTGCAGTGCATCCCCGGTGGTGCCAGTGCAATCTCGGGACTCACTGCACTGCATCCCCAGTGCTGACAGTGCACTCTCTGGACTCACTGCACTGCATCCCCAGTGGTGCCTGTGAAGTCTCTGGACTCACAGCAGTGCATCTCCAGTTGGTGCCAGTGCACTCTCTGGACTCACTGCACTGCATCCCCAGTGCTGACAGTGCACTCTCTGGACTCACTGCACTGCATCCCCAGTGGTGCCAGTGTACTCTCTGGACTCACTGCACTGCATCCCTGTGGTGCCACTGCACTCTCTGGACTCACTGCAGTGCATCCCCAGTGGTGCCAGTGCACTCTCTGGACTCACTGCACTGCATCCCCAGTGGTGCCAGTGCACTCTCTGGACTCACTGCACTGCATCCCCAGTGGTGCCTGTGAAGTCTCTGGTCTCACTGCACTGCATCCCCAGTGGTGCCAGTGCACTCTCTGGACTCACTGCACTGCATCCCCATTGCTGACAGTGCCCTCTCTGGACTCAGTGCACTGCATCCCCAGTGGTGCCAGTTCACTCTCTGGACTAAATGCACTGCATCCCCAGTGGTGCCAGTGGCTCTCTGGACTCATTGCACTGCATCACCAGTGGTGCCAGTGCACTCTCTGGACTCACTGCACTGCATCCCCAATGGTGCCACTGCACTCTCTGGACTCACTGCACTGCATCCCCTGTGGTGCCAGTGCACTCTCTGGACTCACTGAACTGCATCCCCAAGGTGCCAGTGCACTCTCTGGACTCACTGCAGTGCATCCGCACTGGTGCCAGTGCACTCTCTGGACTCACTGCACTGCATCCCCAGTGGTGACAGTGCACTCTCTGGACTCACTGCACTGCATCCCCCGTGGTGCCAGTGCACTCTCTGGACTCACTGCACTGCATCCCCAGTGGTGCCACTGCACTCTCTGAAAACACCGGGGTGCAACCGCAGCGGTGCCAGTGCACTCTCTGCACTCACGGCACTGCATCCCCAGTGGTGACAGTGCACTCTCTGGACTCACTGCAGTGTATCCCCTGTGGTGCCAGTGCACTCTGTGGACTCAGTGCACTGCATCCCAGTGGTGCCAGTGCACTCTCCGGACTCACTGCAGTGCATCCCCAGTGGTGCCAGTGCACTCTCTGGACTCACTGCACTGCATCCCAATGGTGCCAGTGCACTCTCTGGACTCACTGCAGTGCATCCCCAGTGGTGCCAGTGCACTCTCTGGACTTACTGCACTGCATCCCCAGTGGTGCCTCGGCACTCTCTGGACTCACTGCAGTCCATCCCCAGTGGTGCCAGTGCACTCTCTGGACTCACTGCACTGCATCCCCAGTGGTGCCAGTGCATTCTTTTTACTCACTGCACTGCATCCCCAGTGGTGCCTGTGAAGTCTCTGGACTCACTGCAGTGCATCCCCAATGGTGCCAGTGCACTCTTTGGACTCACTCCACTGCATCCCCAGTGGTGCCACTGTACTCTCTGGACTCACTACACTGCATCCCCAGTGGTGCCAGTGCCCTCTGTGGACTCAGTGCACTACAAAACCAGTGGTGCCAGTGCACTCTCTGCACTCACTGCAGTGCATCCCCAGTGGTGCCAGTGCACTCTCTGGACTCACTGCACTGCATCCCCAGTGGTGCCAGTGCACTCTCTGGACTCACTGCAGTGCATCCCCTTTTGTGCCAGTGCACTCTCTGCACTCACTGCACTGCATCCCCAGAGGTGCCAGTGCACTCTCTGGACTCACTGCACTGCATACCCAGTGGTGCCTGTGAAGTCTCTGGTCTCACTGCAGTGCATCCCCAGTGGTGCCACTGCACTCTCTGGACTCACTGCACTGCATCCCCATTGATGACAGTGCCCTCTCTGGACTCAGTGCACTGCATCCCCAGTGGTGCCAGTGCACTCTCTGGACTCACTGCACTGCATCCCCAGTGGTGCCAGTGGCTCTCTGGACTCATTGCACTGCATCCCCAGTGGTGCCAGTGCAATCTCTGGACTCACTGCAGTGCATCCACAGTGGCGCCAGTGTACTCTCTTAACTCACTGCACTGCATCCCCAGTGGTGCCAGTGCACTCTCTGGACTCACTGTACTGCATCCCCAGTGGTGCCAGTGCACTCTCTGGACTCACTGCACTGCATCCCCAGTGATGCCAGTGCACTCTCTGGACTGACTGCACTGCATACCCAGTGGTGCCAGTGCACTCTCTGGACTCACTGCAGTGCATCCCCAGTGGTGCCAGTGCACTCTCTGCACTCACTGCAGTGCATCCCCAGTGGTGCCAGTGCACTCTCTGGACTCACTGCACTGCATCCCCTGTGGTGCGAGTGCACTCTCTGGACTTGCCGGGGTGCATCCCCAGTGGTGCCAGTGCACTCTCTGGACTCACTGCACTGCATCCCCAGTGGTGCCAGTGAACTCTCTGGACTCACTGCATTCCCAGTGGTGCCAGGGCTCTCTCTGGACTCACTGCACTGCATCCCCAGTGGTGCCACTGTACTCTCTTTACTCACTGCACTGCATCGCCAGTGGTGCCAGTGCACTCTCTGGACTCACTGCACTGCATCCCCAGTGGTGCCACTGCACTCTCTGGACTCACTGCAGTCCATCCCCAGTGGTGCCAGTGCACTCTCTGGACTCACTGCACTGCATCCACAGTGGTGCCAGTGCACTCTCTTTACTCACTGCACTGCATCCCCAGTGGTGCCAGTGCACTCTCTGGACTCACTGTACTGCATTCCCAGTGGTGCCAGTGCACTCTCTGGACTCACTGCAGTGCATCCCCAGTGGTGCCAGTGCACTCTCTGGACTCACTGCACTGCATCTCCAGTGGTGCCAGTGCACTCTCTGGACTCACTGCATTCCCAGTGGTGCCTGTGAAGTCTCTGGACTCACTGCAGTGCATCCCCAGTGGTGCCAGTGCACTCTTTGGACTCACTGCACTGCATCCCCAGTGGTGACATTGCACTCTCTGGACTCACTACACTGCATCCCCTGTGGTGCCAGTGCCCTCTGTGGACTCACTGTACTACATCCCAGGTGGTGCCAGTGCACTCTCTGGACTCACTGCACTGCATCCCCAGTGGTGCCAGTGCACTCTCTGGACTCACTGCACTGCATCGCCAGTGGTGCCAGTGCACACTCTGGACTCACTGCAGTGCATCCCCAGTGGTGCTAGTGCACTCTCTGGACTCACTGCACTGCATCCCCTGTGATGCCAGTGCACTCTCTCGACTCACTGCTCTGCGTTGCCATTGGTGCCAGTGCACTCTCTGGACTCATTGCATTGCATCCCCAGTGGTGCCAATGCACTCCCTGGACTCACGGCACTGCATCCCCAGTGGTGCCAGTGCACTCTCTGGACTCACTGCACTGCATCCCCAGTGGTGCCAGTGCACTCTCAGGAGTCACTGCGCTGCATCCCCAGTGGTTCCAGTGCACTCTCTGGTCTCACTGCACTGCAACTCCAGTGGTGCCAGTGCACTCTCTGGAGTCACTGCACTGCATCCCCAGTGGTGCCAGTGCACTCTCTGGACTCACTGCACTGCATCCCAGGTGGTGCCAGTGCACTCTCTGGACTCACTGCAGTGCATCGCCAGTGGTGCCAGTGCACTCTCTGGACTCACTGCACTGCATCCCCAGTGGTGCCAGTGCCCTCTCTGGACTCACTGCACTGCATCCCCAGTGGTGCCAGTGCAGTCTCTGTGTTAGTGTTGGGGAGAATCGAATGGATGTAATGTCTCTTACGTAATGGGACCTACAGTATAATTAAGCATTGCCAAATATACTTACATTATCAATTAATCTATGTATACTGAATACTTAGGGAGTACATTGAACAATCAAAAGAGTCATTGAAGGGGAACCTTGGGAGGGAACAGGTACAACCTGACCTTAGATAAGGGCCTGGAAATGATGAAATGAGTTGAAGCAGAACCAAGAAGCGGAGGGAGCATGCATCGAGTAAGAAAGGTGAAAAGTTTAGCGGAGAGGAAGACTCCTTACTTCATCTGGACGACCACCAGAGTGCGCCACGCATGTGCAAAGGGGAGGGGAGCTAATTAGAATGAAAAGCGAGGCTGCTGTTGCAACCTGTAATGAATATGTATACCTGACGCAATATTGTATGTATAAATAACGGCTGGGAAGTAACGGGACTTGAAGCCAGATTTGGGCACCTGCCCCGGCTTCCAGCGCTGAATAAAGCACCTTCATATAATCACTTGGTGATTATGTGGATGCTAGGCTAACATCTGGACTCACTGCAGTGCATCCCCAGTGGTGCCAGTGCACTCTCTGGACTCACTGCAGTGCATCCCCAGTGGTGCCAATGCACTCTCTGGACTCACTGCACTGCATCCCCAGTGGTGCCGGGGCACTCTCTGGACTCACTGCACTGCATCCCCAGTGGTGCCAGTGCCCTCTGTGGACTCACTGCACTGCGTCCCCAGTGGTGCCAGTGCACTCTCTGGACTCACTGCACTGCATCCCCAGTGGTGACAGTGCACTCTCTGGACTTGCCGGGGTGCATCCCCAGTGGTGCCAGTGCACTCTCTGGACTCACGGGGGTGCATCCCCAGTGGTGCCAGTGCCCTCTGTGGACTCACTGCACTGCATCCCCAGTGGTGCCAGTGCACTCTCTGGACTCACTGCACTGCATCCCCAGTGGTGCCAGTGCACTCTCTGCAGTCACTGCACTGCATCAACAGTGGTGCCTCTGCATTCTCTGGAGTCACTGCACTGCATCCCCAGTGGTGCCAGTGCACTCTCTGGACTCACTGTACTGCATCCCCAGTGGTGCCAGTGCACTCTCTGGACTTGCCGGGGTGCATCGCCAGTGGTGCCAGTGCCCTCTCTGGACTCACTGTACTGCTCCAGCCGTGGCAGCCGCTCCAGCCGCGGCAGACGCTCTAGACGCTCCAGCCGCCGCAGTCGCTCCAGCCGCGGCAGCCGCTCCAGCCTCGGCAGCCGCGACAGGCGCTCCAGCCGCGGCAGCCGCTAAAGCCGCTACCGAGTGGAGCGGCTGCCACGGCTGCAGCGGCTGCCGCGTCTGCCGCGGCTGGAGCGGCTGCCGCGGCTGGAGCGGCTGCCGCGGCTGGAGCGCCTGCCGCGGTTGGAGCGGCTGGAGCGGCTCGAGCAGTACAGTGAGTCCAGAGAGTGCACTGGCACCACAGGTGATCCAGTGCAATGAGTCCAGAGAGCCACTGGCACTTCTGGGGATGCACTGCAGTGAGTCCAGAGAGTGAACTGGCACCACTGGGGATGCAGTGCACTGAGTCCAGAGAGGGCACTGTCAGCAATGGGGATACAGTGCAGTGAGTCCAGAGAGTGCACTGGCACTACTGGGGATCTCACTGAAGTGAGAATGTATCTGAATCCCCGGTGGTGCCAGTGCACTCTCTGGACTCACTGAACCGCATCCCCAGTGGTTCCAGTGCACTCTCTGGAGTAAATGCAGTGCATCCCCTGTGGTGCCAGTGCACTCTCTGGACTCACTGTACTGCATCCTCAGTGGTGCCAGTTGACTCTCTGGACTCACTGCACTGCTCCAGCCGCGGCATCCGCTCCAGCCGCCTCAGCCGCTCCAGACGCGGTAGCCCCTCCAGCCGCGGCAGACGCTCTAGACGCTCCAGCCGCCGCAGCCGCTCCAGCCGCGTCAGCCGCTCCAGCCGCGGCAGCCGCGGCAGACGCTCCAGCCGCGGCAGACGCGAAAGCCGCTACCGAGTGGAGCGGCTGCCACGGCTGGAGCGGCTGCCGCGGTTGGAGCGGCTGCCGCGGCTGGAGCGGCTGCCGCGGATGCCGCAGCTGGAGCGCCTGCCGCGGTTGGAGCGGCTGCCGCGGCTGGAGCGGCTGCCGCGGCTGCCGCGTATGCCGCGGATGGAGCGTCTGCCGCGGCTGGACCGGCTGCCGCGGCTGCCGCGGCTGGAGCGGCTGCCGAGGCTGGAGGGGCTAACGCGGCTGGAGCGGCTGCCGCGGCTCGAGCAGTACAGTGAGTCCAGAGAGTGCACTGTCACCTTTGGGGATGCAGTGCATTGTCTGCAGAGAGTGCCCTGGCACCACTGGGGATGCACTGCAGTGAGTCCAGAGAGTGCACTGGCACCACTGGGGATGCACTACACTGAGTCCAGAGAGGGCACTGGCGCCACTTGGGCTGCACTGCGGTGAGTCCAGAGACTGCACTGGCACCACTGGGGATGCATTGCACTGAGAGCACAGAGTGCACAGGCACCGCAGGGGTTACACTGCAGTGAGTCCAGAGAGTGCACTGGCACCACTGGGGATGCAGCACAGGGAGTCCAGAGAGTGCACTATCACCACTGGGGATGCAGCGCAGTGACTACAGAGAGTGCACTGTCACCACTGGGGATGCACTGCAGTGAGTCCAGAGAGTGCTCTGGCTCCACTGGGGATGCAGTGCAGTGAGTCCAGAGAGTGCACTGGCACCACTGGGGATGCAGTGCAGTGAGTCCACAGAGAGCACTGGCTCCACTGGGGATGCACTTCAGTGAGTCCAGAGAGTGCACTGGCACCACTGGGGATGCAGTGCAGTGAGTTCTGAGAGTGCAATGGCACTACAGTGGATGCACTGCAGTGAGTCCAGAGAGTGCACTGGCACCAAACGGGTTGTAGTGCAGTGAGTCCAGAGAGTACACTGGCACCACTGGGGATGCAGTGCAGTGAGTCCAGAGACTGCACTGGCACCAATTTTAGCTGCACTGCTGTGAGTCCTTAGATTGTACTGGCAGCACTGGGGTTACTGTGCCTTGAGTCCAGAGACTACACTGGCACCACTGGGGTTGCACTGCAGTGAGTCCAGAGACTTCACAGGCACCACTGGGGATGCAGTGCAGTGAGTCCACAGAGTGCACTGGCACCTCTGGGGATGCAGTTCAGTGAGTCCAGAGAGAGTACTGGCACCACTGGGGATGCAGTGCAGTGAGTCCAGAGAGTGCACTGTCAGCACTGGGGATGCAGTGCAGTGAGTCCAGAGAGTGCACTGGCACCACTGGGGATGCAGTGCAGTGAGTCCAGAGAGTGCACTGGCACCACTGGGGATGCACTGCAATGAGTCCAGAGAATGCACTGGAACTAATGGGGATGAAGTGCAGTGAATCGAAAGAGTGAACTGGCACCACTGCGGATGCACTGCAGTGAGTCCGGAGAGTGCCCTGGCACCAATGGTGATGCAGTGCAGTGACTCCAGAGAGTGCAGTGGCACCACTGGGGATGCAGTGCAGTGAGTCCAGAGAGTGCACTGGCACCACTGGGGATGCAATGCAGTGAGTCCAGAGAGTGCACTGGCACCACTGGGGATGAAGTGCAGTGAGTCCAGAGAGTGCACTGGCACCTCTGGGGATGCAGTGCAGTGAGTCCAGAGAGTGCACTGGCACCACTGGGGATGCACTGCAGTGAGTCCAGAGAGTGCACTGGCACCACTGGGGATGCACTGCAGTGAGTCCAGAGAGTGCACTGGCACCACTGGGGATGCACTGCAATGAGTCCAGAGAGTGCACTGGCACCACTGCGGATGCAGTGCAGTGAGTGCAGAGAGTGCACTGGCTCCACTGGGGATGCACTGCACTGAGTCCAGAGAGTGCACTGGCACCACTGGGGATGCACTGCAGTGAGTCCGGAGAGTGCACTGGCACCAATGGTGATGTAGTGCAGTGAGTCCAGAGAGTGCACTGGCACCACTGGGGATGCAGTGCAGTGAGTCCAGAGAGTGCACTGGCACCACTGGGGATGCAATGCAGTGAGTCCAGAGAGTGCACTGTCACCACTGGGGATGCAGTGCAGTGAGTCCAGAGAGTGCACTGGCACCACTGGGGATGCAGTGCAGTGAGTCCAGAGAGTGCACTGGCACCACTGGGGATGCACTGCAGTGACTCGAAAGAGTGCACTGGCACCACTGCGGATGCACTGCAGTGAGTCCGGAGAGTGCCCTGGCACCAATGGTGATGCAGTGCAGTGAGTCCAGAGAGTGCAGTGACACCACTGGGGATGCAGTGAAGTGAGTCCAGAGAGTGCACTGGCAGCACTGGTGATGAAGTGCAGTGAGTCCAGAGAGTGCACTGGCACCACTGGCGATGAAGTGCAGTGAGTCCAGAGAGTGCACTGGCACCACTGGGGATGCACTGCAGTGAGTCCAGAGAGTGCACTGGCACCACTGGGGATGCACTGCAGTGAGTCCAGAGAGTGCACTGGCAGCACTGGGGATGCAGTGCAGTTGAGTCCAGAGAGTGCACTGGCACCTTGGGGATGCAGTGCAGTGAGTCCAGAGAGTGCACTGGCACCACTGGGATGCAGTGCAGTGAGTCCACAGAGTGCACTGGCACCACAGGGGATACACTGCAGTGACTCCAGAGAGTGCACTGGCACCACTGGGGACGCAGTGCAGTGAGTCCAGAGAGGGCACTGGCACCACTGGGGATGCAGTGCAGTGAGTCCAGAGAGTGCACTGGCACCAGTGGGGATGCACTGCAGTGGGTCCAGAGAGTGCACTGGCACCACTGGGGATGCAGTGCAGTGAGTCCATAGAGTGCACTGGCACCACTGGGAATGCAGTGCAGTGAGTCCAGAGAGTGCACTGGCTCCACTGGGGATGCAGTGCAGTGACTCCAGAGAGTGCACTGGCACCACTGGTGATGCACTGCAGTGAGTCCAGAGAGTGCACTGGCACCAGTGGGGAAGCAGTGCAGTGAGTCCAGAGAGTGCACTGGCTCCACTGGGGATGCAGTGCAGTGACTCCAGAGAGTGCACTGGCACCACTGGGGATGCAGTGCAGTGAGTCCAGAGAGTGCACTGGCACCAGTGGGGAAGCAGTGCAGTGAGTCCAGAGAGTGCACTGGCACCACTGGGGATACACTGCACTGAGTCGAGAGAGTGCACTGACACCAATGGGGATCCAATTCAGTGAGTCCAGAGAGTGCAATGGAACCACTGGGGATGCAGTGCAGTGAGTCCAGAGAGTGCACTGGCACTTCTGGGGATGCAGTGCAGTGAGCGCAGAGAGTGCACTGGCACAAAAGGGGATGCACTGCAGTGACTCCAGAAAGTGCACTGGCACCACTGAGGATGCACTGCAGTGAGTCCAGAGAGTGCACTGGCACCGCTGGTGATGCAGTGCAGTGAGTCCAGAGAGTGCAGTGGCACCACTGGGGATGCAGTGCAGTGAGTCCAGAGAGTGCACTGGCACCACTGGGGATGCAATGCAGTGAGTCCAGAGAGTGCACTGTCACCACTGGGGATGCAGTGCAGTGAGTCCAGAGAGTGCACTGGCACCACTGGGTATGCACTGCAGTGATTCCAGAGAGTGCACTGGCACCACTGGGGATGCAGTGCAGTGAGTCCAGAGAGTGCACTGGCACCACTGGGGATGCACTGCAGTGACTCGAAAGAGTGCACTGGCACCACTGCGGATGCACTGCAGTGAGTCCGGAGAGTGCCCTGGCACCAATGGTGATGCAGTGCAGTGAGTCAAGAGAGTGCAGTGACACCACTGGGGATGCAGTGCAGTGAGTCCAGAGAGTGCACTGGCGCCACTGGTGATGAAGTGCAGTGAGTCCAGAGAGTGCACTGGCACCACTGGCGATGAAGTGCAGTGAGTCCAGAGAGTGCACTGGCACCACTGGGGATGCACTGCAGTGAGTCCAGAGAGTGCACTGGCACCACTGGGGATGCAGTGCAGTGAGTCCAGAGAGTGCAGTGGCACCACTGGGGATGCAGTGCAGTGAGTCCAGAGAGTGCACTGGCACCACTGGGGATGCACTGCAGTGAGTCCGGAGAGTGCCTTGGCACCAATGGTGATGCAGTGCAGTGACTCCAGAGAGTGCAGTGGCACCACTGGGGATGCAGTGCAGTGACTCCAGAGAGTGCACTGGCACCACTGGGGATGCAATGCAGTGAGTCCAGAGAGTGCACTGGCACCACTGGGATGCAGTGCAGTGAGTCCACAGAGTGCACTGGCACCACAGGGGATACACTGCAGTGAGTCCAGAGAGTGCACTGGCACCACTGGGGACGCAGTGCAGTGAGTCCAGAGAGGGCACTGGCACCACTGGGGAAGCAGTGCAGTGAGTCCAGAGAGTGCACTGGCACCAGTGGGGATGCACTGCAGTGGGTCCAGAGAGTGCACTGGCACCACTGGGGATGCAGTGCAGTGAGTCCATAGAGTGCACTGGGACCACTGGGAATGCAGTGCAGTGAGTCCAGAGAGTGCACTGGCTCCACTGGGGATGCAGTGCAGTGACTCCAGAGAGTGCACTGGCACCACTGGTGATGCACTGCAGTGAGTCCAGAGAGTGCACTGGCACCAGTGGGGAAGCAGTGCAGTGAGTCCAGAGAGTGCACTGGCACCACTGGGAATGCAGTGCAGTGAGTCCAGAGAGTGCACTGGCTCCACTGGGGATGCAGTGCAGTGAGTCCAGAGAGTGCACTGGCACCAGTGGGGAAGCAGTGCAGTGAGTCCAGAGAGTGCACTGGCACCACTGGAGATGCAGGGCAGTGAGTCCAGAGAGTGCACTGGCACTACTGCGGATGCACTGCAGTGAGTCCGGAGAGTGCACTGGCACCACTGGGGATGCAGTGCAGTGAGTCCAGAGAGTGCAGTGGCACCACTGGGGATGCAGTGCAGTGACTCCAGAGAGTGCACTGGCACCACTGGGGATGCACTGCAGTGAGTCCAGAGAGTGCACTGGCACCACTGGTGATGCAGTGCAGTGAGTGCAGAGAGTGCACTGGCACCACTGGGGATGCAGTGCAGTGAGTCCAGAGAGTGCACTGGCACCACTGGGGATGCACTGCAGTGAGTCCAGAGAGTGCACTGGCACCTCTGGGGATGCAGTGTAGTGAGTCCAGAGAGTGCAGTGGCACCACTGGGGATGCAGTGCAGTGAGTCCAGAGAGTGCACTTGCACCACTGGGGATGCACTGCAGTGAGTCCAGAGAGTGCACTGGCACCACTGGGTATGCACTGCAGTGATTCCAGAGAGTGCACTGGCACCACTGGGGATGCAGTGCAGTGAGTCCAGAGAGTGCACTGGCACCACTGGGGATGCACTGCAGTGACTCGAAAGAGTGCACTGGCACCACTGCGGATGCACTGCAGTGAGTCCGGAGAGTGCCCTGGCACCAATGGTGATGCAGTGCAGTGAGTCCAGAGAGTGCAGTGACACCACTGGGGATGCAGTGCAGTGAGTCCAGAGAGTGCACTGGCACCACTGGTGATGAAGTGCAGTGAGTCCAGAGAGTGCACTGGCACCACTGGCGATGAAGTGCAGTGAGTCCAGAGAGTGCACTGGCACCACTGGGGATGCACTGCAGTGAGTCCAGAGAGTGCACTGGCACCACTGGGGATGCAGTGCAGTGAGTCCAGAGAGTGCAGTGGCACCACTGGGGATGCAGTGCAGTGAGTCCAGAGAGTGCACTGGCACCACTGGGGATGCACTGCAGTGAGTCCGGAGAGTGCCCTGGCACCAATGGTGATGCAGTGCAGTGACTCCAGAGAGTGCAGTGGCACCACTGGGGATGCAGTGCAGTGAGTCCAGAGAGTGCACTGGCACCACTGGGGATGCAATGCAGTGAGTCCAGAGAGTGCACTGGCACCACTGGGATGCAGTGCAGTGAGTCCACAGAGTGCACTGGCACCACAGGGGATACACTGCAGTGAGTCCAGAGAGTGCACTGGCACCACTGGGGACGCAGTGCAGTGAGTCCAGAGAGGGCACTGGCACCACTGGGGAAGCAGTGCAGTGAGTCCAGAGAGTGCACTGGCACCAGTGGGGATGCACTGCAGTGGGTCCAGAGAGTGCACTGGCACCACTGGGGATGCAGTGCAGTGAGTCCATAGAGTGCACTGGCACCACTGGGAATGCAGTGCAGTGAGTCCAGAGAGTGCACTGGCTCCACTGGGGATGCAGTGCAGTGACTCCAGAGAGTGCACTGGCACCACTGGTGATGCACTGCAGTGAGTCCAGAGAGTGCACTGGCACCAGTGGGGAAGCAGTGCAGTGAGTCCAGAGAGTGCACTGGCACCACTGGGAATGCAGTGCAGTGAGTCCAGAGAGTGCACTGGCTCCACTGGGGATGCAGTGCCGTGAGTCCAGAGAGTGCACTGGCACCAGTGGGGAAGCAGTGCAGTGAGTCCAGAGAGTGCACTGGCACCACTGGGGATGCAGGGCAGTGAGTCCAGAGAGTGCACTGGCACTACTGCGGATGCACTGCAGTGAGTCCGGAGAGTGCACTGGCACCACTGGGGATGCAGTGCAGTGAGTCCAGAGAGTGCAGTGGCACCACTGGGGATGCAGTGCAGTGACTCCAGAGAGTGCACTGGCACCACTGGGGATGCACTGCAGTGAGTCCAGAGAGTGCACTGGCACCACTGGTGATGCAGTGCAGTGAGTGCAGAGAGTGCACTGGCACCACTGGGGATGCAGTGCAGTGAGTCCAGAGAGTGCACTGGCACCACTGGGGATGCACTGCATTCAGTCCAGAGAGTGCACTGGCACCTCTGGGGATGCAGTGTAGTGAGTCCAGAGAGTGCAGTGGCACCACTAGGGATGCAGTGCAGTGAGTCCAGAGAGTGCACTTGCACCACTGGGGATGCACTGCAGTGAGTCCAGAGAGTGCTCTGGCACCACTGGGGATGCAATGCAGTGAGTCCAGAGAGTGCACTGGCACCACTGGGGATGCAGTGCAGTGAGTCCAGAGAGTGCACTGTCAGCACTGGGGATGCAGTGCAGTGAGTCCAGAGAGTGCACTGGCACCACTGGGGATGCAGTGCAGTGAGTCCAGAGAGTGCACTGACACCACTGGGGATGCACTGCAATGAGTCCAGAGTATGCACTGGAACTAATGGGGATGCAGTGCAGTGAATCGAAAGAGTGAACTGGCACCACTGCGGATGCACTGCAGTGAGTCCGGAGAGTGCCCTGGCACCAATGGGGATGCAGTGCAGTGAGTCCAGAGAGTGCAGTGGTACAACTGGGGATGCAGTGCAGTGAGTCCAGAGAGTGCACTGGCACCACTGGGGATGCAATGCAGTGAGTCCAGAGAGTGCACTGGCACCACTAGGGATGAAGTGCAGTGAGTCCAGAGAGTGCACTGGCACCTCTGGGGATGCAGTGCAGTGAGTCCAGAGAGTGCACTGGCACCACTGGGGATGCACTGCAGTGAGTCCAGAGAGTGCACTGGCACCACTGGGGATGCACTGCAGTGAGTGCAGAGAGTGCACTGGCAGCACTGGGGATGCAGTGCAGTGACTCCAGAGAGTGCACTGGCACCACTGGGGATGCACTGCAGTGAGTCCAGAGAGTGCAGTGGCACCACTGGTGCTGCAGTACAGTGAGTGCAGAGAGTGCACTGGCACCACTGGGGATGCACTGCACTGAGTCCAGAGAGTGCACTGGCACCACTGGGGATGCACTGCAGTGACTCAAAAGAGTGCACTGGCACCACTGCGGATGCACTGCAGTGAGTCCGGAGAGTGCACTGGCACCAATGGTGATGCAGTGCAGTGAGTCCAGAGAGTGCAGTGGCACCACTGGGGATGCAGTGCAGTGAGTCCAGAGAGTGCACTGGCACCACTGGGGATGCACTGCAGTGAGTCCAGAGAGTGCACTGGCACCACTGCGGATGCACTGCAGTGATTCCAGAGAGTGCACTGGCACCACTGGGGATGCAGTGCAGTGAGTCCAGAGAGTGCACTGGCACCACTGGGGATGCACTGCTGTGACTCGAAAGAGTGCACTGGCACCACTGCGGATGCACTGCAGTGAGTCCAGAGAGTGCCCTAGCACCAATGGTGATGCAGTGCAGTGAGTCCAGAGAGTGCAGTGACACCACTGGGGATGCAGTGCAGTGAGTCCAGAGAGTGCACTGGCACCACTGGTGATGCACTGCAGTGAGTCCAGAGAGTGCAGTGGCACCACTGGGGATGCACTGCAGTGAGTCCAGAGAGTGCACTTGCACCACTGGGGATGCACTGCAGTGAGTCCAGAGAGTGCTCTGGCACCACTGGGGATGCAATGCAGTGAGTCCAGAGAGTGCACTGGCACCACTGGGGATGCAGTGCAGTGAGTCCAGAGAGTGCACTGTCAGCACTGGGGATGCAGTGCAGTGAGTCCAGAGAGTGCACTGGCACCACTGGGGATGCAGTGCAGTGAGTCCAGAGAGTGCACTGACACCACTGGGGATGCACTGCAATGAGTCCAGAGTATGCACTGGAACTAATGGGGATGCAGTGCAGTGAATCGAAAGAGTGAACTGGCACCACTGCGGATGCACTGCAGTGAGTCCGGAGAGTGCCCTGGCACCAATGGGGATGCAGTGCAGTGAGTCCAGAGAGTGCAGTGGCACAACTGGGGATGCAGTGCACTGAGTCCAGAGAGTGCACTGGCACCACTGGGGATGCAATGCAGTGAGTCCAGAGAGTGCACTGGCACCACTAGGGATGAAGTGCAGTGAGTCCAGAGAGTGCACTGGCACCTCTGGGGATGCAGTGCAGTGAGTCCAGAGAGTGCACTGGCACCACTGGGGATGCACTGCAGTGAGTCCAGAGAGTGCACTGGCACCAATGGGGATGCACTGCAGTGAGTCCAGAGAGTGCACTGGCAGCACTGGGGATGCAGTGCAGTGACTCCAGAGAGTGCACTGGCACCACTGGGGATGCACTGCAGTGAGTCCAGAGAGTGCAGTGGCACCACTGGTGCTGCAGTGCAGTGAGTGCAGAGAGTGCACTGGCACCACTGGGGATGCACTGCACTGAGTCCAGAGAGTGCACTGGCACCACTGGGGATGCACTGCAGTGACTCAAAAGAGTGCACTGGCACCACTGCGGATGCACTGCAGTGAGTCCGGAGAGTGCACTGGCACCAATGGTGATGCAGTGCAGTGAGTCCAGAGAGTGCAGTGGCACCACTGGGGATGCAGTGCAGTGAGTCCAGAGAGTGCACTGGCACCACTGGGGATGCACTGCAGTGAGTCCAGAGAGTGCACTGGCACCACTGCGGATGCACTGCAGTGATTCCAGAGAGTGCACTGGCACCACTGGGGATGCAGTGCAGTGAGTCCAGAGAGTGCACTGGCACCACTGGGGATGCACTGCTGTGACTCGAAAGAGTGCACTGGCACAACTGCGGATGCACTGCAGTGAGTCCGGAGAGTGCCCTGGCACCAATGGTGATGCAGTGCAGTGAGTCCAGAGAGTGCCCTGGCACCACTGGGGATGCAGTGCAGTGAGTCCAGAGAGTGCACTGGCACCACTGGGGATGCACTGCAGTGAGTCCAGAGAGTGCACTGGCAGCACTGGGGATGCAGTGCAGTTGAGTCCAGAGAGTGCACTGGCACCTTGGGGATGCAGTGCAGTGAGTCCAGAGAGTGCACTGGCACCACTGGGATGCAGTGCAGTGAGTCCACAGAGTGCACTGGCACCACAGGGGATACACTGCAGTGAGTCCAGAGAGTGCACTGGCACCACTGGGGATGCACTGCACTGAGTCCAGAGAGTGCACTGACACCACTGGGGATCCAATGCAGTGAGTCCAGAGAGTGCAATGGAACCACTGGGGATGCAGTGCAGTGAGTCCAGAGAGTGCACTGGCACAAAAGGGGATGCACTGCAGTGACTCCAGAAAGTGCACTGGCACCACTGGGGATGCACTGCAGTGAGTCCAGAGAGTGCACTGGCACCACTGGGGATGCAGTGCAGTGAGTCCAGAGAGTGCACTGGCACCAGTGGGGAAGCAGTGCAGTGAGTCCAGAGAGTGCACTGGCACCACTGGGGATGCAGTGCAATGAGTCCAGAGAGTGCACTGGCACCACTGGGGATGCACCTCGGTGAGTCCAGAGAGTGCTCTGGGAACACCGGGGATGCAGTGCAGTGAGTGCAGAGAGTGCACTGGCACCACTGGGGATGCAGTGCAGTGAGTCCAGAGAGTGCACTGGAACCACCGGGGATGCACTGCAGTGAGTCCAGA
Organism: Anser brachyrhynchus; assembly: GCF_964034855.1. Classification (NCBI taxonomy): domain Eukaryota; kingdom Metazoa; phylum Chordata; class Aves; order Anseriformes; family Anatidae; genus Anser; species Anser brachyrhynchus. The sequence continues at coordinate 800,372 of NW_027664010.1, forward strand.
GAGTGCACTGGCACCATTAGGGATGCAGTGCAGTGAGTCCGGAGAGTGCACTGGCACCACTGGGGATGCACTGCAGTGAGTCCAGAGAGTGCACTGGCACCACTGGGGATGCACTGCAGTGAGTCCAGAGAGTGCACTGTCAGCACTGGGGATGCACTGCAGTGAGTCCAGAGAGTGCACTGTCAGCACTGGGGATGCAGTGCAGTGAGTCCAGAGAGTGCACTGGCACCACTGGGGATGCAGTGCAGTGAGTCCAGAGAGTGCACTGGCACCACTGGGGATGCACTGCAATGAGTCCAGAGAATGCACTGGAACTAATGGGGATGCAGTGCACTGACTCGAAAGAGTGCACTGGCACCACTGCGGATGCACTGCAGTGAGTCCGGAGAGTGCCCTGGCACCAATGGTGATGCAGTGCAGTGAGTCCAGAGAGTGCAGTGACACCACTGGGGATGCAGTGCAGTGAGTCCAGAGAGTGCACTGGCACCACTGGGGATGCACTGCAGTGAGTCCAGAGAGTGCACTGGCACCACTGGGGATGCACTGCAGTGAGTCCAGAGAGTGCTCGGGGAACACTGGGGATGCAGTGCAGTGAGTGCAGAGAGTGCAATGGCACCACTGGGGATGCAGTGCAGTGAGTCCAGAGAGTGCACTGGCACCACTGGGGATGCACTGCAGTGACTCGAAAGAGTGCACTGGCACCACTGCGGATGCACTGCAGTGAGTCCTGAGAGTGCCCTGGCACCAATGGTTATGCACTGCACTGAGTCCAGAGAGTGCAGTGGCACCACTGGGGATGCAGTGCAGTGAGTCCAGAGAGTGCACTGGCACCACTGGGGATGCAATGCAGTGAGTGCAGAGAGTGCACTGGCACCACTGGGGATGAAGTGCAGTGAGTCCAGAGAGTGCACTGGCACCACTGGGGATGCAGTGCAGTGAGTCCAGAGAGTGCACTGGCACCACTGGGGATGCAGTGCAGTGAGTCCAGAGAGTGCACTGGCACCACTGGGGATGCACTGCAGTGAGTCCAGAGAGTGCACTGGCACCACTGGGGATGCACTGCAGTGAGTCCAGAGAGTGCACTGGCAGCACTGGGGATGCAGTGCAGTTGAGTCCAGAGAGTGCACTGGCACCTTGGGGATGCAGTGCAGTGAGTCCAGAGAGTGCACTGGCACCACTGGGATGCAGTGCAGTGAGTCCACAGAGTGCACTGGCACCACAGGGGATACACTGCAGTGAGTCCAGAGAGTGCACTGGCACCACTGGGGATGCACTGCACTGAGTCCAGAGAGTGCACTGACACCACTGGGGATCCAATGCAGTGAGTCCAGAGAGTGCAATGGAACCACTGGGGATGCAGTGCAGTGAGTCCAGAGAGTGCACTGGCACTTCTGGGGATGCAGTGCAGTGAGTGCAGAGAATGCACTGGCACAAAAGGGGATGCACTGCAGTGACTCCAGAAAGTGCACTGGCACCACTGGGGATGCACTGCAGTGAGTCCAGAGAGTGCACTGGCACCACTGGGGATGCAGTGCAGTGAGTCCAGAGAGTGCACTGGCACCAGTGGGGAAGCAGTGCAGTGAGTCCAGAGAGTGCACTGGCACCACTGGGGATGCACTGCAGTGAGTCCAGAGAGTGCACTGGCACCACTGGGGATGCAGTGCAGTGAGTCCACAGAGTGCACTGTCACCACTGGGGATGCAGTGCAGTGAGTCCAGAGAGTACACTGGCACCTCAGGGGCTGCACTGCAGTGAGTCCAGAGAGTGCACTGGCACCACTGGGGATGCAGTGCAATGAGTCCAGAGAGTGCACTGGCACCACTGGGGATGCACCTCGGTGAGTCCAGAGAGTGCTCTGGGAACACCGGGGATGCAGTGCAGTGAGTGCAGAGAGTGCACTGGCACCACTGGGGATGCAGTGCAGTGAGTCCAGAGAGTGCACTGGAACCACCGGGGATGCACTGCAGTGAGTCCAGAGAGTGCACTGGCACCACTGGGGATGCAGTGCAGTGAGTCCAGAGAGTGCACTGGCACCAGTGGGGAAGCAGTGCAGTGAGTCCAGAGAGTGCACTGGCACCACTGGGGATGCACTGCAGTGAGTCCAGAGAGTGCACTGGCACCACTGGGGATGCACTGCAGTGAGTCCAGAGAGTGCACTGTCAGCACTGGGGATGCACTGCAGTGAGTCCAGAGAGTGCACTGTCAGCACTGGGGATGCAGTGCAGTGAGTCCAGAGAGTGCACTGGCACCACTGGGGATGCAGTGCAGTGAGTCCAGAGAGTGCACTGGCACCACTGGGGATGCACTGCAATGAGTCCAGAGAATGCACTGGAACTAATGGGGATGCAGTGCACTGACTCGAAAGAGTGCACTGGCACCACTGCGGATGCACTGCAGTGAGTCCGGAGAGTGCCCTGGCACCAATGGTGATGCAGTGCAGTGAGTCCAGAGAGTGCAGTGACACCACTGGGGATGCAGTGCAGTGAGTCCAGAGAGTGCACTGGCACCACTGGGGATGCACTGCAGTGAGTCCAGAGAGTGCACTGGCACCACTGGGGATGCACTGCAGTGAGTCCAGAGAGTGCTCGGGGAACACTGGGGATGCAGTGCAGTGAGTGCAGAGAGTGCAATGGCACCACTGGGGATGCAGTGCAGTGAGTCCAGAGAGTGCACTGGCACCACTGGGGATGCACTGCAGTGACTCGAAAGAGTGCACTGGCACCACTGCGGATGCACTGCAGTGAGTCCTGAGAGTGCCCTGGCACCAATGGTTATGCAGTGCAGTGAGTCCAGAGAGTGCAGTGGCACCACTGGGGATGCAGTGCAGTGAGTCCAGAGAGTGCACTGGCACCACTGGGAATGCAATGCAGTGAGTGCAGAGAGTGCACTGGCACCACTGGGGATGAAGTGCAGTGAGTCCAGAGAGTGCACTGGCCCCACTGGTGATGCAGTGCAGTGAGTCCAGAGAGTGCACTGGCACCACTGGGGATGCAGTGCAGTGAGTCCAGAGAGTGCACTGGCAGCACTGGGGATGCAGTGCAGTGACTCCAGAGAGTGCACTGGCACCACTGGGGATGCACTGCAGTGAGTCCAGAGAGTGCACTGGCACCACTGGTGATGCAGTGCAGTGACTGCAGAGAGTGCACTGGCACCACTGGGGATGCACTGCAGTGAGTCCAGAGAGTGCACTGGCACCACTGGGGATGCACTGCAGTGACTCAAAAGAGTGCACTGGCACCACTGCGGATGCACTGCAGTGAGTCCGGAGAGTGCCCTGGCACCAATGGTGATGCAGTGCAGTGAGTCCAGAGAGTGCAGTGACACCACTGGGGATGCACTGCAGTGAGTCCAGAGAGTGCTCTGGCACCACTGGGGATGCAATGCAGTGAGTCCAGAGAGTGCACTGTCACCACTGGGGATGCACTGCAGTGAGTCCAGAGAGTGCACTGTCACCACTGGGGATGCACTGCAGTGAGTCCAGAGAGTGCACTGGCACCACTGGGGATGCACTGCAGTGAGTCCAGAGAGTGCACTGGCAGAATGGGGATGCAGTGCAGTTGAGTCCAGAGAGTGCACTGGCACCTTGGGGATGCAGTGCAGTGAGTCCAGAGTGCACTGGCACCACTGGGATGCAGTGCAGTGAGTCCACAGAGTGCACTGGCACCACAGGGGATACACTGAAGTGAGTCCAGAGAGTGCACTGGCACCACTGGGGACGCAGTGCAGTGACTACAGAGAGTGCACTGGCACCATTGGGGATGCAGTGCAGTGAATCCAGAGAGTGCACTGGCACCAGTGGGGATGCACTGCAGTGGGTCCAGAGAGTGCACTGGCACCACTGGGGATGCAGTGCAGTGAGTCCATAGAGTGCACTGGCACCACTGGGAATGCAGTGCAGTGAGTCCAGAGAGTGCACTGGCTCCACTGGGGATGCAGTGCAGTGAGTCCAGAGAGTGCACTGGCACCACTGGTCATGCACTGCAGTGAGTCCAGAGAGTGCACTGGCACCACTGGGGATGCAGTGCAGTGAGTCCTGAGAGTGCACTGGCACCAGTGGGGAACCACTGCAGTGAGTCCAGAGAGTGCACTGGCACCACTGGGGATGCACTGCACTGAGTCCAGAGAGTGCACTGACACCACTGGGGATCCAATGCAGTGAGTCCAGAGAGTGCAATGGAACCACTGGGGATGCAGTGCAGTGAGTCCAGTGAGTGCACTGGCACTTCTGGGGATGCCGTGCAGTGAGTCCAGAGAGTACACTGGCACTACTGGGGATGCACTGCAGTGAGTCCAGAGAGTGTACTGGCACCACAGGGGATGCAGTGCAGTGAGTCTAGAGAGTGCACTGGCACAACTGGGGATGCACCCCGGTGAGTCCAGAGAGTGCACTGGCACCACTGGGGATGCAGTGCAGTGAGTCCAGAGACTGCACTGGCACCACTGGGGTTTTAGTGCAGTGAGTCCAGAGAGTGCACTGGCACCAATGGGGATGCAGTGCTGTGAGTCCAGAGAGTGCCCTGGCACCACTGGGGATGCAGTGAGTCCAGAGAGTGCACTGGCACCACTGGGGATGCACTGCACTGAGTCCAGAGAGTGCACTGGCACAACAGGGGATGCACTGCAGTGACTCCAGAAAGTGCACTGGCACCACTGGGGATGCACTGCAGTGAGTCCAGAGAGTGCACTGGCACCGCTGGTGATGCAGTGCAGTGAGTCCAGAGAGTACACTGGCACTACTGGGGATGCACTGCAGTGAGTCCAGAGAGTGTACTGGCACCACAGGGGATGCAGTGCAGTGAGTCTAGAGAGTGCACTGGCACAACTGGGGATGCACCCCGGTGAGTCCAGAGAGTGCACTGGCACCACTGGGGATGCAGTGCAGTGAGTCCAGAGACTGCACTGGCACCACTGGGGTTTTAGTGCAGTGAGTCCAGAGAGTGCACTGGCACCAATGGGGATGCAGTGCTGTGAGTCCAGAGAGTGCCCTGGCACCACTGGGGATGCAGTGAGTCCAGAGAGTGCACTGGCACCACTGGGGATGCACTGCAGTGAGACCAGAGAGTTCTCTGGCACCACTGGTGATGCAGTTTAGTGAGTCCAGAGAGTGCACCGGCTCCAATGGCGATACACTGCAGTGAGTCCAGACAGTGCACTGGCACCACTGGGGATGCAGTGCAGTGAGTCCAGAGAGTGCACTGGCACAACTGGGGATGCAGTGCAGTGAGTCCAGAGAGTGCACTGGCACCACTGAGCTACACTGCAGTGAGTCCAGTAGTTGCACTGGCACCACTGGGGATGCACTGCTGTGAGTCCAGGGACTACACTGGCACCACTGGGGATGCAGTGCAGTGAGTACAGAGAGTGCACTGGCACCACTGTTGATGCAGTGCAGTGAGTCCAGAGAGTGCACTGGCACCACTGGGGATGCAGTGCAGTGAGTCCAGAGAGTGCACTGGCACCACTGGGGATGCACTGCAGTGAGCTCAGAGAGTGCACTGGCACCACTGGGGATGCAGTGCAGTGAGTCCAGAGAGTGCACTGGCACCACTGGGGATGCACTGCAGTGAGTCCAGAGAGTGCAGTGGCACCATTGGGGATGCAGTGCACTGAGTCCAGAGAGTGCACTGGCACCACTGGGGATGCACTGCAGTGAGTCCAGAGAGTGCACTGGCACCACTGGGGATGCAGTGCAGTGAGTACAGAGAGTGCACTGGCACCACTGGGGATGCAGTGCAGTGAGTCCAGAGAGTGCACTGGCACCACTGGGGATGCACCCCGGTGAGGCCACAGAGTGCACTGGCACCACTGGTGATGCACCCCGGTGAGTCCAGAGAGTGCACTCGCACCACTGGGTATGCACTGCAGTGAGTCCAGAGAGTGCACTGGCACCAATGGGGATGTAGTGCCGTGAGTCCACAGAGGGCACTGGCACCACTGGGGATGCAGCGCAGTGACTCCAGAGAGTGCACTGGCACCACTGGGGATGCACTGCAGTGAGTCCAGAGAGTGCACTGGCACCACTGGAGTTGCAGTGCAGTGAGTCGAGAGAGTGCCCTGGAACCACTGGGGATGCAGCGCAGTGACTACAGAGAGTGCACTGTCTCCACTGGGGATGCAGTGCAGTGAGTCCAGAGAGTACACTGCCACCACTGGTGATGCAGTGCAGTGAGTCCAGAGAGTGCACTGTCAGCACTGGGGATGCACTGCAGTGAGTCCAGAGAGTGCACTGGCACCACTGGGGATGCACTGCAGTGAGTCCAGAGAGTGCACTGGCACCACTGGGGATGCAGTGCAGTGACTCCAGAGAGTGCACTGGCACCACTGGGGATGCAGTGCAGTGAGTCCAGAGAGTGCACTGGCGCAAAAGGATATGCACTGCAGTGAGTCCAGAGAGTGCACTGTCAGCACCGGGGATGCAGTGCAGTGAGTCCAGAGAGTGCACTGGCAGCACTCGGGATGCACTGCAGTGATTCCAGAGACTGCACTGGCACCAATGGGGATGCACTGCAGTGAGTCCAGAGAATGCACTGGCACCACTGGGGATGGAGTGCAGTGACTCGAAAGAGTGCACTGGCACCACTGGGGATGCACTGCAGTGAGTCCGGAGAGTGCCCTGGCACCAATGGTGATGCAGTGCAGTGATCCAGAGAGTACACTGGCACCTCAGGGGCTGCACTGCAGTGAGCCCAGAGAGTGCACTGGCACCACTGGTGATGCAGTGCGGTGAGTCCAGAGAGTGCACTGGCACCACTGGGGATGCACCTCGGTGAGTACAGAGAGTGCTCTGGGACACCGGGGATGCAGTGCAGTGAGTGCAGAGAGTGCACTGGCACCACTGGGGATGCAGTGCAGTGAGTGCAGAGAGTGCACTGGCACCACTGGGGATGCACTGCAGTGAGTCCAGAGAGTGCACTGGCACCACTGGGAATGCAGTTCAGTGAGTCCGGAGAGTGCACTGGCACCACTGGGGATGCAGTGCAGTGAGTCCAGAGAGCGCACTGGCACCACTGGGGATGCACTGCAGTGAGTCCAGAGAGTGCACTGGCACCACTGGGGATGCAGTGCAGTGAGTCCAGAGAGTGCACTGTCAGCACTGGGGATGCAGTGCTGTGAGTCCAGAGAGTGCACTGGCACCACTGGGGATGCAGTGCAGTGAGTCCAGAGAGTGCACTGGCACCACTGGGGATGCACTGCAATGAGTCCAGAGAATGCACTGGCACTAATGGGGATGCAGTGCAGTGACTCGAAAGAGTGCACTGGCACCACTGCGGATGCACTGCAGTGAGTCCGGAGAGTGCCCTGGCACCAATGGTGATGCAGTGCAGTGAGTCCAGAGAGTGCAGTGGCACCACTGGGGATGCAGTGCAGTGAGTCCAGAGAGTGCACTGGCACCAGTGGGGATGCACTGCAGTGAGTCCAGAGAGTGCACTGGCACCACTGGGGATGCACTGCAGAGAGTCCAGAGAGTGCTCTGGGAACACTGGGGATGCAGTGCAGTGAGTGCAGAGAGTGCACTGGCACCACTGGGGATGCAGTGCAGTGAGTCCAGAGAGTGCACTGGCACCACTGGGGATGCACTGCAGTGACTCGAAAGAGTGCACTGGCACCACTGCGGATGCACTGCAGTGAGTCCGGAGAGTGCCCTGGCACCAATGGTGATGCAGTGCAGTGAGTCCAGAGAGTGCAGTGGCACCACTGGGGATGCAGTGCAGTGAGTCCAGAGAGTGCACTGGCACCACTGGGGATGCAATGCAGTGAGTCCAGAGAGTGCACTGGCACCACTGGGGATGAAGTGCAGTGAGTCCAGAGAGTGCACTGGCACCACTGGGGATGCAGTGCAGTGAGTCCAGAGAGTGCACTGGCACCACTGGGGATGCACTGCAGTGAGTCCAGAGAGTGCCCTGGCACCACAGGGGATGCACTGCAGTGAGTCCAGAGAGTGCACTGGCACCACTGGGGATGCAGTGCAGTGACTCCAGAGAGTGCAGAGGCACCACTGTTGATGCAGTGCTGCGACTCCAGAGAGTGCACTGGCACCACTGGGGATGCACTGCACTGAGTCCAGAGAGTGCACTGGCACCACTGGGGATGCACTGCAGTGACTCGAAAGAGTGCACTGGAACCACTGCGGATGCACTGCAGTGAGTCCGGAGAGTGCACTGGCACCAATGGTGATGCAGTGCAGTGAGTCCAGAGAGTGCAGTGACACCACTGGGGATGCAGTGCAGTGAGTCCAGAGAGTGCACTGGCACCACTGGGGATGCAATGCAGTGAGTCCAGAGAGTGCACTGGCACCACTGGGGATGAAGTGCAGTGAGTCCAGAGAGTGCACTGGCACCACTGGGGATGCAGTGCAGTGAGTCCAGAGAGTGCACTGGCACCACTGGGGATGCACTGCAGTGAGTCCAGAGAGTGCACTGGCACCACTGGGGATGCACTGCAGTGAGTCCAGAGAGTGCACTGGCAGCACTGGGGATGCAGTGCAGTTGAGTCCAGAGCGTGCACTGGCACCTTGGGGATGCAGTGCAGTGAGTCCAGAGAGCGCTGTGGCACCACTGGGGATGCAGTGCAGTGAGTCCAGAGAGTGCACTGGCACCAGAGGGGGTGCACTGCAGTGAGTCCAGAGAGTGCACTGGCACCACTGGGGTTGCAGTGCAGTGAGTCCAGAGAGTGCACTGCCACCACTGGGGATGCAGTGCAGTGAGTGCAGAGAGTGCCCTGGCACCACTGGGGATGCAGTGCAGTAAGTCCAGAGAGTGCACTGGCACCACTGGGGATGCAGTGCAGTGAGTCCAGAGAGTGCACTGGCACCACTGGGGATGCACCCCGGTGAGCCCAGAGATTGCACTGGCACCACTGGGTATGCACTGCAGTGCGTGCAGAGAGTGCACTGGCACCACTGGGGATGCACTGCAGTGAGGGCAGAGAGTGCACTGGCACCACTGGGGATGCACTGCAGTGAGTCCAGAGAGTGCCCTGGCACCACTGGGGATGCAGTGCAGTGAGTCCAGAGAGTGCACTGGCACCACTGGGGATGCAATGCAGTGAGTACAGAGAGTGCACTGGCACCACTGTGGATGCAGCGCAGTGAGTCCAGAGAGTGCACTGGCACCAGTGGGGGTGCACTGCAGTGAGTCCAGAGAGTGCACTGGCAGCACTTGGGATGCACTGCAGTGAGTCCAGAGAGTGCACTGGCACCACTGGGGATGCACTGCAGTGAGTCCAGAGAGTGCACTGGCACCTTGGGGATGCACTGCAGTGAGTCCAGAGAGTGCACTGGCACCACTGGGGATGCAGTGCAATGACTCCAGAGAGTGCAGAGGCACCACTGTTGATGCAGTGCTGTGACTCCAGAGAGTGCACTGGCACCACTGGGGATGCAGTGCTGTGAGTCCAGAGAGTGCACTGGCACCACTGGGGATGCACTGCAGTGAGTCCAGAGAGTGCACTGGCAGCACTGGGGATGCACTGCAGTGAGTCCAGAGAGTGCACTGGCACCACTGGGGATGGAGTGCAGTGAGTCCATAGAGTGCACTGGCACCACTGGGGATGAAATGCAGTGACTCGAAAGAGTACACTGGCACCACTGCGGATGCACTGCAGTGAGTCCGGAGAGTGCCCTGGCACCAATGGTGATGCAGTGCAGTGAGTCCAGAGAGTGCAGTGGCACCACTGGGGATGCAGTGCAGTGAGTCCAGAGAGTGCACTGGCACCACTGGGGATGCAATGCAGTGAGTCCAGAGAGTGCACTGGCACCACTGGGGATGCAGTGCAGTGACTCCAGAGAGTGCACTGGCACCGCTGGGGATGCAGTGCAGTGAGTCCAGAGAGTGCACTGGCACCACTGGGGATGCACTGCAGTGAGTCCAGAGAGTGCACTGGCACCACTGGGGATGCACTGCAGTGAGTCCAGAGAGTGCACTGGCACCACTGGGGATGCAGTGCAGTGACTCCAGAGAGTGCAGAGGCACCACTGTTGATGAAGTGCTGTGACTCCAGAGAGTGCACTGGCACCACTGGGGATGCAGTGCAGTGAGTCCAGAGAGTGCACTGGCACCACTGGGGATGCACTGCAGTGAGTCCAGAGAGTGCCCTGGCACCACTGGGGATGCAGTGCAGTGAGTCCAGAGAGTGCACTGGCACCACTGGGGATGCAATGCAGTGAGTACAGAGAGTGCACTGGCACCACTGTGGATGCAGCGCAGTGAGTCCAGAGAGTGCACTGGCACCACTGGGGATGCACTGCAGTGATTCCGGAGAGTGCACTGGCACCAGTGGGGGTGCACTGCAGTGAGTCCAGAGAGTGCACTGGCAGCACTTGGGATGCACTGCAGTGAGTCCAGAGAGTGCACTGGCACCTTGGGGATGCACTGCAGTGAGTCCAGAGAGTGCACTGGCACCACTGGGGATGCAGTGCAGTGACTCCAGAGAGTGCAGAGGCACCACTGTTGATGCAGTGCTGTGACTCGAGAGAGTGCACTGGCACCACTGGGGATGCAGTGCTGTGAGTCCAGAGAGTGCACTGGCACCACTGGGGATGCACTGCAGTGAGTCCAGAGAGTGCACAGGCAGCACTGGGGATGCACTGCAGTGAGTCCAGAGAGTGCACTGGCACCACTGGGGATGCAGTGCAGTGAGTCCAGAGAGTGCACTGGCACCACTGGGGATGAAATGCAGTGACTCGAAAGAGTACACTGGCACCACTGCGGATGCACTGCAGTGAGTCCGGAGAGTGCCCTGGCACCAATGGTAATGCAGTGCAGTGAGTCCAGAGAGTGCAGTGGCACCACTGGGGATGCAGTGCAGTGAGTCCAGAGAGTGCACTGGCACCACTGGGGATGCAATGCAGTGAGTCCAGAGAGTGCACTGGCACCACTGGGGATGCAGTGCAGTGACTCCAGAGAGTGCACTGGCACCGCTGGGGATGCAGTGCAGTGAGTCCAGAGAGTGCACTGGCACCACTGGGGATGCACTGCAGTGAGTCCAGAGAGTGCACTGGCACCACTGGGGATGTACTGCAGTGAGTCCAGAGAGTGCACTGGCAGCACTGGGGATGCAGTGCAGTGAGTCCAGAGAGTGCACTGGCAGCACTGGGAATGCACTGCAGTGAGTCCAGAGAGTGCTCTGGCACCACTGGGGATGCAGTTCAGTGAGTCCAGAGAGTGCACTGGCACCACTGGGGATACACTGCAGTGACTCCAGAGAGTGCACAGGCACCACTGGGGATGCACTGCAGTGAGTCCAGAGAGTGCACTGGCACCACTGGGGATGCACTGCAGTGAGTCCAGAGACTGCACTGGCACCAACTGGAGCTGCACTGCAGTGAGTCCTGAGATTGCACTGGCACCACTGGGGATGCACTACAGTGAGTCCAGAGACTACACTGGCACCACTGGGGATGGACTGCAGTGAGTCCAGAGAGTGCACTGGCACCACTGGGGATGCAGTGCAATGAGTCCAGAGAGTGCACTGGCACCACTGGGGATGCAGTGCAGTGAGACCACAGATTGCAGTGGCACCACGGGGAATGGAGTGCAGCGAGTCCAGAGAGGGCACTGGTACGATTGGGGATGCAGTGCAGTGAGTGCACTCTCTGGACTCACTGACGTGCATCCCCAGTGGTGCCAGTGCACTCTCTGGACTCACTGCACTGCATCCCCAGCGGTGCCAGTGCACTCTCTGGAGTCACTGCACTGCATCCCCAGTGGTGCCAGTGCACTCTCTGGACTCACTGCATTGCATCCCCAGTGGTGCCAGTGCACTCTCTGGACTCACTGCACTGCATCCCCAGTGGTGCCAGTGCACTCTCTGGACTCACTGCATTGCTTCCCCAGTGGTGCCAGTGCACTCTCTGGACTCACTGCACTGCATCCCCAATCGTACCAGTGCCCTCTCTGGACTCGCTGAACTCCATTCCCCGTGGTGCCACTGCAATCTGTGGTCTCACTGCACTGCATCCCCAGTGGTGCCAGTGCACTCTCTGGACTCATTGCACTGCATCCCCAGTGGTGCCAGTGCACTCTGTGGACTCACTGCAGTGCATCTCCAGTGGTGCCAGTGCACTCTCTGGAGTCACCGGGGTACATCCCCAGTGGTGCCGGGGCACTCTCTGGACTCACGGCAGTGCATCCCCAGTGGTGCCAGTGCACTCTCTGGACTCACTGCACTGCATCACCAGTGGGGCCAGTGCACTCTCTGGACTCACTGCACTGCAACCCCAGTGGTGACAGTGCACTCTATGGACTTGCCGGGGTGCATCCCCAGTGGTGCCAGTGCACTCTCTGGACTCACCGGGTTGCATCCCCAGTGGTGCCAGTGCACTCTCTGGACTCACTGCACTGCATCCCCAGTGGTGCCAGTGTACTCTCTGGACTCAGTGGACTGCATCCCCAGTGGTGCCACTGCACTCTCTGGACTCACTGCAGTGCATCCCCAGTGGTGCCAGTGCACTCTCTGGACTCACTGCAGTGCATTCCCTTTTGTGCCAGTGCACTCTCTGCACTCACTGCACTGCATCCCCAGGGGTGCCTGTGAAGTCTCTGGTCTCACTGCACTGCATTCCCAGTGGTGCCAGTGCACTATCTGGACTCACTGCACTGCATCCCCATTGCTGACAGTGCCCTCTCTGGACTCAGTGCACTGCATCCCCAGTGGTGCCAGTTCACTCTCTGGACTAAATGCACTGCATCCCCAGTGTTGCCAGTGGCTCTGGACTCATTGCACTGCATCACCAGTGGTACCAGTGCACTCTCTGGACTCACTGCACTGCATCCCCAGCGGTGCCAGTGCACTCTCTGGAGTCACTGCACTGCATCCCCAGTGGTGCCAGTGCACTCTCTGGACTCACTGCATTGCATCCCCAGTGGTGCCAGTGCACTCTCTGGACTCACTGCACTGCATCCCCAGTGGTGCCACTGCACTCTCTGGACTCACTGCACTGCATCACCATTGGTGCCAGGGCACTCTCCGGACTCACTGCAGTGCATCCGCAGTGGTGCCAGTGTACTCTCTGGACTCACTGCACTGCATCCCCAGTGGTGCCAGTGCACTCTCTGGACTCACTGCACTGCATCCCCAGTGGTGCCAGTGCACTCTCTGGACTCACTGCAGTGCATCCCCAGTGCTGCCAGTGCACTCTCTGGACTCACTGCTCTGCATCCCCAGTGGTGCCAGTGCACTCTCTGGACTCACTGCAGTGTATCCTCTGTGGTGCCAGTGCACTCTGTGGACTCAGTGCACTGCATCCCAGTGGTGCCAGTGCACTCTCTTTACTCACTGCAGTGCATCCCCAGTGGTGCCAGTGCACTCTCTGGACTCACTGCACTGCATCCCAGTGGTGCCAGTGCACTCTCTGGACTCACTGCAGTGCATCCCCAGTGGTGCCAGTGCACTCTCTGGACTCACTGCAGTGCAACCCCAGTGGTGCCAGTGCACTCTCTGGACTCACTGCACTGCATGCCCAGTGGTGCCAGTGCACTCTCTGGACTCACTGCAGTCCATCCCCAGTGGTGCTAGTGCACTCTCTGGACTCACTGCACTGCATCCACAGTGGTGCCAGTGCACTCTCTTTACTCACTGCACTGCATCCCCAGTGGTGCCAGTCCACTCTATGGACTCACTGTACTGCATCCCCAGTGGTGCCAGTGCACTCTCTGGACTCACCGCACTGCATCCCCACTGGTGCCAGTGCACTCTCTGGACTCACTGCACTGCACCCCAGTGGTGCCAGTGCACTCTCTGGACTCACTGCAGTGCATCCCCAGTGGTGCCAGTGCACTCTCTGGACTCACTGCAGTGCATCCCCAGTGGTGCCAGTGCACTCTCTGGACTCACTGCACTGCATCCCCAGTGGTGCCAGTGCACTCTCTGGACTTGCCCGGGTGCATCCCCAGTGGTGCCAGTGCACTCTCTGGACTCACTGCAGTGCATCCCCAGTGGTGCCAGTGCACTCTCTGGACTCACTGCATTCCCAGTGGTGCCAGGGCACTCTCTGGACTCACTGCACTGCATCCCCAGTGGTGCCACTGTACTCTCTTTACTCACTGCACTGCATCCCCAGTGGTGCCAGTGCACTCTCTGGACTCACTGTACTGCATCCTCAGTGGTGCCAGTGCACTCTCTGGACTCACTGCAGTGCATCCCCAGTGGTGCCAGTGCACTCTCTGCACTCACTGCAGTGCATAACCAGTGGTGCCAGTGCACTCTCTGGACTCACTGCACTGCATCCGCAGTGCTGCCAGTGTACTCTCTGGACTTGCCGGGGTGCATCCGCAGTGGTGCCAGTGCACTCTCTGGACTCACTGCAGTGCATCCCCAGTGGTGCCAGTGCACTGTCTGGACTCACTGCATTCCCAGTGGTGCCAGGGCACTCTCTGGACTCACTGCACTGCATCCCCAGTGGTGCCACTGTACTCTCTGGACTCACTACACTGCATCCCCTGTGGTGGCAGTGCCCTCTGTGGACTCACTGCACTACATCCCCAGTGGTGCCAGTGCACAGTCTGGACTCACTGCAGTGCATCCCCAGTGGTGCTAGTGCACTCTCTGGACTCACTGCACCGCATCCCCTGTGGTGCTAGTGCACTCTCTCGACTCACTGCTCTGCGTTACCATTGGTGCCAGTGCACTCTCTGGACTCATTGCAGTGCATCCCCAGTGGTGCCTGTGAAGTCTCTGGACTCACTGCAGTGCATCCCCAGTGGTGCCAGTGCAATCTCTGGACTCACTGCACTGCATCCCCTGTGCTGACAGTGCACTCTCTGGACTCACTGCACTGCATCCCCAGTGGTGCCTGTGAAGTCTCTGGACTCACAGCAGTGCATCTCCAGTTGGTGCCAGTGCACTCTCTGGACTCACTGCACTGCATCCCCAGTGGTGCCAGTGCACTCTCTGGACTCACTGCACTGCATCCCCAGTGGTGCCACTGCACTCTCTGGACTCACTGCAGTGCATCCCCAGTGGTGCCAGTGCACTCTCTGGACTCACTGCACTGCATTCCCTTTTGTGCCAGTGCACTCTCCGCACTCACTGCACTGCATCCCCATTGGTGCCAGTGCACTCTCTGGACTCACTGCACTGCATCCCCAGTGGTGCCTGTGAAGTCTCTGGTCTCACTGCACTGCATCACCAGTGGTGCCAGTGCACTCTCTGGACTCACTGCACTGCATCCCCATTGCTGACAGTGCCCTCTCTGGACTCAGTGCACTGCATCCCCAGTGGTGCCAGTTCACTCTCTGGACTAAATGCACTGCATCCCAAGTGGTGCCTGTGGCTCTCTGGACTCATTGCACTGCATCACCAGTGGTGCCAGTGCACTCTCTGGACTCACTGCAGTGCATCCACAGTGGCGCCAGTGTAATCTCTTAACTCACTGCACTGCATCACCAGTGGTGCCAGTGCACTCTCTGGACTCACTGCACTGCATCCCCAATGGTGCCACTGCACTCTCTGGACTCACTGCACTGCATCCCCAGTGGTGCCAGTGCACTCTCTGGACTCACTGAACTGCATCCCCAAGGTACCAGTGCACTCTCTGGACTCACTGCAGTGCATCCGCAGTGGTGCCAGTGCACTCCCTGGACTCACTGCACTGCATCCCCAGTGGTGACAGTGCACTCTCTGGACTCACTGCACTGCATCCCCCGTGGTGCCAGTGCACTCTCTGGACTCACTGCACTGCATCCCAAGTGGTGCCACTGCACTCTCTGAAAACACCGGGGTGCAACCGCAGCGGTGCCAGTGCACTCTCTGCACTCACGGCACTGCATCCCCAGTGGTGACAGTGCACTCTCTGGACTCACTGCAGTGTATCCCCTGTGGTGCCAGTGCACTCTGTGGACTCAGTGCACTGCATCCCAGTGGTGCCAGTGCACTCTCCGGACTCATTGCAGTGCATCCCCAGTGGTGCCAGTGCACTCTCTGGACTCACTGCACTGCATCCCCAGTGGTGCCAGTGCACTCTCTGGACTCACTGCAGTGCATCCCCAGTGGTGCCAGTGCACTCTCTGGACTCACTGCAGTCCATCCCCAGTGGTGCCAGTGCACTCTCTGGACTCACTGCACTGCATCCACAGTGGTGCCAGTGCACTCTCTTTACTCACTTCACTGCATCCCCAGTGGTGCCAGTGCACTCTCTGGACTCACTGTACTGCATCCCCAGTATTGCCAGTGCACTCTCTGGACTCACTGCAGTGCAACCCCAGTGGTGCCAGTGCACTCTCTGGACTCACTGCACTGCATCCCCAGTGGTGCCAGTGCACTCTCTGGACTCACTGCACTGCATCCCCAGTGGTGCCAGTGCACTCTCTGCACTCACTGCAGTTCAACCCCAGTGGTGCCAGTGCACTCTCTGGACTCACTGCACTGCATCCCCAGTGGTGCCAGTGCACTCTCTGGACTCAACTGCACTGCATCCCCAGTGGTGCCAGTGCACTCTCTGGACTCACTGCAGTGCATCCCCAGTGGTGCCAGTGCACTCTCTGGACTCACTGCATTCCCAGTGGTGCCAGGGCACTCTCTGGACTCACTGCACTGCATCCCCAGTGGTGCCTGTGAAGTCTCTGGACTCACTGCAGTGCATCCCCAATGGTGCCAGTGCACTCTTTGGACTCACTGCACTGCATCCCCAGTGGTGCCACTGTACTCTCTGGACTCACTGCAGTGCATCCCCAGTGGTGCCAGTGCCCTCTTTGGACTCAGTGCACTACAAAACCAGTGGTGCCAGTGTAGTCTCTGGACTCACTGCAGTGCATCCCCAGTGGTGCCAGTGAACTCTCTGGACTCACTGCACTGCATCCCCAGTGGTGCCAGTGCACTCTCTGGACTCACTGCACTGCATCCCCAATGGTGCCTGTGAAGTCTCTGGTCTCACTGCAGTGCATCCCCAGTGGTGCCAGTGCACTCTCTGGACTCACTGCACTGCATCCCCATTGATGACAGTGCCCTCTCTGGACTCAGTGCACTGCATCCCCAGTGGTGCCAGTTCACTCTCTGGACTCTTTGCACTGCATCACCAGTGGTGCCAGTGCACTCTCTGGACTCACTGCACTGCATCCCCTGTGCTGACAGTGCACTCTCTGGACTCACTGCACTGCATCCCCAGTGGTGCCTGTGAAGTCTCTGGACTCACTGCAGTGCATCCCCAGTGGTGCCAGTGCACTCTCTGGACTCACTGCACTGCATCCCCTGTGGTGCGAGTGCACTCTCTGGACTTGCCGGGGTGCATCCCCAGTGGTGCCAGTGCACTCTCTGGACTCACTGCAGTGCATCCCCAGTGGTGCCAGTGAACTCTCTGGACTCACTGCATTCCCAGTGGTGCCAGGGCACTCTCTGGACTCACTGCACTGCATCCCCAGTGGTGCCACTGTACTCTCTTTACTCCCTGCACTGCATCGCCAGTGGTGCCAGTGCACTCTCTGGACTCACTGTACTGCATCCCCAGTGGTGCCAGTGCACTCTCTGTACTCACTGCACTGCATCCCCAGTGGTGCCAGTGCACTCTCTGGACTCACTGCAGTCCATCCCCAGTGGTGCCAGTGCACTCTCTGGACTCACTGCAGTCCATCCCCAGTGGTGCCAGTGCACTCTCTGGACTCACTGCACTGCATCCCCAGTGGTGCCATTGCACTCTCTGGACTCACTGTACTGCATCCCTAGTGGTGCCAGTGCACTCTCTGGACTCACTGCAGTGCATCCCCAGTGGTGCCAGTGCACTCTCTGGACTCACTGCAGTGCATCCCCAGTGGTGCCAGTGAACTCTCTGGACTCACTGCATCCCCAGTGGTGCCAGGGCACTCTCTGGACTCACTGCACTGCATCCCCAGTGGTGCAAGTGCACTCTCTGGACTCACTGCACTGCATCCCCAGTGGTGCCAGTGCACTGTCTGGACTCACTGCATTCCCAGTGGTGCCAGGGCACTCTCTGGACTCACTGCACTGCATCCCAATGGTGCCTGTGAAGTCTCTGGACTAACTGCAGTGCATCCCCAGTGGTGCCAGTGCACTCTTTGGACTCACTGCACTGCATCCCCAGTGGTGCCAGTGCACTCTCTGGACTCACTGCACTGCATCCCCAGTGGTGCCAGTGCACACTCTGGACTCACTGCAGTGCATCCCCAGTGGTGCTAGTGCACTCTCTGGACTCACTGCACTGCATCCCCTGTGGTGACAGTGCACTCTCTCGACTCACTGCTCTGCGTTGCCATTGGTGCCAGTGCACTCTCTGGACTCATTGCATTGCATCCCCAGTGGTGCCAATGCACTCTCTGGACTCACGGCACTGCATCCCCAGTGGTGCCAGTGCACTCTCTGGACTCACTGCACTGCATCCCCAGTGGTGCCAGTGCACTCTCAGGAGTCACTGCACTGCAACTCCAGTGGTGCCAGTGCACTCTCTGGAGTCACTGCACTGCATCACCAGTGGTGCCAGTGCACTCTCTGGACTCACCCGGGTGCATCCCCAGTGGTGCCAGTGCACTCTCTGGACTCACTGCAGTGCATCGCCAGTGGTGCCAGTGCACTCTCTGGACTCACTGCACTGCATCCCCAGTGGTGCCAGTGCCCTCTCTGGACTCACTGGACTGAATCCCCAGTGGTGCCAGTGCAGTCTCTTTGTTAGTGTTAGGGAGAATCGAATGGATGTAATGTCTCTTACGTAATGGGACCTACAGTAATATTAAGCATTGCCAAATGTACTTACATTATCAATTAATCTATGTATACTGGATACTTAGGGAGTACATTGAACAATCAAAAGAGTCATTGAAGGGGAACCTTGGGAGGGAACAGGTACAACCTGACCTTAGATAAGGGCCTGGAAATGATGAAATGAGTTGAAGCAGAACCAAGAAGCGGAGGGAGCATGCATCGACTAAGAAAGGTGAAAAGTTTAGCGGAGAGGAAGACTCCTTACTTCATCTGGACGACCACCTGGACGACCACCAGAGTGCGCCACGCATGTGCAAAGGGGAGTGGAGCTAATTAGAATGAAAAGCGAGGCTGCTGTTGCAACCTGTAATGAATATGTATACCTGACGCAATATTGTATGTATAAATAACGGCTGGGAAGTAACGGGACTTGAAGCCAGATTTGGGCACCTGCCCCGGCTTCCAGCGCTGAATAAAGCACCTTCATATAATCACTTGGTGATTATGTGGTTGCTAGGCTAACATCTGGACTCACTGCAGTGCATCCCCAGTGGTGCCAGTGCACTCTCTGGAGTCACTGCAGTGCATCCCCAGTGGTGACAATGCACTCTCTGGACTCACTGCACTGCTTCCCCTGTGGTGCCGGGGCACTCTCTGGACTCACTGCACTGCATCCCCATTGGTGCCTGTGAAATCTCTGGACTCACTGCAGTGCAGCTCCATTTGGTGCCAGTGCACTCTCTGGACTCACTGCACTGCATCCCCAGTGGTGCCAGTGCACTCTCTGGACTCACTGTACTGCATCCCCAGTGGTGCCAGTGCACTCTCTGGACTCACAGCAGAGCAGCTCCAATGGTGCCAGTGCACTCTCTGGACTCACTGCACTGCATCCCCAGTGGTGCCAGTGCACTCTCTGGACTCACTGCACTGCATCCCCAGTGGTGCCAGTGCACTCTCTGGACTCACTGCAGTGCATCCCCTGTGGTGCCAGGGCACTCTCAGGACTCACTGCACTACATCCCCAGTGGTGCCAGTGCACTCTCTGGTCTCACTGCAGTGCATCCCCAGTGGTGCCAGTGGCTCTGTGGACTCATTGCACTGCATCCCCAGTGGTGCCAGTGCACTCTCTGGACTCACTGCACTGCTCGAGCCGCGGTAGACGCTCCTGCCGCGGCAGCCGCGGCAGCCGGTCCAGCCACGGCAGCCGCTCCATCCGCTGCAGGCCCTCCAGCCGCGGCAGCCGCTCCAGTCGCTCCAGCCGCGGCAGCCGCTCCAACCGCGGCAGCCGCTCCAGCCGTGGCAGCCGCTCCACTCGGTAGCGGCTTTAGCTGCTGACGCGGCTGGAGCGGCTGCGGCGGCTGGAGCGTCTAGAGCGTCTGCCGCGGCTGGAGGGGCTACCGCGGCTGGAGCGGTTGAGGCGGCTGGAGCGGATGCCGCGGCTGGAGCAGTGCAGTGAGCCCAGAAAGTCAACTGGCACCACTGGGGATGCAGTACAGTGAGTCCAGAGAGTGCACTGGCACCACAGGGGATACACTGCAGTGAGTCCAGAGTGTGCACTGTCACCACTGGGGATGCACTGCAGTGAGGGCAGAGAGTGCACTGGCACCACTGGGGATGCAGTGCAGTGAGTCCAGAGAGTGCACTGGCACCACTGGGGATGCACTGCAGTGAGGGCAGAGAGTGCACTGGCACCACTGGGGATGCAGTGCAGTGACTCCAGAGAGTGCACTGGCACCACTGGGGATGCAATGCAGTGAGTCCAGAGAGTGCACTGGCACCACTGGGGATGCAGTGCAGTGAGTCCAGAGTGTGCACTGGCACCACTGGGGATGCACTGCAGTGATTCCAGAGAGTGCACTGGCACCACTGGGGATGCAGTGCAGTGAGTCCAGAGACTGCACTGGCACCACTGGGGTTTTAGTGCAGTGAGTCCAGAGAGTGCACTGGCACCAATGGGGATGCAGTGCTGTGAGTCCAGAGAGTGCCCTGGCACCAATGGTGATGCAGTGCAGTGAGTCCAGAGAGTGCAGTGACACCACTGGAGATGCAGTGCAGTGAGTCCAGAGAGTGCACTGGCACCACTGGTGATGAAGTGCAGTGAGTCCAGAGAGTGCACTGGCACCACTGGGGATGCACTGCAGTGAGTCCAGAGAGTGCACTGGCACCACTGGGGATGCAGTGCAGTGAGTCCAGAGAGTGCACTGGCAGCACTGGCGATGCAGTGCAGTTGAGTCCAGAGAGTGCACTGGCACCTTGGGGATGCAGTGCAGTGAGTAAAGAGAGTGCACTGGCACCACTGGGATGCAGTGCAGTGAGTCCACAGAGTGCACTGGCACCACAGGGGATACACTGCAGTGAGTCCAGAGAGTGCACTGGCACCACTGGGGACGCAGTGCAGTGAGTCCAGAGAGTGCACTGTCACCACTGGGCTTGCAGTGCAGTGAGTCCAGAGAGTGCACTGGCACCACTGGGGATGCACTGCAGTGGGTCCAGAGAGTGCACTGGCACCACTGGGGATGCACTGCAGTGAGTCCAGAGAGTGCACTGGCACCACTGGGAATGCAGTGCAGTGAGTCCAGAAAGTGCACTGGCTCCACTGGGGATGCAGTGCAGTGACTCCAGAGAGTGCACTGGCACCACTGGGGATGCACTGCACTGAGTCCAGAGAGTGCACTGACACCAATGGGGATCCAATGCAGTGAGTCCAGAGAGTGCAATGGAACCACTGGGGATGCACTGCAGTGAGTCCAGAGACTGCACTGGCACCACTGGGGATGCACTGCAGTGAGTCCAGAGAGTGCACTGGCACCGCTGGTGATGCAGTGCAGTGAGTCCAGAGAGTGCACTGGCACCACTGGGGATGCACTGCAGTGAGTCCAGAGAGTGTACTGGCACCACAGGGGATGCAGTGCAGTGAGTCCAGAGAGTGCACTGGCACAACAGGGGATGCACTGCAGTGAGTCCAGAGAGTGCACTGGCACCACTGGGGATGCAGTGCAGTGAGTCCAGAGAGTGCACTGGCACTACTGGGGATGCACTGCAGTGATTCCTGAGAGTGCACTAGCACCACTGCGGATGCACTGCAGTGAGTCCAGAGAGTGCCCTGGCAACAATGGTGATGCAGTGCAGTGAGTCCAGAGAGTGCAGTGACACCACTGGGGATGCAGTGCAGTGAGTCCACAGAGAGCACTGGCACCACTGGTGATGAAGTGCAGTGAGTCCAGAGAGTGCACTGGCACCACTGGGGATGCACTGCAGTGAGTCCAGAGAGTGCACTGGCAGCACTGGGGATGCAGTGCAGTTGAGTCCAGAGAGTGCACTGGCACCTTGGGGATGCAGTGCAGTGAGTCCAGAGAGTGCACTGGCACCACTGGGATGCAGTGCAGTGAGTCCACAGAGTGCACTGGCACCACTGGGGATACACTGCAGTGAGTCCAGAGAGTGCACTGGCACCACTGGGGACGCACTGCAGTGAGTCCAGAGAGGGCAATGGCACCACTGGGGATGCAGTGCAGTGAGTCCAGAGAGTGCACTGGCACCACTGGGGATGCACTGCAGTGGGTCCAGAGAGTGCACTGGCACCACTGGGGATGCAGTGCAGTGAGTCCATAGAGTGCACTGGCACCACTGGGAATGCAGTGCAGTGAGTCCAGAGAGTGCACTGGCACCACTGGGGATGCAGTGCAGTGAGTCCAGAGAGTGCACTGGCACCAGTGGGGAAGCAGTGCAGTGAGTCCAGAGAGTGCACTGGCACATCTGGGGATGCACTGCACTGAGTCCAGAGAGTGCACTGACACCACTGGGGATCCAATGCAGTGAGTCCAGAGAGTGCACTGGCACCACTGGGGATGCACTGCAGTGAGTCCAGAGAGTGCACTGGCAGCACTGGGGATGCAGTGCAGTGAGTCCAGAGAGTGCACTGTCAGCACTGGGGATGCAGTGCAGTGAGTCCAGAGAGTGCACTGGCACCACTGGGGATGCAGTGCAGTGAGCTCAGAGAGTGCACTGGCACCACTGGGGATGCAGTGCGGTGTGTCCAGAGAGTGCACTGGCACCACTGGGGATGCAGTGCAGTGAGTCCACAGAGGGCACTGGCACCACTGTGGATGCACTGCAGTGAGTCCAGAGAGTGCACTGGCACCACTGGGGATGCACTGCAGTGAGTCCAGAGAGTGCTCGGGGAACACTGGGGATGCAGTGCAGTGAGTGCAGAGAGTGCAGTGGCACCACTGGGGATGCAGTGCAGTGAGTCCAGAGAGTGCACTGGCACCACTGGGGATGCACTGCAGTGACTCGAAAGAGTACACTGGCACCACTGGGGATGCACTGCAGTGAGTCCTGAGAGTGCCCTGGCACCAATGGTGATGCAGTGCAGTGAGTCCAGAGAGTGCAGTGGCACCACTGAGGATGCAGTGCAGTGAGTCCAGAGAGTGCACTGGCACCACTGGGGATGCAATGCAGTGAGTCCAAGGAGTGCACTGGCACCACTGGGGATGAAGTGCAGTGAGTCCAGAGAGTGCACTGGCACCACTGGGGATGCAGTGCAGTGAGTCCAGAGAGTGCACTGGCACCACTGGGGATGCAGTGCAGTGAGTCCAGAGAGTGCATTGGCAGCACTGGGGATGCAGTGCAGTGACTCCAGAAAGTGCACTGGCACCACTGGGGATGCACTGCAGTGACTCCAGAGAGTGCACTGTCACCACTGCGGATGCACTGCAGTGAGTCCGGAGAGTGCACTGGCACCAATGGTGATGCAGTGCAGTGAGTCCAGAGGGTGCAGTGGCACCACTGGGGATGCAGTGCAGTGAGTGCAGAGAGTGCACTGGCACCACTGGGGATGCAATGCAGTGAGTCCAGAGAGTGCACTGGCACCACTGGGGATGCACTGCAGTGAGTCCAGAGAGTGCACTGGCACCACTGGGGATGAAGTGCAGTGAGTCCAGAGAGTGCACTGGCACCACTGGGGATGCACTGCAGTGAGTCCAGAGAGTGCACTGGCACCTCTGGGGATGCAGTGTAGTGAGTCCAGAGAGTGCAGTGGCACCACTGGGGATGCAGTGCAGTGAGTCCAGAGAGTGCACTTGCACCACTGGGGATGCACTGCAGTGAGTCCAGAGAGTGCTCTGGCACCACTGGGGATGCAATGCAGTGAGTCCAGAGAGTGCACTGTCACCACTGGGGATGCAGTGCAGTGAGTCCAGAGAGTGCACTGTCAGCACTGGGGATGCAGTGCAGTGAGTCCAGAGAGTGCACTGGCACCACTGGGGATGCACTGCAATGAGTCCAGAGAGTGCACTGGCACCACTGGGGATGCACTGCAATGAGTCCAGAGAATGCACTGGAACTAATGGGGATGCAGTGCAGTGAATCGAAAGAGTGAACTGGCACCACTGCGGATGCACTGCAGTGAGTCCGGAGAGTGCCCTGGCACCAATGGTGATGCAGTGCAGTGAGTCCAGAGAGTGCAGTGGCACCACTGGGGATGCAGTGCAGTGAGTCCAGAGAGTGCACTGGCACCACTGGGGATGCAGTGCAGTGAGTCCAGAGAGTGCACTGGCACCACAGGGGAGGCACTCCAGTGAGTCCAGAGAGTGCACTGGCACCTCTGGGGATGCAGTGCAGTGAGTCCAGAGAGTGCACTGGCACCACTGGGGATGCACTGCAGTGAGTCCAGAGAGTGCACTGGCACCACTGGGGATGCACTGCAGTGAGTCCAGAGAGTGCACTGGCACCACTGGGGATGCAGTGCAGTGAGCCCAGAGAGTGCAGTGGCACCACTGGTGATGCAGTGCAGTGAGTGCAGAGAGTGCACTGGCACCACTGGGGATGCACTGCACTGAGTCCAGAGAGTGCACTGGCACCACTGGGGATGCACTGCAGTGACTCAAAAGAGTGCACTGGCACCACTGCGGATGCACTGCAGTGAGTCCGGAGAGTGCACTGGCACCAATGGTGATGCAGTGCAGTGAGTCCAGAGAGTGCAGTGGCACCACTGGGGATGCAGTGCAGTGAGTCCAGAGAGTGCACTGGCACCACTGGGGATGCAATGCAGTGAGTCCAGAGAGTGCACTGGCAGCACTGGGGATGCAGTGCAGTGAGTCCAGAGAGTGCACTGGCACCACTGCGGATGCACTGCAGTGATTCCAGAGAGTGCACTGGCACCACTGGGGATGCAGTGCAGTGAGTCCAGAGAGTGCACTGGCACCACTGCGGATGCACTGCAGTGATTCCAGAGAGTGCAGTGACACCACTGGGGATGCAGTGCAGTGAGTCCAGAGAGTGCACTGGCACCACTGGTGATGAAGTGCAGTGAGTCCAGAGAGTGCACTGGCACCACTGGGGATGCACTGCAGTGAGTCCAGAGAGTGCACTGGCACCACTGGGGATGCACTGCAGTGAGTCCAGAGAGTGCACTGGCACCACTGGGGATGCAGTGCAGTTGAGTCCAGAGAGTGCACTGGCACCTTGGGGATGCAGTGCAGTGAGTCCAGAGAGTGCACTGACACCACTGGGATGCAGTGCAGTGAGTGCACAGAGTGCACTGGCACCACAGGGGATACACTGCAGTGAGTCCAGAGAGTGCACTGTTACGACTGGGGACGCAGTGCAGTGAGTCCAGAGAGGGCACTGGCACCACTGGGGATGCAGTGCAGTGAGTCCAGAGAGTGCACTGGCACCACTGGGGATGCACTGCAGTGAGTCCAGAGAGTGCACTGGCACCACTGGGGATGCAGTGCAGTGAGTCCATAGAGTGCACTGGCACCACTGGGAATGCAGTGCAGTGAGTCCAGAGAGTGCACTGGCTCCACTGGGGATGCAGTGCAGTGACTCCAGAGAGTGCACTGGCACCACTGGGGATGCACTGCAGTGAGTCCAGAGAGTGCACTGGCACCACTGGGGATGCAGTGCAGTGAGTCCAGAGAGTGCAATGGAACCACTGGGGATGCAGTGCAGTGAGTCCAGAGAGTGCACTGGCACAAAAGTGGATGCACTGCAGTGACTCCAGAAAGTGCACTGGCACCACTGGGGATGCACTGCAGTGAGTCCAGAGAGTGCACTGGCACCGCTGGTGATGCAGTGCAGTGAGTCCAGAGAGTACACTGGCACCACTGGGGATGCACTGCAGTGAGTCCAGAGAGTGTACTGGCACCACAGGGGATGCAGTGCGGTGAGTCCAGAGAGTGCACTGGCACCACTGGGGATGCACTGCAGTGAGTCCAGAGAGTGCACTGGCACCACTGGGGATGCAGTGCAGTGAGTCCAGAGAGTGCACTGGCACCACTGGGGATGCAGTGCAGTGAGTCCAGAGAGTGCACTGGCACCACTGGGGATGCACTGCAGTGAGTCCAGAGAGTACACTGGCACCTCAGGGGCTGCACTGCAGTGAGTCCAGAGAGTGCACTGGCACCACTGGGGATGCAGTGCAATGAGTCCAGAGAGTGCACTGGCACCACTGGGGATGCACCTCGGTGAGTCCAGAGAGTGCTCTGGAAACACCGGGGATGCAGTGTAGTGAGTCCAGAGAGTGCACTGGCACCACTGGGGATGCAGTGCAGTGAGTCCAGAGAGTGCACTGGAACCACTGGGGATGCACTGCAGTGAGTCCAGAGAGTGCACTGGCACCATTAGGGATGCAGTGCAGTGAGTCCAGAGAGTGCACTGGCACCACTGGGGATGCAGTGCAGTGAGTCCAGAGAGTGCACTGGCACCACTGGGGATGCACTGCAGTGAGTCCAGAGAGTGCACTGTCAGCACTGGGGATGCAGTGCAGTGAGTCCAGAGAGTGCACTGTCAGCACTGGGGATGCAGTGCAGTGAGTCCAGAGAGTGCACTGGCACCACTGGGGATGCAGTGCAGTGAGTCCACAGAGTTCACTGGCACCACTGGGGATGCACTGCAATGAGTCCAGAGAATGCACTGGAACTAATGGGGATGCAGTGCACTGACTCGAAAGAGTGCACTGGCACCACTGCGGATGCACTGCAGTGAGTCCGGAGAGTGCCCTGGCACCAATGGTGATGCAGTGCAGTGAGTCCAGAGAGTGCAGTGGCACCACTGCGGATGCAGTGCAGTGAGTCCAGAGAGTGCACTGGCACCACTGGGGATGCACTGCAGTGAGTCCAGAGAGTGCACTGGCACCACTGGGGATGCACTGCAGTGAGTCCAGAGAGTGCTCGGGGAACACTGGGGATGCAGTGCAGTGAGTGCAGAGAGTGCAATGGCACCACTGGGGATGCAGTGCAGTGAGTCCAGAGAGTGCACTGGCAGCACTGGGGATGCAGTGCAGTGACTCCAGAGAGTGCACTGGCACCACTGGGGATGCACTGCGGTGAGTTCAGAGAGTGCACTGGCACCACTGTTGATGCAGTGCAGTGACTGCAGAGAGTGCACTGGCACCACTGGGGATGCACAGCAGTGAGTCCAGAGAGTGCACTGGCACCACTGGGGATGCACTGCAGTGACTCAAAAGAGTGCACTGGCACCACTGCAGATGCACTGCAGTGAGTCCGGAGAGTGCACTGGCACCAATGGTGATGCAGTGCAGTGAGTCCAGAGAGTGCAGTGGCACCACTGGGGATGCAGTGCAGTGAGTCCAGAGAGTGCACTGGCACCACTGGGGATGCAATGCAGTGAGTCCAGAGAGTGCACTGGCACCACTGGGGATGCACTGCAGTGATTCCAGAGAGTGCACTGGCACCACTGGGGATGCAGTGCAGTGAGTCCTGAGAGTGCACTGGCACCACTGGGGATGCAGTGCAGTGACTCGAAAGAGTGCACTGGCACCACTGGGGATGCACTGCAGTGAGTCTGGAGAGTGCCCTGGCAAGAAAGGTGATGCAGTGCAGTGAGTCCAGAGAGTGCAGTGACACCACTGGGGATGCACTGCAGTGAGTCCAGAGAGTGCTCTGGCACCACTGGGGATGCAGTGCAGTGAGTCCAGAGAGTGCACTGGCACCACTGGGGATGCACTGCAGTGAGTCCAGAGAGTGCACTGGCACCACTGGGGATGCACTGCAGTGAGTCCAGAGAGTGCACTGGCAGCACTGGGGATGCAGTGCAGTTGAGTCCAGAGAGTGCACTGGCACCTTGGGGATGCAGTGCAGTGAGTCCAGAGAGTGCACTGGCACCACAGGGGATACACTGCAGTGAGTCCAGAGAGTGCACTGGCACCACTGGGGACGCAGTGCAGTGACTACAGAGAGTGCACTGGCACCATTGGGGATGCAGTGCAGTGAGTCCAGAGAGTGCACTGGCACCACTGGGGATGCACTGCAGTGGGTCCAGAGAGTGCACTGGCACCACTGGGGATGCAGTGCAGTGAGTGCAGAGAGTGCACTGGCTCCACTGGGGATGCAGTGCAGTGACTCCAGAGAGTGCACTGGCACCACTGGTGATGCACTGCAGTGAGTCCAGAGAGTGCACTGGCACCACTGGGGATGCAGTGCAGTGAGTCCAGAGAGTGCACTGGCACCAGTGGGGAAGCACTGCAGTGAGTCCAGAGAGTGCACTGGCACCACTGGGGATGCACTGCACTGAGTCCAGAGAGTGCACTGACACCACTGGGGATCCAATGCAGTGAGTCCAGAGAGTGCAATGGAACCACTGGGGATGCAGTGCAGTGAGTCCAGTGAGTGCACTGGCACTTCTGGGGATGCAGTGCAGTGAGTGCAGAGAGTGCACTGGCACAACAGGGGATGCACTGCAGTGACTCCAGAAAGTGCACTGGCACCACTGGGGATGCACTGCAGTGAGTCCAGAGAGTGCACTGGCACCGCTGGTGATGCAGTGCAGTGAGTCCAGAGAGTACACTGGCACCACTGGGGATGCACTGCAGTGAGTCCAGAGAGTGTACTGGCACCACAGGGGATGCAGTGCAGTGAGTCCAGAGAGTGCACTGGCACCACTGGTGATGCACCCCGGTGAGTCCAGAGAGTGCACTGGCACCACTGGGGATGCAGTGCAGTGAGTCCAGAGACTGCACTGGCACCACTAGGGTTTTAGTGCAGTGAGTCCAGAGAGTGCACTGGCACCAATGGGGATGCAGTGCTGTGAGTCCAGAGAGTGCCCTGGCACCACTGGGGATGCAGTGAGTCCAGAGAGTGCACTGGCACCACTGGGGATGCACTGCAGTGAGACCAGAGAGTTCTCTGGCACCACTGGGGATGCAGTTTAGTGAGTCCAGAGAGTGCACCGGCTCCAATGGCGATACACTGCAGTGAGTCCAGACAGTGCACTGGCACCACTGGGGATGCAGTGCAGTGAGTCCAGAGAGTGCACTGGCACCACTGGGGATGCAGTGCCGTGAGTCCAGAGAGTGCACTGGCACCACTGAGCTACACAGCAGTGAGTCCAGTAGTTGCACTGGCACCACTGGGGATGCACTGCTGTGAGTCCAGAGAGTGCACTGGCACCACTGGGGATGCAGTGCACTGAGTGCAGAGAGTGCACTGGCACCACTGGGGATGCAGTGCAGTGAGTCCAGAGAGTGCACTGGCACCACTGGCGATGCAGTGCAGTGAGTCCAGAGAGTGCACTGGCAGCACTGGGGATGCACTGCAGTGAGTCCAGAGAGTGCTCTGGCACCACAGGGGATGCACTGCAGTGAGTCCAGAGAGTGCACTGACACCACTGGGGATGCAGTGCAGTGAGTCCAGAGAGTGCACTGGCACCACTGGGGATGCACTGCAGTGAGTCCAGAGAGTGCACTGGCACCAGTGGGGATGCAGTGCAGTGAGTCCAGAGACTGCAATGGCACCACTGGGGATGCACTGCAGTGAGTCCAGAGAGTGCACTGGCAGCACTGGGGATGCACTGCAGTGAGTCCAGAGAGTGCACTGGCACCACTGGCGATGCAGTGCAGTGAGTCCAGAGAGTGCACTGGCACCACTGGGGATACACTGCAGTGACTCCAGAGAGTGCACTGGCACCACTGGGGATGCACTGCAGTGAGTCCAGAGAGTGCACTGGCACCAGTGGGGATGCAGTGCAGTGAGTCCAGAGACTGCACTGGCACCAACTGGAGCTGCACTGCAGTGAGTCCTGAGATTGCACTGGCACCACTGGGGATGCAGTGCAGTGAGTCCAGAGAGTGCACTGGAACCACTGGGGATGCACTGCAGTGAGTCCAGAGAGTGCACTGGCACCATTAGGGATGCAGTGCAGTGAGTCCGGAGAGTGCACTGGCACCACTGGGGATGCAGTGCAGTGAGTCCAGAGAGTGCACTGGCACCACTGGGGATGCACTGCAGTGAGTCCAGAGAGTGCACTGTCAGCACTGGGGATGCAGTGCAGTGAGTCCAGAGAGTGCACTGTCAGCACTGGGGATGCAGTGCAGTGAGTCCAGAGAGTGCACTGGCACCACTGGGGATGCAGTGCAGTGAGCGCAGAGAGTGCAGTGGCACCACTGGTGATGCAGTGCAGTGAGTGCAGAGAGTGCACTGGCACCACTGGGGATGCACTGCACTGAGTCCAGAGAGTGCACTGGCACCACTGGGGATGCACTGCAGTGACTCAAAAGAGTGCACTGGCACCACTGCGGATGCACTGCAGTGAGTCCGGAGAGTGCACTGGCACCACTGGGGATGCAGTGTAGTGAGTCCAGAGAGTGCAGTGGCACCACTGGGGATGCACTGCAGTGAGTCCAGAGAGTGCACTGGCACCACTGGGGATGCACCCCGGCAAGTCCAGAGAGTGCACTGGCACCACTGGGGATGCAGTGCAGTGAGTCCAGAGAGTGCACTGGCACCACTGCGGATGCACTGCAGTGATTCCAGAGAGTGCACTGGCACCACTGGGGATGCACTGCAGTGAGTCCAGAGAGTGCTGGGGGAACACTGGGGATGCAGTGCAGTGAGTGCAGAGAGTGCAATGGCACCACTGGGGATGCAGTGCAGTGAGTCCAGAGAGTGCACTGGCAGCACTGGGGATGCAGTGCAGTGACTCCAGAGAGTGCACTGGCACCACTGGGGATGCACTGCAGTGAGTTCAGAGAGTGCACTGGCACCACTGGTGATGCAGTGCAGTGACTGCAGAGAGTGCACTGGCACCACTGGGGATGCACTGCAGTGAGTCCAGAGAGTGCACTGGCACCACTGGGGATGCACTGCAGTGACTCAAAAGAGTGCACTGGCACCACAGCAGATGCAATGCAGTGAGTCCGGAGAGTGCACTGGCACCAATGGTGATGCAGTGCAGTGAGTCCAGAGAGTGCAGTGGCACCACTGGGGATGCAGTGCAGTGAGTCCAGAGAGTGCACTGGCACCACTGGGGATGCAATGCAGTGAGTCCAGAGAGTGCACTGGCACCACTGGGGATGCACTGCAGTGATTCCAGAGAGTGCACTGGCACCACTGGGGATGCAGTGCAGTGAGTCCAGAGAGTGCACTGGCACCACTGGGGATGCACTGCAGTGACTCGAAAGAGTGCACTGGCACCACTGCGGATGCACTGCAGTGAGTCTGGAGAGTGCCCTGGCACCAATGGTGATGCAGTGCAGTGAGTCCAGAGAGTGCAGTGACACCACTGGGGATGCACTGCAGTGAGTCCAGAGAGTGCTCTGGCACCACTGGGGATGCAGTGCAGTGAGTCCAGAGAGTGCACTGGCACCACTGGGGATGCAGTGCAGTGAGTCCAGAGAGTGCACTGGCACCACTGGGGATGCACTGCAGTGAGTCCAGAGAGTGCACTGGCACCACTGGGGATGCAGTGCAGTTGAGTCCAGAGAGTGCACTGGCACCTTGGGGATGCAGTGCAGTAAGTCCAGAGAGTGCACTGGCACCACTGGGATGCAGTGCAGTGAGTCCACAGAGTGCACTGGCACCACAGGGGATACAGTGCAGTGAGTCCAGAGAGTGCACTGGCACCACTGGGGACGCAGTGCAGTGACTACAGAGAGTGCACTGGCACCATTGGGGATGCAGTGCAGTGAGTCCAGAGAGTGCACTGGCACCACTGGGGATGCACTGCAGTGGGTCCAGAGAGTGCACTGGCACCACTGGGGATGCAGTGCAGTGAGTGCAGAGAGTGCACTGGCTCCACTGGGGATGCAGTGCAGTGACTCCAGAGAGTGCACTGGCACCACTGGTGATGCACTGCAGTGAGTCCAGAGAGTGCACTGGCACCACTGGGGATGCAGTGCAGTGAGTCCAGAGAGTGCACTGGCACCAGTGGGGAAGCACTGCAGTGAGTCCAGAGAGTGCACTGGCACCACTGGGGATGCACTGCACTGAGTCCAGAGAGTGCACTGACACCACTGGGGATCCAATGCAGTGAGTCCAGAGAGTGCAATGGAACCACTGGGGATGCAGTGCAGTGAGTCCAGTGAGTGCACTGGCACTTCTGGGGATGTACTGCAGTGAGTCCAGAGAGTGCACTGGCACAACAGGGGATGCACTGCAGTGACTCCAGAAAGTGCACTGGCACCACTGGGGATGCACTGCAGTGAGTCCAGAGAGTGCACTGGCACCGCTGGTGATGCAGTGCAGTGAGTCCAGAGAGTACACTGGCACCACTGGGGATGCACTGCAGTGAGTCCAGAGAGTGTACTGGCACCACAGGGGATGCAGTGCAGTGAGTCCAGAGAGTGCACTGGCACCACTGGTGATGCACCCCGGTGAGTCCAGAGAGTGCACTGGCACCACTGGGGATGCAGTGCAGTGAGTCCAGAGACTGCACTGGCACCACTGGGGTTTTAGTGCAGTGAGTCCAGAGAGTGCACTGGCACCAATGGGGATGCAGTGCTGTGAGTCCAGAGAGTGCCCTGGCACCACTGGGGATGCAGTGAGTCCAGAGAGTGCACTGGCACCACTGGGGATGCACTGCAGTGAGACCAGAGAGTTCTCTGGCACCACTGGGGATGCAGTTTAGTGAGTCCAGAGAGTGCACCGGCTCCAATGGCGATACACTGCAGTGAGTCCAGACAGTGCACTGGCACCACTGGGAATGCAGTGCAGTGAGTCCAGAGAGTGCACTGGCACCACTGGGGATGCAGTGCCGTGAGTCCAGAGAGTGCACTGGCACCACTGAGCTACACTGCAGTGAGTCCAGTAGTTGCACTGGCACCACTGGGGATGCACTGCTGTGAGTCCAGAGAGTGCACTGGCACCACTGGGGATGCACTGCAGTGAGTCCAGAGAGTGCACTGGCACCACTGGGGATGCAGTGCAGTGAGTCCAGAGAGTGCACTGGCACCACTGGGGATGCAGTGCAGTGAGTCCAGAGAGTGCACTGGCAGCACTGGGGATGCACTGCAGTGAGTCCAGAGAGTGCTCTGGCACCACTGGGGATGCACTGCAGTGAGTCCAGAGAGTGCACTGGCACCAGTGGGGATGCAGTGCAGTGAGTCCAGAGAGTGCACTGGCACCACTGGGGATGCACTGCAGTGAGTCCAGAGAGTGCACTGGCACCACTGGGGATGCAGTGCAGTGAGTCCAGAGAGTGCACTGGCACCAATGGTGATGCAGTGCAGTGAGTCCAGAGAGTGCACTGGCACCACTGGGGATGCACTGCAGTGAGTCCAGAGAGTGCACTGGCACCAGTGGAGATGCAGTGCAGTGAGTCCAGAGACTGCACTGGCACCAACTGGAGCTGCACTGCAGTGAGTCCTGAGATTGCACTGGCACCACTGGGGATGCAGTGCAGTGAGTCCAGAGAGTGCACTGGAACCACTGGGTGATGCACTGCAGTGAGTCCAGAGAGTGCACTGGCACCATTAGGGATGCAGTGCAGTGAGTCCGGAGAGTGCACTGGCACCACTGGGGATGCAGTGCAGTGAGTCCAGAGAGTGCACTGGCACCACTGGGGATGCACTGCAGTGAGTCCAGAGAGTGCACTGTCAGCACTGGGGATGCAGTGCAGTGAGTCCAGAGAGTGCACTGTCAGCACTGGGGATGCAGTGCAGTGAGTCCAGAGAGTGCACTGGCACCACTGGGGATGCAGTGCAGTGAGTCCAGAGAGTTCACTGGCACCACTGGGGATGCACTGCAATGAGTCCAGAGAGTGCACTGGCACCACTGGGGATGCACTGCAGTGACTCGAAAGAGTGCACTGGCACCACTGCGGATGCACTGCAGTGAGTCCTGAGAGTGCCCTGGCACCAATGGTGATGCAGTGCAGTGAGTCCAGAGAGTGCAGTGGAACCACTGGGGATGCCGTGCAGTGAGTCCAGAGAGTGCACTGGCACCACTGGGGATGAAGTGCAGTGAGTCCAGAGAGTGCACTGGCACCACTGGGGATGCAGTGCAGTGAGTCCAGAGAGTGCACTGGCACCACTGGGGATGCAGTGCAGTGAGTCCAGAGAGTGCCCTGGCACCACTGGGGATGCAGTGCAGTGAGTCCAGAGAGTGCACTGGCAGCACTGGGGATGCAGTGCAGTGACTCCAGAGAGTGCACTGGCACCACTGGGGATGCACTGCAGTGAGTTCAGAGAGTGCACTGGCACCACTGGTGATGCAGTGCAGTGACTGCAGAGAGTGCACTGGCACCACTGGGGATGCACTGCAGTGAGTCCAGAGAGTGCACTGGCACCACTGGGGATGCACTGCAGTGACTCAAAAGAGTGCACTGGCACCACTGCGGATGCAGTGCAGTGAGTCCGGAGAGTGCGCTGGCACCAATGGTGATGCAGTGCAGTGAGTCCAGAGAGTGCACTGGCACCACTGGGGATGCAGTGCAGTGAGTCCAGAGAGTGCACTGGCACCACTGGGGATGCAATGCAGTGAGTCCAGAGAGTGCACTGGCTCCACTGGGGATGCACTGCAGTGATTCCAGAGAGTGCACTGGCACCACTGGGGATGCAGTGCAGTGAGTCCAGAGAGTGCACTGGCAGCACTGGGGATGCACTGCAGTGACTTGAAAGAGTGCACTGGTACCACTGCGGATGCACTGCAGTGAGTCTGGAGAGTGCCCTGGCACCAATGGTGATGCAGTGCAGTGAGTCCAGAGAGTGCAGTGACACCACTGGGGATGCACTGCAGTGAGTCCAGAGAGTGCTCTGGCACCACTGGGGATGCAATGCAGTGAGTCCAGAGAGTGCACTGTCACCACTGGGGATGCAGTGCAGTGAGTCCAGAGAGTGCACTGGCACCACTGGGGATGCACTGCAGTGAGTCCAGAGAGTGCACTGGCACCACTGGGGATGCACTGCAGTGAGTCCAGAGAGTGCACTGGCAGCACTGGGGATGCAGTGCAGTTGAGTCCAGAGAGTGCACTGGCACCTTGGGGATGCAGTGCAGTGAGTCCAGAGAGT
The DNA here is from genome assembly GCF_964034855.1 of Anser brachyrhynchus. Lineage (NCBI taxonomy): Eukaryota > Metazoa > Chordata > Aves > Anseriformes > Anatidae > Anser > Anser brachyrhynchus. Next base: position 835,263 of record NW_027664010.1, read on the forward strand.
GCACTGGCACCACTGGGATGCAGTGCAGTGAGTCCACAGAGTGCACTGGCACCACAGGGGATACACTGCAGTGAGTCCAGAGAGTGCACTGGCACCACTGGGGACGCAGTGCAGTGACTACAGAGAGTGCACTGGCACCATTGGGGATGCAGTGCAGTGAGTCCAGAGAGTGCACTGGCACCAGTGAGGATGCACTGCAGTGGGTCCAGAGAGTGCACTGGCACCACTGGGGATGCAGTGCAGTGAGTGCAGAGAGTGCACTGGCTCCACTGGGGATGCAGTGCAGTGACTCCAGAGAGTGCACTGGCACCACTGGTGATGCACTGCATTGAGTCCAGAGAGTGCACTGGCACCACTGGGGATGCAGTGCAGTGAGTCCAGAGAGTGCACTGGCACCAGTGGGGAAGCACTGCAGTGAGTCCAGAGAGTGCACTGGCACCACTGGGGATGCACTGCACTGAGTCCAGAGAGTGCACTGACACCATGGGGATCCAATGCAGTGAGTCCAGAGAGTGCAATGGAACCACTGGGGATGCAGTGCAGTGAGTCCAGTGAGTGCACTGGCACTTCTGGGGATGCAGTGCAGTGAGTGCAGAGAGTGCACTGGCACAACAGGGGATGCACTGCAGTGACTCCAGAAAGTGCACTGGCACCACTGGGGATGCACTGCAGTGAGTCCAGAGAGTGCACTGGCACCGCTGGTGATGCAGTGCAGTGAGTCCAGAGAGTACACTGGCACCACTGGGGATGCACTGCAGTGAGTCCAGAGAGTGTACTGGCACCACAGGGGATGCAGTGCAGTGACTCCAGAGAGTGCACTGGCACCACTGGGGATGCACCCCGGTGAGTCCAGAGAGTGCACTGGCACCACTGGGGATGCAGTGCAGTGAGTCCAGAGACTGCACTGGCACCACTGGGGTTTTAGTGCAGTGAGTCCAGAGAGTGCACTGGCACCAATGGGGATGCAGTGCTGTGAGTCCAGAGAGTGCCCTGGCACCACTGGGGATGCAGTGAGTCCAGAGAGTGCACTGGCACCACTGGGGATGCACTGCAGTGAGACCAGAGAGTTCTCTGGCACCACTGGGGATGCAGTTTAGTGAGTCCAGAGAGTGCACCGGCTCCAATGGCGATACACTGCAGTGAGTCCAGACAGTGCACTGGCACCACTGGGGATGCAGTGCAGTGAGTCCAGAGAGTGCACTGGCACCACTGGGGATGCAGTGCCGTGAGTCCAGAGAGTGCACTGGCACCACTGAGCTACACTGCAGTGAGTCCAGTAGTTGCACTGGCACCACTGGGGATGCACTGCTGTGAGTCCAGAGAGTGCACTGGCACCACTGGGGATGCAGTGCACTGAGTGCAGAGAGTGCACTGGCACCACTGGGGATGCAGTGCAGTGAGTCCAGAGAGTGCACTGGCACCAGTGGCGATGCAGTGCAGTGAGTCCAGAGAGTGCACTGGCAGCACTGGGGATGCACTGCAGTGAGTCCAGAGAGTGCTCTGGCACCACTGGGGATGCACTGCAGTGAGTCCAGAGAGTGCACTGGCACCAGTGGGGATGCAGTGCAGTGAGTCCAGAGAGTGCACTGGCACCACTGGGGATGCACTGCAGTGAGTCCAGAGAGTGCACTGGCACCAGTGGGGATGCAGTGCAGTGAGTCCAGAGACTGCAATGGCACCACTGGGGATGCACTGCAGTGAGTCCAGAGAGTGCACTGGCAGCACTGGGGATGCACTGCAGTGAGTCCAGAGAGTGCACTGGCACCACTGGCGATGCAGTGCAGTGAGTCCAGAGAGTGCACTGGCACCACTGGGGATACACTGCAGTGACTCCAGAGAGTGCACTGGCACCACTGGGGATGCACTGCAGTGAGTCCAGAGAGTGCACTGGCACCACTGGGGATGCAGTGCAGTGAGTCCAGAGACTGCACTGGCACCAACTGGAGCTGCACTGCAGTGAGTCCTGAGATTGCAGTGGCACCACTGGGGATGCACTACAGTGAGTCCAGAGACTACACTGGCACCACTGGGGATACAGTGCAGTGAGTCCAGAGAGTGTGCTGGCACCACTGGGGATGCAGTACAGTGAGTCCAAACAGTGCACTGGCACCACTGGGTATGCAGTGCATGAGTGCAGAGAGTGCACTGGCACCACTGGGGATGCAGTGCAGTGAGTCCAGAGAGTGGACTGGCACCACTGGGGATGGAGTGCAGTGAGTCCAGAGAGTGCACTGGCACCAGTGGGGATGGAGTGCAGTGAGTCCAGAGAGTGCACTGGCTCCACTGGGGATGAACTGTAGTGAGTCCAGAGACTGCACAGGCACCACTGGGGATGCAGTGCAGTGAGTCCAGAGAGTGCACTGGCACCACTGGGGATGCAGTGCAGTGAGTGCAGAGAGTGCACTGGCACCTTGAGGATGCAGTGCAGTGAGTCCAGAGAGTGCACTGGCACCACTGGGGATGCAGTGCGGTGATTCCAGAGAGTGCACTGGCACCACTGGGGTTGCAGTGCAGTGAGTCCAGAGAGTGCACTGGCACCACTGGGGATGCACTGCAGTGAGTCCAGAGAGTGCACGGGCACCACTGGGGATGCAGTGCAGTTGAGTCCAGAGAGTGCACTGGCACCTTGGGGATGCAGTGCAGTGAGTCCAGAGAGTGCACTGGCACCACTGGGGATGCAGTGCGGTGATTCCAGAGAGTGCACTGGCACCACTGGGGTTGCAGTGCAGTGAGTCCAGAGAGTGCACTGGCACCACTGGGGATGCACTGCAGTGAGTCCAGAGAGTGCACTGGCACCACTGGGAATGCAGTGCAGTGACTCAGAGAGTGCACTGGCACCACTGGGGATGCACTGCAATGAGTCCAGATAGTGCACTGGCACCACTGAGGATGCAGTGCAGTGAGTGCAGAGAGTGCACTGGCACCACTGGGGATGCAGTGCAGTGAGTCCAGAGAGTGCACTGGCACCACTGGGGATGCAGCGCAATGAGTCCACAGAGTGCACTGGCACTGCTGGGGATGCAGTGAAGTGAGTCCAGAGAGTGCACTGGCACCACTGCGGATGCACTGCAGTGAGTCCAGAGAGTGCACTGGCACCACTGGGGATGCAGTGCAGTGAGTCCAGAGAGTGCACTGGCACCACTGGGGATGCACTGCAGTGACTCCAGAGAGTGCACTGGCACCACTGGGGATGCACCCCGGTGAGCCCAGAGATTGCACTGGCACCACTGGGGATTCACTGCAGTGAGTGCAGAGAGTGCACTGGCACCACTGGGGATGCACTGCAGTGAGGGCAGAGAGTGCACTGGGACCAATGGGGATGCAGTGCAGTGAGTCCAGAGAGTGCACTGGCACCACTGGGGATGCACTGCAGTGAGTCCAGAGAGTGCACTGGCACCACTGAGGATGCAGTGCAGTGACTCCAGAGAGTGCACTGGCACCACTGGGGATGCACTGCAGTGAGTCCAGAGAGTGCACTGGCACCACTGGGGATGCAATGCGGTGAGTCCAGAGAGTGCACTGGCACCACTGGGGATGCAGTGCAGTGAGTCCAGAGAGTGCACTGGCACCACTGGGGATGCACTGCAGTGAGGGCAGAGAGTGCACTGGCACCACTGGGGATGCAGTGCAGTGAGTGCAGAGAGTGCACTGGCACCACTGGGGATGCACTGCAGTGAGGGCAGAGAGTGCACTGGCACCACTGGGGATGCAGTGCAGTGAGTCCAGAGAGTGCACTGGCACCACTGGGGATGCAATGCGATGAGTCCACAGAGTGCACTGGCACCACAGGAGATGCAGTGCAGTGAGTCCAGAGAGTGCACTGACACCACTGGGGATGCAGTGCGGTGAGTTCAGAGAGTGCACTGGCACCACTGGGGATGCACTGCAGTGAGTCCAGAGAGTGTACTGGCACCACAGGTGATGCAGTGCAGTGAGTACAGAGAGTGCACTGGCACCACTGGGGATGCACTGCAGTGATTCCAGAGAGTGCACTGGCACCACTGGGGATGCAGTGCAGTGAGTCCAGAGAGTGCACTGGCACCACTGGGGATGCACTGCAGTGAGTCCAGAGAGTTCACTGGCACCACTGGGGATGCAGTGCAGTGAGTCCAGAGAGTGCACTGGCACCACTGGGGATGCACTGCAGTGACTCGAAAGAGTGCACTGGCACCACTGCGGATGCACTGCAGTGAGTCCGGAGAGTGCAGTGGCACCACTGGGGATGCAGTGCAGTGAGTCCAGAGAGTGCACTGGCACCACTGTGGATGCAGCGCAGTGAGTCCAGAGAGTGCACTGGCACCACTGGGGATGCAGTGCACTGAGTCCAGAGAGTGCACTGGCACCACTGGCGATGCAGTGCAGTGAGTCCAGAGAGTGCACTGGCACCACTGGGGATGCACTGCAGTGAGTCCAGAGAGTGCTCTGGCACCACTGGGGATGCAGTTCAGTGAGTCCAGAGAGTGCACTGGCACTACTGGGGATACACTGCAGTGACTCCAGAGAGTGCACTGGCACCACTGGGGATGCACTGCAGTGAGTCCAGAGAGTGCAGTGACACCACTGGGGATGGACTGCAGTGAGTCCAGAGACTGCACTGGCACCAACTGGAGCTGCACTGCAGTGAGTCCTGAGATTGCACTGGCACCACTGGGGATGCACTACAGTGAGTCCAGAGACTACACTGGCACCACTGGGGATGCAGTGCAGTGAGTCCAGAGAGTGCACTGGCACCACTGTTCATGCAGTGCAGTGAGTCCAAAGAGTGCACTGGCACCACTGGGGATGCAGTGCAGTGATTCCGGAGAGTGCACTGGCACCACTGTTCATGCACTGCAGTGAGTCCAGAGAGTGCACTGACACCACTGGGGATGCAGTGCAGTGATTCCGGAGAGTGCACTGGCACCACTGGGGATGCACTGCAGTGAGTCCAGAGAGTGCACTGGCACCACTGGGGATGCACTGCAGTGAGTACAGAGAGTGCACTGGCAGCACTGGGGATGCACTGCAGTGAGTCCAGAGAGTGCACTGTCACCACTGGGGATGCAGTGCAGTGAGTCCGGAGAGTGCCCTGGCACCACTGGGGATGCAGTGCAGTGAGTGCAGAGAGTGCACTGGCACCACTGGGGATGCACTGCAGTGAGTCCAGAGAGTGCACTGGCACCACTGGGGATGCAGCGCAGTGAGTCCAGAGAGTGCACTGGCACTACTGGGGATGCACTGCGGTAAGTCCAGAGAGTGCACTGGCACCACTGCGGATGCACTGCAGTGAGTCCAGAGAGTGCACTGGCACCACTGGGGATGCAGTGCAGTGAGTCCAGAGAGTGCACTGGCACCACTGGGGATGCAGTGCAGTGAGTGCAGAGAGTGCAGTGGCACCACTGGGGATGCAGTGCAGTGAGTCCAGAGAGTGCACTGTCACCACTGGGGATGCAGTGCAGTGAGGGCAGAGAGTGCACTGGGACCACTGGGGATGCAGTGCAGTGAGTCCAGAGAGTGCCCTGGCACCACTGGGGATGCAGTGCAGTGAGTCCAGAGAGTGCACTGGCACCACTGAGGATGCAGTGCAGTGACTCCAGAGAGTGCACTGGCACCACTGGGGATGCAGTGCAGTGAGTCCAGAGAGTGCACTGGCTCCACTGGGGATGCAATGCGGTGAGTCCAGAGAGTGCACTGGCACCACTGGGGATGCAGTGCAGTGAGTCCAGAGAGTGCACTGACACCACTGGGGATGCAGTGCGGTGAGTTCAGAGAGTGCACTGGCACCACTGGGGATGCAGTGCAGTGAGTCCAGAGAGTGCACTGGCAGCACAGGTGATGCAGTGCAGTGAGTACAGAGAGTGCACTGGCACCACAGGGGATGCACTGAGGTGATTCCAGAGAGTGCACTGGCACCACTGGGGATGCAGTGCAGTGAGTCCAGAGAGTGCACTGGCACCACTGGGGATGCACTGCAGTGAGTCCAGAGAGTGCACTGGCACCTTGGGGATGCAGTGCAGTGAGTGCAGAGAGTACACTGGCACCACTGGGGATGCAGTGCAGTGAGTCCAGAGAGTGCTCTGGCACCACTGGGGATGCAGTGCAGTGACTCCAGAGAGTGCACTGGCACTTCTGGGGATGCAGTGCAGTGACTCGAGAGAGTGCACTGGCACCAGTGGGGATGGAGTGCAGTGAGTCCAGAGAGTGCCCTGGCAACACTGGGGATGCACTGCAGTGTGTCCAGAGAGTGCACTGGCACCACTGGGAATGCACTGCACTGAGTCCAGAGAGTGCACTGGCACCACTGGGGATGCAGTGCAGTGAGTCCAGAGAGTGCACTGGCACCACTGGCGATGCAGTGCAGTGAGTCCAGAGAGTGCACTGGCACCACTGGGGATGCAGTACAGTGAGTCCAGAGAGTGCACTGGCACCACTGGGGATGCAGTGCAGTGAGTCCAGAGAGTGCACTGGCACCACTGGGATGCACTGCAGTGAGTCCAGAGAGTGCACTGGCACCACTGGGGATGCAGTGCAGTGAGTCCAGAGAGTGCACTGGCACCACTGGTGATGCAGTGCAGTGAGTCCAGAGAGTGCACTGGCACCACTGGTGATGCAGTACAGTGAGTCCAGTGAGTGCACTGGCACCACTGGGGATGCACTGCAGTGTGTCCAGTGAGTGCACTGGCACCACTGGGGATGCAGTGCAGTGAGTCCAGAGAGTGCAATGGCACCACTGGGGATGCACGTCAGTGAGTCCAGAGAGTGCAATCTCTGGACTTGCCGGGGTTCATCCCCAGTGGTGCCAGTGCACTGGGGATGCACGTCAGTGAGTCCAGAGAGTGCACTCTCTGGACTTGCCGGGGTGCATCCCCAGTGGTGCCAGTGCACTCTCTGGACTCACGGGGTTGCATCCCCAGTGGTGCCAGTGCACTCTCTGGACTCACTGCACTGCATCCCTAGTGGTGCCAGTGCACTCTCTGGACTCACTGCACTGCATCCCCAGTGGTGCCAGTGCACTCTCTGGACTCACTGCGCTGCATCCTATTGGTGCCAGTGCACTCTCTGGACTCACTGCACTGCATCCCCAATCGTACCAGTGCCCTCTCTGGACTCGCTGCACTCCATTCCCAGTGGTGCCACTGCAATCTGTGGTCTCACTGCACTGCATCCCCAGTGGTGCCAGTGCACTCTCTGGACTCATTGCACTGCATCCCCAGTGGTGCCAGTGCACTCTCTGGACTCACTGCAGTGCATCTCCAGTGGTGCCAGTGCACTCTCTGGACTCACCGGGGTGCATCCCCAGTGGTACCAGTGCACTCTCTGGACTCACTGCACTGCATCCCCAGTGGTGCCAGTGCACTCTCTGGACTCACTGCACTGCATCCCCAGTGGTGACAGTGCACTCTCTGGACTTGCCGGGGTGCATCCCCAGTGGTGTCAGTGTACTCTGTGGACTCACCGGGGTGCATCCCCAGTGGTGCCAGTGACCTCTCTTGACTCACTGCACTGCATCCCCAGTGGTGCCAGTGCACTCTGGACTCACCGCACTGCATCCCCAGTGATGCCAGTGCACTCTCTGGACTCACTGCACTGCATCCCCAGTGGTGCCAGTGACCTCTATGGACTCACTGAACTGCATCCCCAGTGGTGCCAGTACACTCTCTGGACTCACTGCACTGCATCCCCAGTGGTGCCAGTGTACTCTCTGGACTCACTGCACTGCATCCCCAGTTGTGCCACTGCACTCTCTGGACTCACTGCACTGCATCCCCAGTGGTGCCAGTGCACTCTCTTTACTCACTGCAGTGCATCCCCAATGGTGCCAGTGCACTCTTTGGACTCACTGCACTGCATCCCCAGTGGTGCCACTGCACTCTCTGGACTCACTGCACTGCATCCCCAGTGGTGCCGGGGCACTCTCTGGACTCACGGCAGTGCATCCCCAGTGGTGCCAGTGCACTCTCTGGACTCACTGCACTGCATCACCAGTGGTGCCAGTGCACTCTCTGGACTCACTGCACTGCATCCCCAATGGTGCCACTGCACTCTCTGGACTCACTGCACTGCATCCCCAGTGGTGCCAGTGCACTCTCTGGACTCACTGCACTGCATCACCAGTGGTGCCAGTGTACTCTGTGGACTCACTGCACTGCATCCCCAGTGGTGCCAGTGCACTCTCTGGACTCACTGAACTGTATCCCCAAGGTGCCAGTGCACTCTCTGGACTCACTGCACTGCATCCCCAGTGGTGCCAGTGCACTCTCTGGACTCACTGCACTGCATCCCCAGTGGTGACAGTGCACTCTCTGGACTCACTGCACTGCATCCCCCGTGGTGCCAGTGCACTCTCTGGACTCACTGCACTGCATCCCCAGTGGTGCCAGTGCACTCTCTGAAAACACCGGGGTGCAACCGCAGCGGTGCCAGTGCACTCTCTGGACTCATTGCACTGCATCCCCAGTGGTGCCAGTGCACTCTCTGGACTCACTGCAGTGTATCCCCTGTGGTGCCAGTGCACTCTCTGGACTCACTGCACTGCATCCCAGTGGTGCCAGTGCACTCTCTGGACTCACTGCAGTGCATCCCCAGTGGTGCCAGTGCACTCTCTGGACTCACTGCACTGCATCCCAATGGTGCCAGTGCACTCTCTGGACTCACTGCAGTGCATCCCCAGTGGTGCCAGTGCACTCTCTGGACTCACTGCAGTGCATCCCCAGTGGTGCCAGTGCACTCTCTGGACTCACTGCACTGCATCCCCAGTGGTGCCAGTGCACTCTCTGGACTCACTGCAGTCCATCCCCAGTGGTGCCAGTGCACTCTCTGGACTCACTGCACTGCATCCACAGTGGTGCCAGTGCACTCTCTGGACTCACTGCACTGCATCACCAGTGGTGCCAGTGCACTCTCTGGACTCACTGTACTGCATCCCCAGTGGTGCCAGTGCACTCTCTGGACTCACTGCACTGCATCCCCAGTGGTGCCAGTGCACTCTCTGGACACACTGCACTGCATCCCCAGTGGTGCCAGTGCACTCTCTGGACTCACTGCACTGCATCCCCAGTGGTGCCAGTGCACTCTCTGCACTCACTGCAGTGCATCCCCAGTGGTGCCAGTGCACTCTCTGGACTCACTGCACTGCATCCCCAGTGGTGCCAGTGCACTCTCTGGACTCACTGCAGTGCATCCCCAGTGGTGCCAGTGCACTCTCTGGACTCACTGCATTCCCAGTGGTGCCAGGGCACTCTCTGGACTCACTGCACTGCATCCCCAGTGGTGCCTGTGAAGTCTCTGGACTCACTGCAGTGCATCCCCAATGGTGCCAGTGCACTCTTTGGACTCACTGCACTGCATCCCCAGTGGTGCCACTGTACTCTCTGGACTCACTACACTGCATCCCCAGTGGTGCCAGTGCACTCTCTGGACTCACTGCACTGCATCCCCAGTGGTGCCAGTGCACTCTCTGGACTCACTGCACTGCATCCCCATTGCTGACAGTGCCCTCTATGGACTCAGTGCACTGCATCCCCAGTGGTGCCAGTTCACTCTCTGGACTAAATGCACTGCATCCCCAGTGGTGCCAGTGGCTCTCTGGACTCATTGCACTGCATCCCCAGTGGTGCCAGTGCACTCTCTAGACTCACTGCAGTGCATCCACAGTGGCGCCAGTGTACTCTCTTAACTCACTGCACTGCATCACCAGTGGTGCCAGTGCACTCTCTGGACTCACTGCACTGCATCCCCAATGGTGCCACTGCACTCTCTGGACTCACTGCAGTGCATCCCCAGTGGTGCCAGTGCACTCTCTGGACTCACTGCAGTGCATTTCCAGTGGTGCCAGGGTAGTCTCTGGACTCACTGCACTGCATCCCCAGTTGTTCCAGTGCACTCTCTGGACTCACTGCACTGCATCACAGATGGTGCCAGTGCACTCTCTGGACTCACTGCACTGCATCCCCAGTGGTGCCAGTGCACTCTCTGGACTCACTGCACTGCATCCCCAGTGGTGACAGTGCACTCTCTGGACTCACTGCAGTGCATCCCCAGTGGTGCCAGTGCACTCTCTGGACTCACTGCACTGCATCCCCAGTGGTGCCACTGCACTCTCTGAAAACACCGGGGTGCAACCGCAGCGGTGCCAGTGCACTCTCTGCACTTACGGCATTGCATCCCCAGTGGTGCCAGTGCACTCTCCAGACTCACTGCAGTGTATCCCATGTGGTGCCAGTGCACTCTGTGGACTCAGTGCACTGCATCCCCAGTGGTGCCAGTGCACTCTCTGGACTCACTGCAGTGCATCCCCAGTGGTGCCAGTGCACTCTCTGGACTCACTGCACTGCATCCCCAGTGGTGCCAGTGCACTCTCTGGACTTGCCGGGGTGCATCCCCAGTGGTGCCAGTGCACTCTCTGGACTCACTGCACTGCATCCCCAGTGGTGCCAGGGCACTCTCTGGACTCACTGCATTCCCAGTGGTGCCAGGGCACTCTCTGGACTCACTGCACTGCATCCCCAGTGGTGCCACTGTACTCTCTTTACTCACTGCACTGCATCCCCAGTGGTGCCAGTGCACTCTCTGGACTCACTGTACTGCATCCCCAGTGGTGCCAGTGCACTCTCTGGACTCACTGCACTGCATCCCCAGTGGTGCCAGTGCACTCTCTGGACTCACTGCAGTGCATCCCCAGTGGTGCCAGTGCACTCTCTGCACTCACTGCAGTGCATCCCCAGTGGTGCCAGTGCACTCTCTGGACTCACTGCACTGCATCCCCAGTGGTGCCAGTGCACTCTCTGGACTCACTGCAGTGCATCCCCAGTGGTGCCAGTGCACTCTCTGGACTCACTGCAGTGCATCCCCAGTGGTGCCAGTGCACTGTCTGGACTCACTGCATTCCCAGTGGTGCCAGGGCACTCTCTGGACTCACTGCACTGCATCCCCAGTGGTGCCTGTGAAGTCTCTGGACTCACTGCAGTGCATCCCCAATGGTGCTAGTGCACTCTTTGGACTCACTGCACTGCATCCCTATTGGTGCCACTGTACTCTCTGGACTCACTACACTGCATCCCCTGTGGTGCCAGTGCCCTCTGTGGACTCACTGCACTACATCCCCAGTGGTGCCTGTGAAGTCTCTGGTCTCACTGCACTGCATCCCCAGTGGTGCCAGTGCACTCTCTGCACTCACTGCACTGCATCCCCATTGCTGACAGTGCCCTCTCTGGACTCAGTGCACTGCATCCCCAGTGGTGCCAGTTCACTCTCTGGACTAAATGCACTGCATCCCCAGTGGTGCCAGTGGCTCTCTGGACTCATTGCACTGCATCACCAGTGGTGCCAGTGCACTCTCTGGACTCACTGCAGTGCATCCACAGTGGCGCCAGTGTACTCTCTTAACTCACTGCACTGCATCCCCAGTGGTGCCAGTGCACTCTCTGGACTCACTGCACTGCATCCCCAATGGTGCCACTGCACTCTCTGGACTCACTGCACTGCATCCCCAGTGGTGCCAGTGCACTCTCTAGACTCACTGCACTGCATCACCAGTGGTGCCAGTGCACTCTGTGGACTCACTGCACTGCATCCCCAGTGGTGCCACTGCACTCTCTGAAAACACCGGGGTGCAACCGCAGCGGTGCCAGTGCACTCTCTGCACTCATGGCACTGCATCCCCAGTGGTGCCAGTACACTCTCTGGACTCACTGCGGTGTATCCCCTGTGGTGCCAGTGCACTCTGTGGACTCAGTGCACTGCATCCCAGTGGTGCCAGTGTACTCTCTGGACTCACTGCAGTGCATCCCCAGTGGTGACAGTGCACTGTCTGGACTCACTACACTGCATCCCCCTGTGGTGCCAGTGCCCTCTGTGGACTCACTGTACTACATCCCCAGTGGTGCCAGTGCACTCTCTGGACTCACTGCACTGCATCCCCAGTGGTGCCAGTGCACACTCTGGACTCACTGCACTGCTTCCCCAGTGGTGCCAGTGCACTCTCTGGACTCACTGCAGTGCATCCCCAGTGGTGCTAGTGCACTCTCTGGACTCACTGCACTGCATCCCCTGTGGTGCCAGTGCACTCTCTCGACTCACTGCTCTGCGTTGCCATTGGTGCCAGTGCACTCTCTGGACTCATTGCATTGCATCCCCAGTGGTGCCAATGCAGTCTCTGGACTCACGGCACTGCATCCCCAGTGGTGCCAGTGCACTCTCTGGACTCACTGCACTGCATCCCCAGTGGTGCCAGTGCACTCTCAGGAGTCACTGCGCTGCATCCCCAGTGGTTCCAGTGCACTCTCTGGACTCACTGCACTGCAACTCCAGTGGTGCCAGTGCACTCTCTGGAGTCACTGCACTGCATCCCCAGTGCTGCCAGTGCACTCTCTGGACTCACTGCACTGCATCCCCAGTGGTGCCAGTGCACTCTCTGGACTCACTGCAGTGCATCGCCAGTGGTACCAGTGCACTCTCTGGACTCACTGCACTGCATCCCCAGTGGTGCCAGTGTCCTCTCTGGACTCACTGCACTGCATCCCCAGTGGTGCCAGTGCAGTCTCTGTGTTAGTGTTGGGGAGAATCGAATGGATGTAATGTCTCTTACGTAATGGGACCTACAGTATAATTAAGCATTGCCAAATGTACTTACATTATCAATTAACCTATGTATACTGGATACTTAGGGAGTACATTGAACAATCAAAAGAATCATTGAAGGGGAACCTTGGGAGGGAACAGGTACAACCTGACCTTGGATAAGGGCCTGGAAATGATGAAATGAGTTGAAGCAGAACCAAGAAACGGAGGGAGCACGCGTCGAGTAAGAAAGGTGAAAAGTTTAGCGGAGAGGAAGACTCCTTACTTCATCTGGACGACCACCAGAGTGCGCCACGCATGTGCAAAGGGGAGGGGAGCTAATTAGAATGAAAAGCGAGGCTGCTGTTGCAACCTGTAATGAATATGTATACCTGACGCAATATTGTATGTATAAATAACGGCTGGGAAGTAACGGGACTTGAAGCCAGATTTGGGCACCTGCCCCGGCTTCCAGCGCTGAATAAAGCACCTTCATATAATCACTTGGTGATTATGTGGTTGCTAGGCTAACATCTGGACTCACTGCAGTGCATCCCCAGTGGTGCCAGTGCACTCTCTGGAGTCACTGCAGTGCATCCCCAGTGGTGCCAGTGCACTCTCTGGACTCACTGCAGTGCATCCCCAGTGGTGCAAGTGCACTCTCTGGACTCACTGCAGTGCATCCCCAGTGGTGCCAGTGCACTCTCTGGACTCACCGGGGTGCATCCCCAGTGGTGCCAGTGCACTCTCTGGACTCACTGCACTGCACCCCCAGTGGTGCCAGTGCACTCTCTGGACTCAGTGCGCTGCATCCCCAGTGGTGCCAGTGCACTCTCTGGACCCACTGCAGTGCATCCCCAATCGTACCAGTGCACTCTCTGGACTCACTGCACTGCATCCCCAGTGGTGCCACTGCAACCTCTGGTCTCACTGCAGTGCATCCCCAGTGGTGCCAGTGCACTCTCTGGACTCACTGCTCTACATCCCCAGTGGTGCCAGTTCACTATCTGGACTCAAGGAACTGAATCCCCAGTGGTGCCAGTGCACTCTCTGGACTCACTGTACTGCATCCCCAGTGGTGACTGTGAAGTCTCTGGACTCACTGCAGTGCATCTCAGTGGTGCCAGTGCAATCTCAGGACTCACAGCAGTGCAGCTCCAGTTGGTGCCAGTGCACTCTCTGGACTCACTGCAGTGCATCCCCAGTGGTGCCAGTGCACTCTCTGGACTCACTGCATTGCATCCCCAGTGGTGCCAGTGCACTCTCTGGACTCACTGCAGTGCATCCCCTGTGGTGCCATTGCACTCTCAGGACTCACTGCACTGCATCCCCAGTGGTGCCACTGCACTCTCTGGACTCACTGTACTGCATCCCCAGTGGTGCCAGTGCACTCTCTGGACTCACTGCACTGCAACCCCATTGCTGACAGTGCCCTCTCTGGACTCAGTGCACTGCATCCCCAGTGGTGCCACTGCACTCTCTGAAAACACCGGGGTGCAACCGCAGCGGTGCAAGTGCACTCTCTGCACTCACGGCAGTGCATCCCCAGTGGTGCCAGTGCACTCTCTGGACTCACTGCAGTGTATCCCCTGTGGTGCCAGTGCACTCTGTGGACTCAGTGCACTGCATCCCAGTGGTGCCAGTGCAGTCTGTGGACTCACTGCAGTGCATCCCCAGTGGTGCCCGTGCACTCTCTGGACTCACTGCAGTGCATCCCCAGTGGTGCCAGTGCACTCTCTGGACTCACTGCACTGCATCCCCAGTGGTGCCAGTGCACTCTCTGGACTCACTGCACTGCACCCCCAGTGGTGCCAGTGCACTCTCTGGACTCACTGCACTGCATCCCCAGTGGTGCCAGTGCACTCTCTGGACTCACTGCACTGCATCCCCAGTGGTGCCAGTGCACTCTCTGGATTCACTGCACTGCATCCCCAGTGGTGCCAGTGCACTCTCTGGACTCACTGCAGTCCATCCCCAGTGGTGCCAGTGCACTCTCTGGACTCACTGCACTGCATCCCCAGTGGTGCCAGTGCACTCTCTTTACTCACTGCACTGCATCCCCAGTGGTGCCAGTGCACTCTTTGTACTCACTGCAGTGCATCCCCAGTGGTGCCAGTGCACTCTCTGGACTCACTGCACTGCATCCCCAGTGGTGCCAGTGCAATCTCTGGACTCACGGCAGTGCATCCCCAGTGGTGCCAGTGCACTCTCTGGACTCACTGCACTGCATCCCCAGTGGTGCCAGTGCACTCTCTGGACTTGCCGGGGTGCATCCCCAGTGGTGCCAGTGCACTCTCTGGACTTGCCGGGGTGCATCCCCAGTGGTGCAAGTGCACTCTCTGGACTCACTGCAGTGCATCCCCAGTGGTGCCAGTGCACTCTCTGGACTCACTGCACTGCATCCCCTGTGGTGCCAAGGCACTCTCTGGACTCACTGCTCTGCGTTGCCATTGGTGCCAGTGCACTCTCTGGACTCATTGCAGTGCATCCCCAGTGGTGCCAGTGCACTCTCTGGACTCACTGCAGTGCATCCCCTTTTGTGCCAGTGCACTCTCTGCACTCACTGCACTGCATCCCCAGTGGTGCCAGTGCACTCTCTGGACTCACTGCACTGCATCCCCATTGATGACAGTGCCCTCTCTGGACTCAGTGCACTGCATCCCCAGTGGTGCCAGTTCACTCTCTGGACTAAATGCACTGCATCCCCAGTGGTGCCAGTGCATTCTCTGGACTCACTGCACTGCATCCCAAGTGGTGCCAGTGCACTCTCTGGACTCACTGCAGTGCATCCCCAGTGGTGCCAGTGCACTCTCTGTACTCACTGCAGTGCATCGCCAGTGGTGCCAGTGCCCTCTCTGGACTCACTGCACTGCATCCCCAGTGGTGCCAGTGCAGTCTCTGTGTTAGTGTTGGGGAGAATCGAATGGATGTTTTACTAATGTCTCTTAGGTAATGGGACCTACAGTATAATTAAGCATTGCCAAATGTACTTACATTATCAATTAATCTATGTATACTGGATACTTAGGGAGTACATTGAACAATCAAAAGAGTCATTGAAGGGGAACCTTGGGAGGGAACAGGTACAACCTGACCTTAGATAAGGGCCTGGAAATAATGAAATGAGTTGAAGCAGAACCAAGAAGCGGAGGGAGCATGCGTCGAGTAAGAAAGGTGAAAGGTTTAGCGGAGAGGAAGACTCCTTACTTCATCTGGACGACCACCTGGACGACCACCAGAGTGCGCCACGCATGTGCAAAGGGGAGGGGAGCTAATTAGAATGAAAAGCGAGGCTGCTGTTGCAACCTGTAAAGAATATGTATACCTGACGCAATATTGTATGTATAAATAACGGCTGGGAAGTAACGGGACTTGAAGCCAGATTTGGGCACCTGCCCCGGCTTCCAGCGCTGAATAAAGCACCTTCATACAATCACTTGGTGATTATGTGGTTGCTAGGCTAACATCTGGACTCACTGCAGTGCATCCCCAGTGGTGCCAGTGCACTCTCTGGAGTCACTGCAGTGCATCCCCAGTGGTGCCAGTGCACTCCCTGGACTCAGTGCAATGCATCCCCAGTGGTGCCAGTGAACTCTCTGGACTCACTGCATTGCATCCCCAGTGGTGCCAGTGCAGTCTCTGGACTCACTGCACTGCATCCCCAGTGGTGCCAGTGCACTCTCTGGACTCACTGCAGTGCATCCCCAGTGGTGCCAGTGCACTCTCTGGACTTGCCGGGGTGCATCGCCAGTGGTGCCAGTGCCCTCTCTGGACTCACTGCACTGCATCCCCAGTGGTGCCAGTGCACTCTCTGGACTCACTGCACTGCATCCCCAGAGGTGCCAGTGCACGCTCTGGACTCACTGCAGTGCATCCCCAATCGTACCAGTGCCCTCTCTGGACTCACTGCACTGCATCCCCAGTGGTGCCACTGCAACCTCTGGTCTCACTGCACTGCATCCCCAGTGGTGCCAGTGCACTCTCTGGACTCACTGCAGTGCATCCCCAGTGGTACCAGTGCACTCTCTGGACTCACTGCACTGCATCCCCATTGGTGCCAGTGCACTCTCTGGACTCACTGCACTGCATCCCCAGTGGTGCCAGTGCACTCTCTGGACTCACTGCACTGCATCCCCAGTGGTGCCAGTGCACTCTGGACTCACTGCACTACTTCCCCAATGGTGCCAGTTCACTCTCTGGACTCACTGAACTGAATCCAAAGAGGAGCCAGTGTACTCTCTGGACTCACTGTACTGCATCCCCATTGGTGCCTGTGAAATCTCTGGACTCACTGCAGTGCATCCCCAGTGGTGCCAGTGCAATCTCAGGACTCACAGCAGTGCAGCTCCAGTTGGTGCCAGTGCACTCTCTGCACTCACTGCACTGCATCCCCAGTGGTGCCAGTGCACTCTCTGAACTCACTGCACTGCATCCCCAGTGGTGCCACTGCACTCTCTGAAAACACCGGGGTGCAACCGCAGCGGTGCCAGTGCACTCTCTGCACTCACGGCACTGCATCCCCAGTGGTGCCAGTGCACTCTCTGGACTCACTGCAGTGTATCCCCTGTGGTGCCAGTGCACTCTGTGGACTCAGTGCACTGCATCCCAGTGGTGCCAGTGCACTCTCTGGACTCACTGCACTGCATCCCCAGTGGTGCCAGTGCACTCTCTGGACTCACTGCACTGCATCCCAGTGGTGCCAGTGCACTTTCTTGACTCACTGCAGTGCATCCCCAGTGGTGCCAGTGCACTCTCTGGACTCACTGCAGTGCATCCCCAGTGGTGCCAGTGCACTCTCTGGACTCACTGCACTGCATCCCCTTTTGTGCCAGTGCACTCTCTGGACTCACTGCAGTCCATCCCCAGTGGTTCCAGTGCACTCTCTGGACTCACTGCACTGCATCCACAGTGGTGCCAGTGCACTCTCTTTACTCACTGCACTGCATCCCCATTGGTGCCTGTGCACTCTCTGGACTCACTGCACTGCATCCCCAGTGGTGCCAGTGCACTCTCTGGACTCACTGCACTGCATCCCCAGTGGTGCCAGTGCACTCTCTGGACTCACTGCAGTGCATACCCAGTGGTGCCAGTGCACTCTCTGCACTCACTGCAGTGCATCCCCAGTGGTGCCAGTGCACTCTCTGGACTCACTGCACTGCA
Source organism: Anser brachyrhynchus (assembly GCF_964034855.1). Taxonomy (NCBI): domain Eukaryota; kingdom Metazoa; phylum Chordata; class Aves; order Anseriformes; family Anatidae; genus Anser; species Anser brachyrhynchus. Next base: position 852,960 of record NW_027664010.1, read on the forward strand.
TCCCCAGTGGTGCCAGTGCACTCTCTGGACTTGCCGGGGTGCATCCCCAGTGGTGCCAGTGCACTCTCTGGACTCACTGCAGTGCATCCCCAGTGGTGCCAGTGCACTCTCTGCACTCACTGCAGTGCATCCCCAGTGGTGCAGGTGCACTCTCTCGACTCACTGCATTCCCAGTGGTGCCAGGGCACTCTCTGGACTCACTGCAGTGCATCCCCAGTGGTGCCACTGTACTCTCTTTACTCACTGCAGTGCATCCCCAGTGGTGCCAGTGCACACTCTGGACTCACTGTACTGCATCCCCAGTGGTGCCAGTGCACTCTCTGGACTCACTGCACTGCATCCCCAGTGGTGCCACTGCACTCTCTGGACTCACTGCACTGCATCCCCAGTGGTGCCAGTGCACTCTCTGGACTCACTGCAGTGCATCCCCAGTGGTGCCAGTGCACTCTCTGGACTCACTGCACTGCATCCCCAGTGGTGCCAGTGCACTCTCTGGACTTGCCGGGGTGCATCCCCAGTGGTGCCAGTGCACTCTCTGGACTCACTGCACTGCATCCCCAGTGGTGTCAGTGCACTGTCTGGACTTACTGCATTCCCAGTGGTGCCAGGGCACTCTCTGGACTCACTGCACTGCATCCCCAGTGGTGCCAGTGCACTCTCTGGACTCACTGCACTGCATCCCCAGTGGTGCCAGTGCACACTCTGGACTCACTGCAGTGCATCCCCAGTGGTGCTAGTGCACTCTCTGGACTCACTGCACTGCATCCCTTGTGGTGCGAGTGCACTCTCTCGACTCACTGCTCTGCGTTACCATTGGTGCCAGTGCACTCTCTGGACTCATTGCAGTGCATCCCCAGTGGTGCCAATGCACTCTCTGGACTCACGGCACTGCATCCCCAGTGGTGCCAGTGCACTCTCTGGACTCACTGCACTGCATCCCCAGTGGTGCCAGTGCACTCTCTGGACTCACTGCACTGCATCCCCAGTGGTGCCAGTGCACTCTCTGGACTCACTGCACTGCATCCCCAGTGCTGACAGTGCACTCTCTGGACTCACTGCACTGCATTCCCTTTTGTGCCAGTGCACTCTCTGCACTCACTGCACTGCATCCCCAGTGGTGCCAGTGCACTCTCTGGACTCACTGCACTGCATCCCCAGTGCTGCCTGTGAAGTCTCCGGTCTCACTGCACTGCATCCCCAGTGGTGCCAGTGCACTCTCTGGACTCACTGCACTGCATCCCCATTGCTGACAGTGCCCTCTCTGGACTCAGTGCACTGCATCCCCAGTGGTGCCAGTTCACTCTCTGGACTAAATGCACTGCATCCCCAGTGGTGCCAGTGGCTCTCTGGACTCATTGCACTGCATCACCAGTGGTGCCAGTGCACTCTCTGGACTCACTGAACTGCATCCCCAAGGTGCCAGTGCACTCTCTGGACTCACTGCAGTGCATCCGCAGTGGTGCCAGTGCACTCTTCGGTCTCACTGCAGTGCATCCCCAGTGGTAACAGTGCACTCTCTGGACTCACTGCACTGCATCCCCCGTGGTGCCAGTGCACTCTCTGGACTCACTGCACTGCATCCCCAGTGGTGCCACTGCACTCTCTGAAAACACCGGGGTGCAACCGCAGCGGTGCCAGTGCACTCTCTGCACTCACGGCACTGCATCCCCAGTGGTGCCAGTGCACTCTCTGGACTCACTGCAGTGTATCCCCTGTGGTGCCAGTGCACTCTGTGGACTCAGTGCACTGCATCCCAGTGGTGCCAGTGCACTCTCCGGACTCACTGCAGTGCATCCCCAGTGGTGCCAGTGCACTCTCTGGACTCACTGCACTGCATCCCAATGGTGCCAGTGCACTCTCTGGACTCACTGCAGTGCATCCCCAGTGGTGCCAGTGCACTCTCTGGACTCACTGCAGTGCATCCCAAGTGGTGCCAGTGCACTCTCTGGACTCACTGCACTGCATCCCCAGTGGTGCCAGTGCACTCTCTGCACTCACTGCAGTCCATCCCCAGTGGTGCCAGTGCACTCTCTGGACTCACTGCACTGCATCCACAGTGGTGCCAGTGCACTCTCTTTACTCACTGCACTGCATCCCCAGTGGTGCCAGTGCACTCTCTGGACTCACTGTACTGCATCCCCAGTGGTGCCAGTGCACTCTCTGGACTCACTGCAGTGCATCCCCAGTGGTGCCAGTGCACTCTCTGCACTCACTGCAGTGCATCCCCAGTGGTGCCAGTGCACTCTCTGGACTCACTGCACTTCATACCCAGTGGTGCCAGTGCACTCTCTGGACTCACTGCAGTGCATCCCCAGTGGTGCCACTGTACTCTCTTTACTCACTGCACTGCATCCCCACTGGTGCCAGTGCACACTCTGGACTCACTGTACTGCATCCCCAGTGGTGCCAGTAAACTCTCTGGACTCACTGCACTGCATCCCCACTGGTGCCAGTGCACTCTCTGGACTCACTGCACTGCATACCCAGTGGTGCCAGTGCACTCTCTGGACTCACTGCACTGCATCCCCAGTGGTGCCAGTGCACTCTCTGCACTCACTGCAGTGCATCCCCAGTGGTGCCAGTGCACTCTCTGGACTCACTGCACTGCATCCCCAGTGGTGCCAGTGCACTCTCTGGACTTGCCGGGGTGCATCCCCAGTGGTGCCAGTGCACTCTCTGGACTCACTGCAGTGCATCCCCAGTGGTGCCAGTGCACTGTCTGGACTTACTGCATTCCCAGTGGTGCCAGGGCACTCTCTGGACTCACTGCACTGCATCCCCAGTGGTGCCAGTGCACTCTCAGGAGTCACTGCGCTGCATCCCCAGTGGTTCCAGTGCACTCTCTGGACTCACTGCACTGCAACTCCAGTGGTGCCAGTGCACTCTCTGGAGTCACTGCACTGCATCCCCAGTGCTGCCAGTGCACTCTCTGGACTCACTGCACTGCATCCCAGGTGGTGCCAGTGCACTCTCTGGACTCACTGCAGTGCATCGCCAGTGGTACCAGTGCACTCTCTGGACTCACTGCACTGCATCCCCAGTGGTGCCAGTGTCCTCTCTGGACTCACTGCACTGCATCCCCAGTGGTGCCAGTGCAGTCTCTGTGTTAGTGTTGGGGAGAATCGAATGGATGTAATGTCTCTTACGTAATGGGACCTACAGTATAATTAAGCATTGCCAAATGTACTTACATTATCAATTAATCTATGTATACTGGATACTTAGGGAGTACATTGAACAATCAAAAGAATCATTGAAGGGGAACCTTGGGAGGGAACAGGTACAACCTGACCTTGGATAAGGGCCTGGAAATGATGAAATGAGTTGAAGCAGAACCAAGAAACGGAGGGAGCACGCGTCGAGTAAGAAAGGTGAAAAGTTTAGCGGAGAGGAAGACTCCTTACTTCATCTGGACGACCACCAGAGTGCGCCACGCATGTGCAAAGGGGAGGGGAGCTAATTAGAATGAAAAGCGAGGCTGCTGTTGTAACCTGTAATGAATATGTATACCTGACGCAATATTGTATGTATAAATAACGGCTGGGAAGTAACGGGACTTGAAGCCAGATTTGGGCACCTGCCCCGGCTTCCAGCGCTGAATAAAGCACCTTCATATAATCACTTGGTGATTATGTGGTTGCTAGGCTAACATCTGGACTCACTGCAGTGCATCCCCAGTGGTGCCAGTGCACTCTCTGGAGTCACTGCAGTGCATCCCCAGTGGTGCCAGTGCACTCTCTGGACTCACTGCAGTGCATCCCCAGTGGTGCAAGTGCACTCTCTGGACTCACTGCAGTGCATCCCCAGTGGTGCCAGTGCACTCTCTGGACTCACCGGGGTGCATCCCCAGTGGTGCCAGTGCACTCTCTGGACTCACTGCACTGCACCCCCAGTGGTGCCAGTGCACTCTCTGGACTCAGTGCGCTGCATCCCCAGTGGTGCCAGTGCACTCTCTGGACTCACTGCTCTACATCCCCAGTGGTGCCAGTTCACTATCTGGACTCAAGGAACTGAATCCCCAGTGGTGCCAGTGCACTCTCTGGACTCACTGTACTGCATCCCCAGTGGTGACTGTGAAGTCTCTGGACTCACTGCAGTGCATCTCAGTGGTGCCAGTGCAATCTCAGGACTCACAGCAGTGCAGCTCCAATTGGTGCCAGTGCACTCTCTGGACTTACTGCAGTGCATCCCCAGTGGTGCCAGTGCACTCTCTGGACTCACTGCATTGCATCCCCAGTGGTGCCAGTGCACTCTCTGGACTCACTGCAGTGCATCCCCTGTGGTGCCATTGCACTCTCAGGACTCACTGCACTGCATCCCCAGTGGTGCCACTGCACTCTCTGGACTCACTGCACTGCATCCCCAGTGGTGCCAGTGCACTCTCTGGACTCACTGCACTGCAACCCCATTGCTGACAGTGCCCTCTCTGGACTCAGTGCACTGCATCCCCAGTGGTGCCACTGCACTCTCTGAAAACACCGGGGTGCAACCGCAGCGGTGCAAGTGCACTCTCTGCACTCACGGCAGTGCATCCCCAGTGGTGCCAGTGCACTCTCTGGACTCACTGCAGTGTATCCCCTGTGGTGCCAGTGCACTCTGTGGACTCAGTGCACTGCATCCCAGTGGTGCCAGTGCAGTCTGTGGACTCACTGCAGTGCATCCCCAGTGGTGCCCGTGCACTCTCTGGACTCACTGCAGTGCATCCCCAGTGGTGCCAGTGCACTCTCTGGACTCACTGCACTGCATCCCCAGTGGTGCCAGTGCACTCTCTGGACTCACTGCACTGCACCCCCAGTGGTGCCAGTGCACTCTCTGGACTCACTGCACTGCATCCCCAGTGGTGCCAGTGCACTCTCTGGACTCACTGCACTGCATCCCCAGTGGTGCCAGTGCACTCTCTGGATTCACTGCACTGCATCCCCAGTGGTGCCAGTGCACTCTCTGGACTCACTGCAGTCCATCCCCAGTGGTGCCAGTGCACTCTCTGGACTCACTGCACTGCATCCCCAGTGGTGCCAGTGCACTCTCTTTACTCACTGCACTGCATCCCCAGTGGTGCCAGTGCACTCTTTGTACTCACTGCAGTGCATCCACAGTGGTGCCAGTGCACTCTCTGGACTCACTGCACTGCATCCCCAGTGGTGCCAGTGCAATCTCTGGACTCACGGCAGTGCATCCCCAGTGGTGCCAGTGCACTCTCTGGACTCACTGCACTGCATCCCCAGTGGTGCCAGTGCACTCTCTGGACTTGCCGGGGTGCATCCCCAGTGGTGCCAGTGCACTCTCTGTACTTGCCGGGGTGCATCCCCAGTGGTGCAAGTGCACTCTCTGGACTCACTGCAGTGCATCCCCAGTGGTGCCAGTGCACTCTCTGGACTCACTGCTCTGCGTTGCCATTGGTGCCAGTGCACTCTCTGGACTCACTGCAGTGCATCCCCTTTTGTGCCAGTGCACTCTCTGCACTCACTGCACTGCATCCCCAGTGGTGCCAGTGCACTCTCTGGACTCACTGCACTGCATCCCCATTGATGACAGTGCCCTCTCTGGACTCAGTGCACTGCATCCCCAGTGGTGCCAGTTCACTCTCTGGACTAAATGCACTGCATCCCCAGTGGTGCCAGTGCATTCTCTGGACTCACTGCACTGCATCCCAAGTGGTGCCAGTGCACTCTCTGGACTCACTGCAGTGCATCGCCAGTGGTGCCAGTGCACTCTCTGTACTCACTGCAGTGCATCGCCAGTGGTGCCAGTGCCCTCTCTGGACTCACTGCACTGCATCCCCAGTGGTGCCAGTGCAGTCTCTGTGTTAGTGTTGGGGAGAATCGAATGGATGTTTTACTAATGTCTCTTAGGTAATGGGACCTACAGTATAATTAAGCATTGCCAAATGTACTTACATTATCAATTAATCTATGTATACTGGATACTTAGGGAGTACATTGAACAATCAAAAGAGTCATTGAAGGGGAACCTTGGGAGGGAACAGGTACAACCTGACCTTAGATAAGGGCCTGGAAATAATGAAATGAGTTGAAGCAGAACCAAGAAGCGGAGGGAGCATGCGTCGAGTAAGAAAGGTGAAAGGTTTAGCGGAGAGGAAGACTCCTTACTTCATCTGGACGACCACCTGGACGACCACCAGAGTGCGCCACGCATGTGCAAAGGGGAGGGGAGCTAATTAGAATGAAAAGCGAGGCTGCTGTTGCAACCTGTAAAGAATATGTATACCTGACGCAATATTGTATGTATAAATAACGGCTGGGAAGTAACGGGACTTGAAGCCAGATTTGGGCACCTGCCCCGGCTTCCAGCGCTGAATAAAGCACCTTCATACAATCACTTGGTGATTATGTGGTTGCTAGGCTAACATCTGGACTCACTGCAGTGCATCCCCAGTGGTGCCAGTGCACTCTCTGGAGTCACTGCAGTGCATCCCCAGTGGTGCCAGTGCACTCCCTGGACTCAGTGCAATGCATCCCCAGTGGTGCCAGTGAACTCTCTGGACTCACTGCATTGCATCCCCAGTGGTGCCAGTGCAGTCTCTGGACTAACTGCACTGCATCCCCAGTGGTGCCAGTGCACTCTCTGGACTCACTGCAGTGCATCCCCAGTGGTGCCAGTGCACTCTCTGGACTTGCCGGGGTGCATCGCCAGTGGTGCCAGTGCCCTCTCTGGACTCACTGCACTGCATCCCCAGTGGTGCCAGTGCACTCTCTGGACTCACTGCACTGCATCCCCAGAGGTGCCAGTGCACGCTCTGGACTCACTGCAGTGCATCCCCAATCGTACCAGTGCCCTCTCTGGACTCACTGCACTGCATCCCCAGTGGTGCCACTGCAACCTCTGGTCTCACTGCACTGCATCCCCAGTGGTGCCAGTGCACTCTCTGGACTCACTGCACTGCATCCCCATTGGTGCCAGTGCACTCTCTGGACTCACTGCACTGCATCCCCAGTGGTGCCAGTGCACTCTCTGGACTCACTGCACTGCATCCCCAGTGGTGCCAGTGCACTCTGGACTCACTGCACTACTTCCCCAATGGTGCCAGTTCACTCTCTGGACTCACTGAACTGAATCCAAAGAGGAGCCAGTGTACTCTCTGGACTCACTGTACTGCATCCCCATTGGTGCCTGTGAAATCTCTGGACTCACTGCAGTGCATCCCCAGTGGTGCCAGTGCAATCTCAGGACTCACAGCAGTGCAGCTCCAGTTGGTGCCAGTGCACTCTCTGCACTCACTGCACTGCATCCCCAGTGGTGCCAGTGCACTCTCTGAACTCACTGCACTGCATCCCCAGTGGTGCCACTGCACTCTCTGAAAACACCGGGGTGCAACCGCAGCGGTGCCAGTGCACTCTCTGCACTCACGGCACTGCATCCCCAGTGGTGCCAGTGCACTCTCTGGACTCACTGCAGTGTATCCCCTGTGGTGCCAGTGCACTCTGTGGACTCAGTGCACTGCATCCCAGTGGTGCCAGTGCACTCTCTGGACTCACTGCACTGCATCCCCAGTGGTGCCAGTGCACTCTCTGGACTCACTGCACTGCATCCCAGTGGTGCCAGTGCACTTTCTTGACTCACTGCAGTGCATCCCCAGTGGTGCCAGTGCACTCTCTGGACTCACTGCAGTGCATCCCCAGTGGTGCCAGTGCACTCTCTGGACTCACTGCACTGCATCCCCTTTTGTGCCAGTGCACTCTCTGGACTCACTGCAGTCCATCCCCAGTGGTTCCAGTGCACTCTCTGGACTCACTGCACTGCATCCACAGTGGTGCCAGTGCACTCTCTTTACTCACTGCACTGCATCCCCATTGGTGCCAGTGCACTCTCTGGACTCACTGCACTGCATCCCCAGTGGTGCCAGTGCACTCTCTGGACTCACTGCACTGCATCCCCAGTGGTGCCAGTGCACTCTCTGGACTCACTGCAGTGCATCCCCAGTGGTGCCAGTGCACTCTCTGCACTCACTGCAGTGCATCCCCAGTGGTGCCAGTGCACTCTCTGGACTCACTGCACTGCATCCCCAGTGGTGCCAGTGCACTCTCTGGACTTGCCGGGGTGCATCCCCAGTGGTGCCAGTGCACTCTCTGGACTCACTGCAGTGCATCCCCAGTGGTGCCAGTGCACTCTCTGCACTCACTGCAGTGCATCCCCTGTGGTGCAGGTGCACTCTCTCGACTCACTGCATTCCCAGTGGTGCCAGGGCACTCTCTGGACTCACTGCAGTGCATCCCCAGTGGTGCCACTGTACTCTCTTTACTCACTGCAGTGCATCCCCAGTGGTGCCAGTGCACACTCTGGACTCACTGTACTGCATCCCTAGTGGTGCCAGTGCACTCTCTGGACTCACTGCACTGCATCCCCAGTGGTGCCACTGCACTCTCTGGACTCACTGCACTGCATCCCCAGTGGTGCCAGTGCACTCTCTGGACTCACTGCAGTGCATCCCCAGTGGTGCCAGTGCACTCTCTGGACTCACTGCACTGCATCCCCAGTGGTGCCAGTGCACTCTCTGGACTTGCCGGGGTGCATCCCCAGTGGTGCCAGTGCACTCTCTGGACTCACTGCACTGCATCCCCAGTGGTGTCAGTGCACTGTCTGGACTTACTGCATTCCCAGTGGTGCCAGGGCACTCTCTGGACTCACTGCACTGCATCCCCAGTGGTGCCTGTGAAGTCTCTGGACTCACTGCAGTGCATCCCCAATGGTGCCAGTGCACTCTTTGGACTCACTGCACTGCATCCCCAGTGGTGCCACTGTACTCTCTGGACTCACTACACTGCATCCCCTGTGGTGCCAGTGCCCTCTGTGGACTCACTGCACTACATCCCCAGTGGTGCCAGTGCACTCTCTGGACTCACTGCACTGCATCCCCAGTGGTGCCAGTGCACTCTCTGGACTCACTGCACTGCATCCCCAGTGGTGCCAGTGCACACTCTGGACTCACTGCAGTGCATCCCCAGTGGTGCTAGTGCACTCTCTGGACTCACTGCACTGCATCCCCTGTGGTGCGAGTGCACTCTCTCGACTCACTGCTCTGCGTTACCATTGGTGCCAGTGCACTCTCTGGACTCATTGCAGTGCATCCCCAGTGGTGCCAATGCACTCTCTGGACTCACGGCACTGCATCCCCAGTGGTGCCAGTGCACTCTCTGGACTCACTGCACTGCATCCCCAGTGGTGCCTGTGAAGTCTCTGGACTCACTGCAGTGCATCCCCAGTGGTGCCAGTGCACTCTCTGGACTCACTGCACTGCATCCCCAGTGCTGACAGTGCACTCTCTGGACTCACTGCACTGCATTCCCTTTTGTGCCAGTGCACTCTCTGCACTCACTGCACTGCATCCCCAGTGGTGCCAGTGCACTCTCTGGACTCACTGCACTGCATCCCCAGTGCTGCCTGTGAAGTCTCTGGTCTCACTGCACTGCATCCCCAGTGGTGCCAGTGCACTCTCTGGACTCACTGCACTGCATCCCCATTGCTGACAGTGCCCTCTCTGGACTCAGTGCACTGCATCCCCAGTGGTGCCAGTTCACTCTCTGGACTAAATGCACTGCATCCCCAGTGGTGCCAGTGGCTCTCTGGACTCATTGCACTGCATCACCAGTGGTGCCAGTGCACTCTCTGGACTCACTGAACTGCATCCCCAAGGTGCCAGTGCACTCTCTGGACTCACTGCAGTGCATCCGCAGTGGTGCCAGTGCACTCTTCGGTCTCACTGCAGTGCATCCCCAGTGGTAACAGTGCACTCTCTGGACTCACTGCACTGCATCCCCCGTGGTGCCAGTGCACTCTCTGGACTCACTGCACTGCATCCCCAGTGGTGCCACTGCACTCTCTGAAAACACCGGGGTGCAACCGCAGCGGTGCCAGTGCACTCTCTGCACTCACGGCACTGCATCCCCAGTGGATCCAGTGCACTCTCTGGACTCACTGCAGTGTATCCCCTGTGGTGCCAGTGCACTCTGTGGACTCAGTGCACTGCATCCCAGTGGTGCCAGTGCACTCTCCGGACTCACTGCAGTGCATCCCCAGTGGTGCCAGTGCACTCTCTGGACTCACTGCACTGCATCCCAATGGTGCCAGTGCACTCTCTGGACTCACTGCAGTGCATCCCCAGTGGTGCCAGTGCACTCTCTGGACTCACTGCAGTGCATCCCAAGTGGTGCCAGTGCACTCTCTGGACTCACTGCACTGCATCCCCAGTGGTGCCAGTGCACTCTCTGCACTCACTGCAGTCCATCCCCAGTGGTGCCAGTGCACTCTCTGGACTCACTGCACTGCATCCACAGTGGTGCCAGTGCACTCTCTTTACTCACTGCACTGCATCCCCAGTGGTGCCAGTGCACTCTCTGGACTCACTGTACTGCATCCCCAGTGGTGCCAGTGCACTCTCTGGACTCACTGCAGTGCATCCCAAGTGGTGCCAGTGCACTCTCTGCACTCACTGCAGTGCATCCCCAGTGGTGCCAGTGCACTCTCTGGACTCACTGCACTTCATACCCAGTGGTGCCAGTGCACTCTCTGGACTCACTGCAGTGCATCCCCAGTGGTGCCACTGTACTCTCTTTACTCACTGCACTGCATCCCCAGTGGTGCCAGTGCACACTCTGGACTCACTGTACTGCATCCCCAGTGGTGCCAGTGCACTCTCTGGACTCACTGCACTGCATCCCCAGTGGTGCCAGTGCACTCTCTGGACTCACTGCACTGCATACCCAGTGGTGCCAGTGCACTCTCTGGACTCACTGCAGTGCATCCCAAGTGGTGCCAGTGCACTCTCTGCACTCACTGCAGTGCATCCCCAGTGGTGCCAGTGCACTCTCTGGACTCACTGCACTGCATCCCCAGTGGTGCCAGTGCACTCTCTGGACTTGCCGGGGTGCATCCCCAGTGGTGCCAGTGCACTCTCTGGACTCACTGCAGTGCATCCCCAGTGGTGCCAGTGCACTGTCTGGACTTACTGCATTCCCAGTGGTGCCAGGGCACTCTCTGGACTCACTGCACTGCATCCCCAGTGGTGCCTGTGAAGTCTCTGGACTCACTGCAGTGCATCCCCAAAGGTGCCAGTGCACTCTTTGGACTCACTACACTGCATCCCCCGTGGTGCAAGTGCCCTCTGTGGACTCACTACACTACATCCCCAGTGGTGCCAGTGCACTCTCTGGACTCACTGCACTGCATCCCCAAGGTGCCAGTGCACTCTCTGGACTCACTGCAGTGCATCCCCAGTGGTGCCAGTGCACACTCTGGACTCACTGAACTGCATCCCCAAGGTGCCAGTGCACTCTCTGGACTCACAGCACTACATCACCAGTGGTGCCAGTGCACTCTCTGGACTCACTGAACTGCATCCCCAAGGTGCCAGTGCACTCTCTGGACTCACTGCAGTGCATCCGCAGTGGTGCCAGTGCACTCTTCGGTCTCACTGCACTGCATCCCCAGTGGTGACAGTGCACTCTCTGGACTCACTGCACTGCATCCCCCGTGGTGCCAGTGCACTCTCTGGACTCACTGCACTGCATCCCCAGTGGTGCCACTGCACTCTCTGAAAACACCGGGGTGCAACCGCAGCGGTGCCAGTGCACTCTCTGCACTCACGGCTCTGCATCCCCAGTGGTGCCAGTGCACTCTCTGGACTCACTGCAGTGTATCCCCTGTGGTGCCAGTGCACTCTGTGGACTCAGTGCACTGCATCCCAATGGTGCCAGTGCACTCTCCGGACTCACTGCAGTGCATCCCCAGTGGTGCCAGTGCACTCTCTGGACTCACTGCACTGCATCCCAATGGTGCCAGTGCACTCTCTGGACTCACTGCAGTGCATCCCCAGTGGTGCCAGTGCACTCTCTGGACTCACTGCAGTGCATCCCAAGTGGTGCCAGTGCACTCTCTGGACTCACTGCACTGCATCCCCAGTGGTGCCAGGGCACTCTCTGGACTCACTGCAGTCCATCCCCAGTGGTGCCAGTGCACTCTCTGGACTCACTGCACTGCATCCACAGTGGTGCCAGTGCACTCTCTTTACTCACTGCACTGCATCCCCAGTGGTGCCAGTGCACTCTCTGGACTCACTGTACTGCATCCCCAGTGGTGCCAGTGCACTCTCTGGACTCACTGCAGTGCATCCCCAGTGGTGCCAGTGCACTCTCTGCACTCACTGCAGTGCATCCCCAGTGGTGCCAGTGCACACTCTGGACTCACTGTACTGCATCCCCAGTGGTGCCAGTGCACTCTCTGGACTCACTGCACTGCATACCCAGTGGTGCCAGTGCACTCTCTGGACTCACTGCACTGCATACCCAGTGGTGCCAGTGCACTCTCTGGACTCACTGCAGTGCATCCCCAGTGGTGCCACTGTACTCTCTTTACTCACTGCACTGCATCCCCAGTGGTGCCAGTGCACACTCTGGACTCACTGTACTGCATCCCCAGTGGTGCCAGTGCACTCTCTGGACTCACTGCACTGCATCCCCACTGGTGCCAGTGCACTCTCTGGACTCACTGCACTGCATACCCAGTGGTGCCAGTGCACTCTCTGGACTCACTGCAGTGCATCCCCAGTGGTGCCAGTGCACTCTCTGCACTCACTGCAGTGCATCCCCAGTGGTGCCAGTGCACTCTCTGGACTCACTGCACTGCATCCCCAGTGGTGCCAGTGCACTCTCTGGACTTGCCGGGGTGCATCCCCAGTGGTGCCAGTGCACTCTCTGGACTCACTGCACTGCATCCCCAGTGGTGCCAGTGCACTGTCTGGACTTACTGCATTCCCAGTGGTGCCAGGGCACTCTCTGGACTCACTGCACTGCATCCCCAGTGCTTCCTGTGAAGTCTCTGGACTCACTGCAGTGCATCTCCAATGGTGCCAGTGCACTCTTTGGACTCACTACACTGCATCCCCCGTGGTGCCAGTGCCCTCTGTGGACTCACTGCACTACATCCCCAGTGGTGCCAGTGCACTCTCTGGACTCACTGCACTGCATCCCCAGTGGTGCCAGTGCACTCTCTGGACTCACTGCACTGCATCCCCAGTGGTGCCAGTGCACACTCTGGACTCACTGCACTGCATCCCCAGTGGTGCTAGTGCACTCTCTGGACTCACTGCACTGCATCCCCTGTGGTGCGAGTGCACTCTCTCGACTCACTGCTCTGCGTTACCATTGGTGCCAGTGCACTCTCTGGACTCATTGCAGTGCATCCCCAGTGGTGCCAATGCACTCTCTGGACTCACGGAACTGCATCCCCAGTGGTGCCAGTGCACTCTCTGGACTCACTGCACTGCATCTCCAGTGGTGCCTGTGAAGTCTCTGGACTCACTGCAGTGCATCCCCAGTGGTGCCAGTGCAATCTCAGGACTCACAGCAGTGCAGCTCCAGTTGGTGCCAGTGCACTCTCTGGACTCACTGCACTGCATCCCCAGTGCTGACAGTGCACTCTCTGGACTCACTGCACTGCATTCCCTTTTGTGCCAGTGCACTCTCTGCACTCACTGCACTGCATCCCCAGTGGTGCCAGTGCACTCTCTGGACTCACTGCACTGCATCCCCAGTGCTGCCTGTGAAGTCTCTGGTCTCACTGCAATGCATCCCCAGTGGTGCCAGTGCACTCTCTGGACTCACTGCACTGCATCCCCATTGCTGACAGTGCCCTCTCTGGACTCAGTGCACTGCATCCCCAGTGGTGCCAGTTCACTCTCTGGACTAAATGCACTGCATCCCCAGTGGTGCCAGTGGCTCTCTGGACTCACTGCACTGCATCACCAGTGGTGCCATTGCACTCTCTGGACTCACTGAACTGCATCCCCAAGGTGCCAGTGCACTCTCTGGACTCACTGCAGTGCATCCGCAGTGGTGCCAGTGCACTCTTCGGTCTCACTGCACTGCATCCCCAGTGGTGACAGTGCACTCTCTGGACTCACTGCACTGCATCCCCCGTGGTGCCAGTGCACTCTCTGGACTCACTGCACTGCATCCCCAGTGGTGACACTGCACTCTCTGAAAACACCGGGGTGTAACCGCAGCGGTGCCAGTGCACTCTCTGCACTCACGGCACTGCATCCCCGGTGGTGCCAGTGCACTCTCTGGACTCACTGCAGTGTATCCCCTGTGGTGCCAGTGCACTCTGTGGACTCAGTGCACTGCATCCCAGTGGTGCCAGTGCACTCTCTGGACTCACTGCAGTGCATCCCCAGTGGTGCCAGTGTACTCTCTGGACTCACTGCAGTGCATCCCCAGTGGTGCCAGTGCACTCTCTGGACTCACTGCACTGCATCCCAGTGGTGCCAGTGCACTCTCCGGACTCACTGCAGTGCATCCCCAGTGGTGCCAGTGCACTCTCTGGACTCACTGCACTGCATCCCAATGGTGCCAGTGCACTCTCTGGACTCACTGCAGTGCATCCCCAGTGGTGCCAGTGCACTCTCTGGACTCACTGCAGTGCATCCCAAGTGGTGCCAGTGCACTCTCTGGACTCACTGCACTGCATCCCCAGTGGTGCCAGTGCACTCTCTGGACTCACTGCAGTCCATCCCCAGTGGTGCCAGTGCACTCTCTGGACTCACTGCACTGCATCCACAGTGGTGCCAGTGCACTCTCTTTACTCACTGCACTGCATCCCCAGTGGTGCCAGTGCACTCTCTGGACTCACTGTACTGCATCCCCAGTGGTGCAAGTGTACTCTCTGGACTCACTGCAGTGTATCCCCTGTGGTGCCAGTGCACTCTGTGGACTCACTGCACTGCATCCCAGTGGTGCCAGTGCACTCTCCGGACTCACTGCAGTGCATCCCCAGTGGTGCCAGTGCACTCTCTGGACTCACTGCACTGCATCCCAATGGTGCCAGTGCACTCTCTGGACTCACTGCAGTGCATCCCCAGTGGTGCCAGTGCACTCTCTGCACTCACTGCAGTGCATCCCCAGTGGTGCCAGTGCACTCTCTGGACTCACTGCAGTGCATCCCCAGTGGTGCCAGTGCACTCTCTGGACTCACTGCACTGCATCCCCAGTGGTGCCACTGTACTCTCTTTACTCACTGCACTGCATCCCCAGTGGTGCCAGTGCACACTCTGGACTCACTGTACTGCATCCCCAGTGGTGCCAGTGCACTCTCTGGACTCACTGCACTGCATCCCCAGTGGTGCCAGTGCACTCTCTGGACTCACTGCACTGCATACCCAGTGGTGCCAGTGCACTCTCTGGACTCACTGCAGTGCATCCCCAGTGGTGCCAGTGCACTCTCTGGACTCACTGCACTGCATCCCCAGTGGTGCCACTGCACTCTCTGGACTTGCCGGGGTGCATCCCCAGTGGTGCCAGTGCACTCTCTGGACTCACTGCACTGCATCCCCAGTGGTGCCAGTGCACTGTCTGGACTTACTGCATTCCCAGTGGTGCCAGGGCACTCTCTGGACTCACTGCACTGCATCCCCAGTGGTGCCTGTGAAGTCTCTGGACTCACTGCAGTGCATCCCCAATGGTGCCAGTGCACTCTTTGGACTCACTACACTGCATCCCCCGTGGTGCCAGTGCCCTCTGTGGACTCACTGCACTACATCCCCAGTGGTGCCAGTGCACTCTCTGGACTCACTGCACTGCATCCCCAAGGTGCCAGTGCACTCTCTGGACTCACTGCACTGCATCCCCAGTGGTGCCAGTGCACACTCTGGACTCACTGAACTGCATCCCCAAGGTGCCAGTGCACTCTCTGGACTCACTGCACTACATCACCAGTGGTGCCAGTGCACTCTCTGGACTCACTGAACTGCATCCCCAAGGTGCCAGTGCACTCTCTGGACTCACTGCAGTGCATCCGCAGTGGTGCCAGTGCACTCTTCGGTCTCGCTGCACTGCATCCCCAGTGGTGACAGTGCACTCTCTGGACTCACTGCACTGCATCCCCCGTGATGCCAGTGCACTCTCTGGACTCACTGCACTGCATCCCCAGTGGTGCCACTGCACTCTCTGAAAACACCGGGGTGCAACCGCAGCGGTGCCAGTGCACTCTCTGCACTCACGGCACTGCATCCCCAGTGGTGCCAGTGCACTCTCTGGACTCACTGCAGTGTATCCCCTGTGGTGCCAGTGCACTCTGTGGACTCAGTGCACTGCATCCCAATGGTGCCAGTGCACTCTCCGGACTCACTGCAGTGCATCTCCAGTGGTGCCAGTGCACTCTCTGGACTCACTGCACTGCATCCCAATGGTGCCAGTGCACTCTCTGGACTCACTGCAGTGCATCCCCAGTGGTGCCAGTGCACTCTCTTTACTCACTGCAGTGCATCCCAAGTGGTGCCAGTGCACTCTCTGGACTCACTGCACTGCATCCCCAGTGGTGCCAGTGCACTCTCTGGACTCACTGCAGTCCATCCCCAGTGGTGCCAGTGCACTCTCTGGACTCACTGCACTGCATCCACAGTGGTGCCAGTGCACTCTCTTTACTCACTGCACTGCATCCCCAGTGGTGCCAGTGCACTCTCTGGACTCACTGTACTGCATCCCCAGTGGTGCCAGTGCACTCTCTGGACTCACTGCAGTGCATCCCCAGTGGTGCCAGTGCACTCTCTGCACTCACTGCAGTGCATCCCCAGTGGTGCCAGTGCACACTCTGGACTCACTGTACTGCATCCCAAGTGGTGCCAGTGCACTCTCTGGACTCACTGCACTGCATCCCCAGTGGTGCCAGTGCACTCTCTGGACTCACTGCACTGCATCCCCAGTGGTGCCAGTGCACTCTCTGGACTCACTGCAGTGCATCCCCAGTGGTGCCACTGTACTCTCTTTACTCACTGCACTGCATCCCCAGTGGTGCTAGTGCACACTCTAGACTCACTGTACTGCATCCCCAGTGGTGCCAGTGCACTCTCTGGACTCACTGCACTGCATCCCCACTGGTGCCAGTGCACTCTCTGGACTCACTGCAGTGCATCCCCAGTGGTGCCAGTGCACTCTCTGGACTCACTGCAGTGCATCCCCAGTGGTGCCAGTGCACTCTCTGCACTCACTGCAGTGCATCCCCAGTGGTGCCAGTGCACTCTCTGGACTCACTGCACTGCATCCCCAGTGGTGCCAGTGCACTCTCTGGACTTGCCGGGGTGCATCCCCAGTGGTGCCAGTGCACTCTCTGGACTCACTGCACTGCATCCCCAGTGGTGCCAGTGCACTGTCTGGACTTACTGCATTCCCAGTGGTGCCAGGGCACTCTCTGGACTCACTGCACTGCATCCCCAGTGTTTCCTGTGAAGTCTCTGGACTCACTGCAGTGCATCCCCAATGGTGCCAGTGCACTCTTTGGACTCACTACACTGCATCCCCCGTGGTGCCAGTGCCCTCTGTGGACTCACTGCACTACATCCCCAGTGGTGCCAGTGCACTCTCTGGACTCACTGCACTGCATCCCCAGTGGTGCCAGTGCACTCTCTGGACTCACTGCACTGCATCCCCAGTGGTGCCAGTGCACACTCTGGACTCACTGCACTGCATCCCCAGTGGTGCTAGTGCACTCTCTGGACTCACTGCACTGCATCCCCTGTGGTGCGAGTGCACTCTCTCGACTCACTGCTCTGCGTTACCATTGGTGCCAGTGCACTCTCTGGACTCATTGCAGTGCATCCCCAGTGGTGCCAATGCACTCTCTGGACTCACGGAACTGCATCCCCAGTGGTGCCAGTGCACTCTCTGGACTCACAGCAGTGCAGCTCCAGTTTTTGCCAGTGCACTCTCTGGACTCACTGCACTTCATCCCCAGTGCTGACAGTGCACTCTCTGGACACACTGCACTGCATTCCCTTTTGTGCCAGTGCACTCTCTGCACTCACTGCACTGCATCCCCAGTGGTGCCAGTGCACTCTCTGGACTCACTGCACTGCATGCCCAGTGCTGCCTGTGAAGTCTCTGGTCTCACTGCACTGCATCCCCAGTGGTGCCAGTGCACTCTCTGGACTCACTGCACTGCATCCCCATTGCTGACAGTGCCCTCTCTGGACTCACTGCACTGCATCCCCAGTGGTGCCAGTTCACTCTCTGGACTAAATGCACTGCATCCCCAGTGGTGCCAGTGGCTCTCTGGACTCATTGCACTGCATCACCAGTGGTGCCAGTGCACTCTCTGGACTCACTGAACTGCATCCCCAAGGTGCCAGTGCACTCTCTGGACTCACTGCAGTGCATCCGCAGTGGTGCCAGTGCACTCTTCGGTCTCACTGCACTGCATCCCCAGTGGTGACAGTGCACTCTCTGGACTCACTGCACTGCATCCCCCGTGGTGCCAGTGCACTCTCTGGACTCACTGCACTGCATCCCCAGTGGTGACACTGCACTCTCTGAAAACACCGGGGTGTAACCGCAGCGGTGCCAGTGCACTCTCTGCACTCACGGCACTGCATCCCCGGTGGTGCCAGTGCACTCTCTGGACTCACTGCAGTGTATCCCCTGTGGTGCCAGTGCACTCTGTGGACTCAGTGCACTGCATCCCAGTGGTGCCAGTGCACTCTCCGGACTCACTGCAGTGCATCCGCAGTGGTGCCAGTGCACTCTTTTGAGTCACTGCAGTGCATCCCCAGTGGTGCCAGTGCACTCTCTGGACTCACTGCAGTGCATCCCAAGTGGTGCCAGTGCACTCTCTGGACTCACTGCACTGCATCCCCAGTGGTGCCAGTGCACTCTCTGGACTCACTGCAGTCCATCCCCAGTGGTGCCAGGGCACTCTCTGGACTCACTGCACTGCATCCACAGTGGTGCCAGTGCACTCTCTTTACTCACTGCACTGCATCCCCAGTGGTGCCAGTGCACTCTCTGGACTCACTGTACTGCACCCCCAGTGGTGCCAGTGCACTCTCTGGACTCACTGCACTGCATCCCCAGTGGTGCCAGTGCACTCTCTGGACTCACTGCACTGCATACCCAGTGGTGCCAGTGCACTCTCTGGACTCACTGCACTGCATCCCCAGTGGTGCCAGTGCACTCTCTGCACTCACTGCAGTGCAACCCCAGTGGTGCCAGTGCACTCTCTGGACTCACTGCAGTGCATCCCCAGTGGTGCCAGTGCACTCTCTGGACTTGCCGGGGTGCATCCCCAGTGGTGCCAGTGCACTCTCTGGACTCACTGCAGTGCATCCCCAGTGGTGCCAGTGCACTCTCTGGACTCACTGCATTCCCAGTGGTGCCAGGGCACTCTCTGGACTCACTGCACTGCATCCCCAGTGGTGCCTGTGAAGTCTCTGGACTCACTGCAGTGCATCCCCAATGGTGCCAGTGCACTCTTTGGACTCACTGCACTGCATCCCCAGTGGTGTCACTGTACTCTCTGGACTCACTGCACTGCATCCCCAGTGGTGCCAGTGCACTCTCTGGACTCACTGCAGTGCATTTCCAGTGGTGCCAGTGTAGTCTCTGGACTCACTGCACTGCATCCCCAGTTGTGCCAGTGCACTCTCTGGACTCACTGAACTGCATCCCCAAGGTGCCAGTGCACTCTCTGGACTCACTGCACTGCATTCCCAGTGGTGCCAGTGCACTCTCTGGACTCACTGCACTGCATCCCCAGTGGTGACAGTGCACTCTCTGGACTCACTGCACTGCATCCCCCGTGGTGCCAGTGCACTCTCTGGACTCACTGCACTGCATCCCCAGTGGTGCCACTGCACTCTCTGAAAACACCGGGGTGCAACCGCAGCGGTGCCAGTGCACTCTCTGGACTCACTGCAGTGCATCCCCAGTGGTGCCAGTGCAATCTCAGGACTCACAGCAGTGCAGCTCCAGTTGGTGCCAGTGCACTCTCTGGACTCACTGCACTGCATCCCCAGTGGTGCCAGTGCACTCTCTGGACTCACTGCACTGCATTCCCTTTTGTGCCAGTGCACTCTCTGGACTCACTGCAGTCCATCCCCAGTGGTGCCAGTGCACTCTCTGGACTCACTGCACTGCATCCACAGTCGTGCCAGTGCACTCTCTTTACTCACTGCACTGCATCCCCAGTGGTGCCAGTGCACTCTCTGGACTCACTGTACTGCATCCCCAGTGGTGCCAGTGCACTCTCTGGACTCACTGCACTGCATCCCCAGTGGTGCCAGTGCACTCTCTTTACTCACTGCACTGCATCCCCAGTGGTGCCAGTGCACTCTCTGGACTCACTGTACTGCATCCCCAGTGGTGCCAGTGCACTCTCTGGACTCACTGCACTGCATCCCCAGTGGTGCCAGTGCACTCTCTGGACTCACTGCACTGCATCCCCAGTGGTGCCAGTGCACTCTCTGGACTCACTGCACTGCATCCCCAGTGGTGCCAGTGCACTCTCTGCACTCACTGCAGTGCAACCCCAGTGGTGCCAGTGTAGTCTCTGGACTCACTGCACTGCATCCCCAGTTGTGCCAGTGCACTCTCTGGACTCACTGAACTGCATCCCCAAGGTGCCAGTGCACTCTCTGGACTCACTGCACTGCATCCCCGGTGGTGCCAGTGCACTCTCTGGACTGACTGCACTGCATCCCCAGTGGTGACAGTGCACTCTCTGGACTCACTGCACTGCATCCCCCGTGGTGCCAGTGCACTCTCTGGACTCACTGCACTGCATCCCCAGTGGTGCCACTGCACTCTCTGAAAACACCGGGGTGCAACCGCAGCGGTGCCAGTGCACTCTCTGCACTCACGGCACTGCATCCCCAGTGGTGCCAGTGCACTCTCTGGACTCACTGCAGTGTATCCCCTGTGGTGCCAGTGCACTCTGTGGACTCAGTGCACTGCATCCCAGTGGTGCCAGTTCACTCTCTGGACTCACTGCAGTGCATCCCCAGTGGTGCCAGTGCACTCTCTGGACTCACTGCAGTGCATCCCCAGTGGTGCCAGTGCAATCTCAGGACTCACAGCAGTGCAGCTCCAGTTGGTGCCAGTGCACTCTCTGGACTCACTGCACTGCATTCCCTTTTGTGCCAGTGCACTCTCTGGACTCACTGCAGTCCATCCCCAGTGGTGCCAGTGCACTCTCTGGACTCACTGCACTGCATCCACAGTCGTGCCAGTGCACTCTCTTTACTCACTGCACTGCATCCCCAGTGGTGCCAGTGCACTCTCTGGACTCACTGTACTGCATCCCCAGTGGTGCCAGTGCACTCTCTGGACTCACTGCACTGCATCCCCAGTGGTGCCAGTGCACTCTCTTTACTCACTGCACTGCATCCCCAGTGGTGCCAGTGCACTCTCTGGACTCACTGTACTGCATCCCCAGTGGTGCCAGTGCACTCTCTGGACTCACTGCACTGCATCCCCAGTGGTGCCAGTGCACTCTCTGGACTCACTGCAGTGCATCCCCAGTGGTGCCAGTGCACTCTCTGCACTCACTGCACTGCATCCCCAGTGGTGCCAGTGCACTCTCTGCACTCACTGCAGTGCAACCCCAGTGGTGCCAGTGCACTCTCTGGACTCACTGCACTGCATCCCCAGTGGTGCCAGTGCACTCTCTGGACTCACTGCAGTGCATCCCCAGTGGTGCCAGTGCACTCTCTGGACTCACTGCATTCCCAGTGGTGCCAGGGCACTCTCTGGACTCACTGCACTGCATCCCCAGTGGTGCCTGTGAAGTCTCTGGACTCACTGCACTGCATCCCCAATGGTGCCAGTGCACTCTTTGGACTCACTGCACTGCATCCCCAGTGGTGCCACTGTACTCTCTGGACTCACTACACTGCATCCCCAGTGGTGCCGTTGCCCTCTGTGGACTCAGTGCACTACATCCCCAGTGGTGCCAGTGCACTCTCTGGACTCACTGCAGTGCATCCCCAGTGGTGCCAGTACACTCTCTGGACTCACTGCACTGCATCCCCAGTGGTGCCAGTGCACTCTCTGGACTCACTGCAGTGCATCCCCTTTTGTGCCAGTGCACTCTCTGCACTCACTGCACTGCATCCCCAGTGGTGCCAGTGCACTCTCTGGACTCACTGCACTGCATCCCCATTGATGACAGTGCCCTCTCTGGACTCAGTGCACTGCATCCCCAGATGAGCCAGTTCACTCTCTGGACTAAATGCACTGCATCCCCAGTGGTGCCAGTGGCTCTCTGGACTCATTGCACTGCATCACCAGTGGTGCCACTGTACTCTCTGGACTCACTACACTGCATCCCCAGTGGTGCCAGTGCCCTCTGTGGACTCAGTGCACTACAAAACCAGTGGTGCCAGTGCACTCTCTGGACTCACTGCAGTGCATCCCCAGTGGTGCCAGTGCACTCTTTGTACTCACTGCAGTGCATCCCCAGTGGTGCCAGTGCACTCTCTGGACTCACTGCACTGCATCCCCAGTGGTGCCAGTGCAATCTCTGGACTCACGGCAGTGCATCCCCAGTGGTGCCAGTGCCCTCTCTGGACTCACTGCACTGCATCCCCAGTGGTGCCTGTGAAGTCTCTGGACTCACTGCAGTGCATCCCCAATGGTGCAAGTGCACTCTTTGGACTCACTGCACTGCATCCCCAGTGGTGCCACTGTACTCTCTGGACTCACTACACTGCATCCCCAGTGGTGCCGTTCCCCTCTGTGGACTCAGTACACTACAAAACCAGTGGTGCCAGTGCACTCTCTGGACTCACTACAGTGCATCCCCAGTGGTGCCAGTGCACTCTCTGGACTCACTGCACTGCATCCCCAGTGGTGCCAGTGCACTCTCTGGACTCACTGCAGTGCATCCCCTTTTGTGCCAGTGCACTCTCTGCACTCACTGCACTGCATCCCCAGTGGTGCCAGTGCACTCTCTGGACTCACTGCACTGCATCCCCATTGATGACAGTGCCCTCTCTGGACTCAGTGCACTGCATCCCCAGTGGTGCCAGTTCACTCTCTGGACTAAATGCACTGCATCCCCAGTGGTGCCAGTGCATTCTCTGGACTCACTGCACTGCATCCCAAGTGGTGCCAGTGCACTCTCTGGACTCACTGCAGTGCATCGCCAGTGGTGCCAGTGCACTCTCTGTACTCACTGCAGTGCATCGCCAGTGGTGCCAGTGCCCTCTCTGGACTCACTGCACTGCATCCCCAGTGGTGCCAGTGCAGTCTCTGTGTTAGTGTTGGGGAGAATCGAATGGATGTTTTACTAATGTCTCTTAGGTAATGGGACCTACAGTATAATTAAGCATTGCCAAATGTACTTACATTATCAATTAATCTATGTATACTGGATACTTAGGGAGTACATTGAACAATCAAAAGAGTCATTGAAGGGGAACCTTGGGAGGGAACAGGTACAACCTGACCTTAGAAAAGGGCCTGGAAATAATGAAATGAGTTGAAGCAGAACCAAGAAGCGGAGGGAGCATGCGTCGAGTAAGAAAGGTGAAAGGTTTAGCGGAGAGGAAGACTCCTTACTTCATCTGGACGACCACCTGGACGACCACCAGAGTGCGCCACGCATGTGCAAAGGGGAGGGGAGCTAATTAGAATGAAAAGCGAGGCTGCTGTTGCAACCTGTAAAGAATATGTATACCTGACGCAATATTGTATGTATAAATAACGGCTGGGAAGTAACGGGACTTGAAGCCAGATTTGGGCACCTGCCCCGGCTTCCAGCGCTGAATAAAGCACCTTCATATAATCACTTGGTGATTATGTGGTTGCTAGGCTAACATCTGGACTCACTGCAGTGCATCCCCAGTGGTGCCAGTGCACTCTCTGGACTCACTGCACTGCATCCCCAGAGGTGCCAGTGCACGCTCTGGACTCACTGCAGTGCATCCCCAATCGTACCAGTGCCCTCTCTGGACTCACTGCACTGCATCCCCAGTGGTGCCACTGCAACCTCTGGTCTCACTGCACTGCATCCCCAGTGGTGCCAGTGCACTCTCTGGACTCACTGCAGTGCATCCCCAGTGGTACCAGTGCACTCTCTGGACTCACTGCACTGCATCCCCATTGGTGCCAGTGCACTCTCTGGACTCACTGCACTGCATCCCCAGTGGTGCCAGTGCACTCTCTGGACTCACTGCACTGCATCCCCAGTGGTGCCAGTGCACTCTGGACTCACTGCACTACTTCCCCAATGGTGCCAGTTCACTCTCTGGACTCACTGAACTGAATCCCCAGAGGTGCCAGTGTACTCTCTGGACTCACTGTACTGCATCCCCATTGGTGCCTGTGAAATCTCTGGACTCACTGCAGTGCATCCCCAGTGGTGCCAGTGCAATCTCAGGACTCACAGCAGTGCAGCTCCAGTTGGTGCCAGTGCACTCTCTGCACTCACTGCACTGCATCCCCAGTGGTGCCAGTGCACTCTCTGGACTCACTGCACTGCATCCCCAGTGGTGCCACTGCACTCTCTGAAAACACCGGGGTGCAACCGCAGCGGTGCCAGTGCACTCTCTGCACTCACGGCACTGCATCCCCAGTGGTGCCAGTGCACTCTCTGGACTCACTGCAGTGTATCCCCTGTGGTGCCAGTGCACTCTGTGGACTCAGTGCACTGCATCCCAGTGGTGCCAGTGCACTCTCTGGACTCACTGCACTGCACCCCCCGTGGTGCCAGTGCACTCTCTGGACTCACTGCACTGCATCCCAGTGGTGCCAGTGCACTTTCTTGACTCACTGCAGTGCATCCCCAGTGGTGCCAGTGCACTCTCTGGACTCACTGCAGTGCATCCCCAGTGGTGCCAGTGCACTCTCTGGACTCACTGCAGTGCATCCCCAGTGGTGCCAGTGCACTCTCTGGACTCACTGCAGTCCATCCCCAGTGGTGCCAGTGCACTCTCTGGACTCACTGCACTGCATCCACAGTGGTGCCAGTGCACTCTCTTTACTCACTGCACTGCATCCCCAAGGTGCCAGTGCACTCTCTGGACTCACTGTACTGCATCCCCAGTGGTGCCAGTGCACTCTCTGGACTCACTGCACTGCATCCCCAGTGGTGCCAGTGCACTCTCTGGACTCACTGCAGTGCATCCCCAGTGGTGCCAGTGCACTCTCTGGACTCACTGCAGTGCATCACCAGTGGTGCCAGTGCACTCTCTGCACTCACTGCAGTGCATCCCCAGTGGTGCCAGTGCACTCTCTGCACTCACTGCACTGCATCAACAGTGGTGCCAGTGCACTCTCTGGACTTGCCGGGGTGCATCCCCAGTGGTGCCAGTGCACTCTCTGGACTCACTGCAGTGCATCCCCAGTGGTGCCAGTGCACTCTCTGGACTCACTGCATTCCCAGTGGTGCCAGGGCACTCTCTGGACTCACTGCAGTGCATCCCCAGTGGTGCCACTGTACTCTCTTTACTCACTGCACTGCATCCCCAGTGGTGCCAGTGCACACTCTGGACTCACTGTACTGCATCCCCAGTGGTGCCAGTGCACTCTCTGGACTCACTGTACTGCATCCCCAGTGGTGCCAGTGCACTCTCTGGACTCACTGCACTGCATACCCAGTGGTGCCAGTGCACTCTCTGGACTCACTGGAGTGTATCCCCTGTGGTGCCAGTGCACTCTGTGGACTCAGTGCAGTGCATCCCCAGTGGTGCCAGTGCACTCTCTGGACTCACTGCACTGCATCCCCAGTGGTGCCAGTGCACTCTCTGGACTTGCCGGGGTGCATCCCCAGTGGTGCCAGTGCACTCTCTGGACTCACTGCAGTGCATCCCCAGTGGTGCCAGTGCACTCTCTGGACTCACTGCATTCCCAGTGGTGCCAGGGCACTCTCTGGACTCACTGCAGTGCATCCCCAGTGGTGCCACTGTACTCTCTTTACTCACTGCACTGCATCCCCAGTGGTGCCAGTGCACACTCTGGACTCACTGTACTGCATCCCCAGTGGTGCCAGTGCACTCTCTGGACTCACTGCACTGCATACCCAGTGGTGCCAGTGCACTCTCTGGACTCACTGCAGTGTATCCCCTGTGGTGCCAGTGCACTCTGTGGACTCAGTGCAGTGCATCCCCAGTGGTGCCAGTGCACTCTCTGGACTCACTGCACTGCATCCCCAGTGGTGCCAGTGCACTCTCTGGACTTGCCGGGGTGCATCCCCAGTGGTGCCAGTGCACTCTCTGGACTCACTGCAGTGCATCCCCAGTGGTGCCAGTGCACTGTCTGGACTTACTGCATTCCCAGTGGTGCCAGGGCACTCTCTGGACTCACTGCACTGCATCCCCAGTGGTGCCTGTGAAGTCTCTGGACTCACTGCAGTGCATCCCCAATGGTGCCAGTGCACTCTTTGGACTCACTGCACTGCATCCCCAGTGGTGCCACTGTACTCTCTGGACTCACTGCACTGCATCCCCAGTGGTGCCAGTGCACTCTCTGGACTCACTGCACTGCATCCCCAGTGGCGCCAGTGCACTCTCTGGACTCACTGCACTGCATCCACAGTGGTGCCAGTGCACTCTCTTTACTCACTGCACTGCATCCCCAAGGTGCCAGTGCACTCTCTGGACTCACTGTACTGCATCCCCAGTGGTGCCAGTGCACTCTCTGGACTCACTGCACTGCATCCCCAGTGGTGCCAGTGCACTCTCTGGACTCACTGCAGTGCATCCCCAGTGGTGCCAGTGCACTCTCTGGACTCACTGCACTGCATCCCCAGTGGTGCCTGTGAAGTCTCTGGACTCACTGCAGTACATCCCCAGTGGTGCCAGTGCAATCTCAGGACTCACAGCAGTGCAGCTCCAGTTGGTGCCAGTGCACTCTCTGGACTCACTGCACTGCATCCCCAGTGCTGACAGTGCACTCTCTGGACTCACTGCACTGCATTCCCTTTTGTGCCAGTGCACTCTCTGCACTCACTGCACTGCATCCCCAGTGGTGCCAGTGCACTCTCTGGACTCACTGCACTGCATCCACAGTGGTGCCAGTGCACTCTCTTTACTCACTGCACTGCATCCCCAGTGGTGCCAGTGCACTCTCTGGACTCACTGCACTGCATCCCCAGTGGTGCCAGTGCACTCTCTGGACTCACTGCACTGCATCCCCAGTGGTGCCAGTGCACTCTCTGGACTCACTGCACTGCATCCCCAGTGGTGCCAGTGCACTCTCTGGACTCACTGCACTGCATCCCCAGTGGTGCCAGTGCACTCTCTGCACTCACTGCAGTGCATCCCCAGTGGTGCCAGTGCACACTCTGGACTCACTGTACTGCATCCCCAGTGGTGCCAGTGCACTCTCTGGACTCACTGCACTGCATCCCCAGTGGTGCCAGTGCACTCTCTGGACTCACTGCCCTGCATACCCAGTGGTGCCAGTGCACTCTCTGGACTCACTGCAGTGCATCCCCAGTGGTGCCAGTGCACTCAGTGGACTCACTGGACTGCATCCCCAGTGGTGCCAGTGCACTCTCTTTACTCACTGCACTGCATCCCCAGTGGTGCCAGTGCACTCTCTGGACTCACTGCAGTGCATCCCCAGTGGTGCCAGAGCACTCTCTGGACTCACTGTAGTGCATCCCCAGTGGTGCCAGTGCACTCTCTGGACTCACTGCAGTGCATCCCCAGTGGTGTTAGTGCACTCTCTGCACTCACTGCAGTGCATCCCCAGTGGTGCCAGTGCACTCTCTGGACTCACTGCACTGCATCCCCAGTGGTGCCAGGGCACTCTCTGGACTTGCCGGGGTGCATCCCCAGTGGTGCCAGTGCACTCTCTGGACTCACTGCAGTGCATCCCCAGTGGTGCCAGTGCACTGTCTGGACTTACTGCATTCCCAGTGGTGCCAGGGCACTCTCTGGACTCACTGCACTGCATCCCCAGTGGTGCCAGTGCACTCTCTGGACTCACTGCACTGCATCCCCAGTGGTGCCAGTGCACTCTCTGGACTCACTGCACTGCATCCCCAGCGGTGCCAGTGCACTCTCTGGACTCACTGCACTGCATCCCCAGTGGTGCCAGTGCACACTCTAGACTCACTGCAGTGCATCCCCAGTGGTGCTAGTGCACTCTCTGGACTCACTGCACTGCATCCCCTGTGGTGCGAGTGCACTCTCTCGACTCACTGCTCTGCGTTACCATTGGTGCCAGTGCACTCTCTAGACTCATTGCAGTGCATCCCCAGTGGTGCCAGTGCACTCTCTGGACTCACTGCACTGCATCCCCAGTGGTGCCTGTGAAGTCTCTGGACTCACTGCAGTGCATCCCCAGTGGTGCCAGTGCAATCTCAGGACTCACAGCAGTGCAGCTCCAGTTGGTGCCAGTGCACTCTCTGGACTCACTTCACTGCATCCCCAGTGCTGACAGTGCACTCTCTGGACTCACTGCACTGCATTCCCTTTTGTGCCAGTGCACTCTCTGCACTCACTGCACTGCATCCCCAGTGGTGCCAGTGCACTCTCTGGACTCACTGCACTGCATCCCCAGTGCTGCCTGTGAAGTCTCTGGTCTCACTGCACTGCATCCCCAGTGGTGCCAATGCACTCTCTGGACTCACTGCAGTGCATCCCCATTGCTCACAGTGCCCTCTCTGGACTCAGTGCACTGCATCCCCAGTGGTGCCGGTTCACTCTCTGGACTAAATGCACTGCATCCCCAGTGGTGCCAGTGGCTCTCTGGACTCATTGCACTGCTTCACCAGTGGTGCCAGTGCACTCTCTGGACTCACTGAACTGCATCCCCAAGGTGCCAGTGCACTCTCTGGACTCACTGCAGTGCATCCGCAGTGGTGCCAGTGCACTCTTCGGTCTCACTGCACTGCATCCCCAGTGGTGACAGTGCACTCTCTGGACTCACTGCACTGCATCCCCCGTGGTGCCAGTGCACTCTCTGGACTCACTGCACTGCATCCCCTGTGGTGCCACTGCACTCTCTGAAAACACAGGGGTGTAACCGCAGCGGTGCCAGTGCACTCTCTGCACTCACGGCACTGCATCCCCAGTGGTGCCAGTGCACTCTCTGGACTCACTGCAGTGTATCCCCTGTGGTGCCAGTGCACTCTCTGCACTCACGGCACTGCATCCCAGTGGTGCCAGTGCACTCTCCGGACTCACTGCAGTGCATCCCCAGTGGTGCCAGTGCACTCTCTGGACTCACTGCACTGCATCCCAATGGTGCCAGTGCACTCTCTGGACTCACTGCAGTGCATCCCCAGTGGTGCCAGTGCACTCTCTGGACTCACTGCAGTGCATCCCAAGTGGTGCCAGTGCACTCTCTGGACTCACTGCACTGCATCCCCAGTGGTGCCAGTGCACTCTCTGGACTCACTGCAGTCCATCCCCAGTGGTGCCAGTGCACTCTCTGGACTCACTGCACTGCATCCACAGTGGTGCCAGTGCACTCTCTTTACTCACTGCACTCCATCCCCAGTGGTGCCAGTGCACTCTCTGGACTCACTGTACTGCATCCCCAGTGGTGCCAGTGCACTCTCTGGACTCACTGCACTGCATCCCCAGTGGTGCCAGTGCA
Source organism: Anser brachyrhynchus (assembly GCF_964034855.1). Lineage (NCBI taxonomy): Eukaryota > Metazoa > Chordata > Aves > Anseriformes > Anatidae > Anser > Anser brachyrhynchus. The sequence continues at coordinate 882,290 of NW_027664010.1, forward strand.
CTCTCTGGACTCACTGCACTGCATCCCCAGTGGTCTCAGTGCACTCTCTGGACTCACTGCACTGCATCCCCAGTGGTGCCAGTGCACTCTCTGCACTCACTGCAGTGCAACCCCAGTGGTGCCAGTGCACTCTCTGGACTTGCCGGGGTGCATCCCCAGTGGTGCCAGTGCACTCTCTGGACTCACTGCAGTGCATCCCCAGTGGTGCCAGTGCACTCTCTGGACTCACTGCATTCCCAGTGGTGCCTGTGAAGTCACTGGACTCACTGCAGTGCATCCCCAGTGGTGCCAGTGCAATCTCAGGACTCACAGCAGTGCAGCTCCAGTTGGTGCCAGTGCACTCTCTGGACTCACTGCACTGCATCCCCAGTGCTGACAGTGCACTCTCTGGACTCACTGCACTGCATTCCCTTTTGTGCCAGTGCACTCTCTGCACTCACTGCACTGCATCCCCAGTGGTGCCAGTGCACTCTCTGGACTCACTGCACTGCATCCCCAGTGCTGCCTGTGAAGTCTCTGGTCTCACTGCACTGCATCCCCAGTGGTGCCAGTGCACTCTCTGGACTCACTGCACTGCATCCCCATTGCTGACAGTGCCCTCTCTGGACTCAGTGCACTGCATCCCCAGTGGTGCCAGTTCACTCTCTGGACTAAATGGACTGCATCCCCAGTGGTGCCAGTGGCTCTCTGGACTCATTGCACTGCATCACCAGTGGTGCCAGTGCAGTCTCTGGACTCACTGAACTGCATCCCCAAGGTGCCAGTGCACTCTCTGGACTCACTGCAGTGCATCCGCAGTGGTGCCAGTGCACTCTTCGGTCTCACTGCACTGCATCCCCAGTGGTGACAGTGCACTCTCTGGACTCACTGCACTGCATCCCCAGTGGTGCCAGTGCACTCTCTGGACTCACTGTACTGCATCCCCAGTGGTGCCAGTGCACTCTCTGGACTCACTGCACTGCATCCCCAGTGGTGCCAGTGCACTCTCTGGACTCACTGCACTGCATCCCCAGTGGTGCCAGTGCACTCTCTGCACTCACTGCAGTGCATCCCCAGTGGTGCCAGTGCACACTCTGGACTCATTGTACTGCATCCCCAGTGGTGCCAGTGCACTCTCTGGACTCACTGCACTGCATCCCCAGTGGTGCCAGTGCACTCTCTGGACTCACTGCCCTGCATACCCAGTGGTGCCAGTGCACTCTCTGGACTCACTGCAGTGCATCCCCAGTGGTGCCAGTGCACTGAGTAGACTCACTGGACTGCATCCCCAGTGGTGCCAGTGCACTCTCTTTACTCACTGCACTGCATCCCCAGTGGTGCCAGTGCACTCTCTGGACTCACTGCACTGCATCCCCAGTGGTGCCAGTGCACTCTCTGGACTCACTGTAGTGCATCCCCAGTGGTGCCAGTGCACTCTCTGGACTCACTGCAGTGCATCCCCAGTGGTGCCAGTGCACTCTCTGCACTCACTGCAGTGCATCCCCAGTGGTGCCAGTGCACTCTCTGGACTCACTGCACTGCATCCCCAGTGGTGCCAGTGCACTCTCTGGACTTGCCGGGGTGCATCCCCAGTGGCGCCAGTGCACTCTCTGGACTCACTGCAGTGCATCCCCAGTGGTGCCAGTGCACTGTCTGGACTTACTGCATTCCCAGTGGTGCCAGTGCCCTCTCTGGACTCACTGCACTGCATCCCCATTGCTGACAGTGCCCTCTCTGGACTCAGTGCACTGCATCCCCAGTGGTGCCAGTTCACTCTCTGGACTAAATGGACTGCATCCCCAGTGGTGCCAGTGGCTCTCTGGACTCATTGCACTGCATCACCAGTGGTGCCAGTGCAGTCTCTGGACTCACTGAACTGCATCCCCAAGGTGCCAGTGCACTCTCTGGACTCACTGCAGTGCATCCGCAGTGGTGCCAGTGCACTCTTCGGTCTCACTGCACTGCATCCCCAGTGGTGACAGTGCACTCTCTGGACTCACTGCACTGCATCCCCAGTGGTGCCAGTGCACTCTCTGGACTCACTGTACTGCATCCCCAGTGGTGCCAGTGCACTCTCTGGACTCACTGCACTGCATCCCCAGTGGTGCCAGTGCACTCTCTGGACTCACTGCACTGCATCCCCAGTGGTGCCAGTGCACTCTCTGCACTCACTGCAGTGCATCCCCAGTGGTGCCAGTGCACACTCTGGACTCATTGTACTGCATCCCCAGTGGTGCCAGTGCACTCTCTGGACTCACTGCACTGCATCCCCAGTGGTGCCAGTGCACTCTCTGGACTCACTGCCCTGCATACCCAGTGGTGCCAGTGCACTCTCTGGACTCACTGCAGTGCATCCCCAGTGGTGCCAGTGCACTCAGTGGACTCACTGGACTGCATCCCCAGTGGTGCCAGTGCACTCTCTTTACTCACTGCACTGCATCCCCAGTGGTGCCAGTGCACTCTCTGGACTCACTGCACTGCATCCCCAGTGGTGCCAGTGCACTCTCTGGACTCACTGTAGTGCATCCCCAGTGGTGCCAGTGCACTCTCTGGACTCACTGCAGTGCATCCCCAGTGGTGCCAGTGCACTCTCTGCACTCACTGCAGTGCATCCCCAGTGGTGCCAGTGCACTCTCTGGACTCACTGCACTTCATCCCCAGTGGTGCCAGTGCACTCTCTGGACTTGCCGGGGTGCATCCCCAGTGGTGCCAGTGCACTCTCTGGACTCACTGCAGTGCATCCCCAGTGGTGCCAGTGCACTGTCTGGACTTACTGCATTCCCAGTGGTGCCAGGGCACTCTCTGGACTCACTGCACTGCATCCCCAGTGGTGCCTGTGAAGTCTCTGGACTCACTACAGTGCATCCCCAATGGTGCCAGTGCACTCTTTGGACTCACTGCACTGCATCCCCAGTGGTGCCACTGTACTCTCTGGACTCACTACACTGCATCCCCTGTGGTGCCAGTGCCCTCTGTGGACTCACTGCACTACATCCCCAGTGGTGCCAGTGCACTCTCTGGACTCACTGCAGTGCATCCCCAGTGGTGCCAGTGCACTGTCTGGACTTACTGCATTCCCAGTGGTGCCAGGGCACTCTCTGGACTCACTGCACTGCATCCCCAGTGGTGCCTGTGAAGTCTCTGGACTCACTGCAGTGCATCCCCAATGGTGCCAGTGCACTCTTTGGACTCACTACACTGCATCCCCCGTGGTGCCAGTGCCCTCTGTGGACTCACTGCACTACATCCCCAGTGGTGCCAGTGCACTCTCTGGACTCACTGCACTGCATCCCCAAGGTGCCAGTGCACTCTCTGGACGCACTGCAGTGCATCCCCAGTGGTGCCAGTGCACACTCTGGACTCACTGAACTGCATCCCCAAGGTGCCAGTGCACTCTCTGGACTCACAGCACTACATCACCAGTGGTGCCAGTGCACTCTCTGGACTCACTGAACTGCATCCCCAAGGTGCCAGTGCACTCTCTGGACTCACTGCAGTGCATCCGCAGTGGTGCCAGTGCACTCTTCGGTCTCACTGCACTGCATCCCCAGTGGTGACAGTGCACTCTCTGGACTCACTGCACTGCATCCCCCGTGGTGCCAGTGCACTCTCTGGACTCACTGCACTGCATCCCCAGTGGTGCCACTGCACTCTCTGAAAACACCGGGGTGCAACCGCAGCGGTGCCAGTGCACTCTCTGCACTCACGGCACTGCATCCCCAGTGGTGCCAGTGCACTCTCTGGACTCACTGCAGTGTATCCCCTGTGGTGCCAGTGCACTCTGTGGACTCAGTGCACTGCATCCCAATGGTGCCAGTGCACTCTCCGGACTCACTGCAGTGCATCCCCAGTGGTGCCAGTGCACTCTCTGGACTCACTGCACTGCATCCCAATGGTGCCAGTGCACTCTCTGGACTCACTGCAGTGCATCCCCAGTGGTGCCAGTGCACTCTCTGGACTCACTGCAGTGCATCCCCAGTGGTGCCAGTGCACTCTCTGGACTCACTGCATTCCCAGTGGTGCCTGTGAAGTCTCTGGACTCACTGCAGTGCATCCCCAGTGGTGCCAGTGCACTCTCTGGACTCACTGCACTGCATCCACAGTGGTGCCAGTGCACTCTCTTTACTCACTGCACTGCATCCCCAGTGGTGCCAGTGCACTCTCTGGACTCACTGTACTGCATCCCCAGTGGTGCCAGTGCACTCTCTGGACTCACTGCAGTGCATCCCCAGTGGTGCCAGTGCACTCTCTGGACTCACTGCAGTGCATCCCCAGTGGTGCCAGTGCACACTCTGGACTCACTGTACTGCATCCCCAGTGGTGCCAGTGCACTCTCTGGACTCACTGCACTGCATCCCCAGTGGTGCCAGTGCACTCTCTGGACTCACTGCACTGCATACCCAGTGGTGCCAGTGCACTCTCTGGACTCACTGCAGTGCATCCCCAGTGGTGCCAGTGCACTCTCTTTACTCACTGCACTGCATCCCCAGTGGTGCCAGTGCACACTCTGGACTCACTGTACTGCATCCCCAGTGGTGCCAGTGCACTCTCTGGACTCACTGCAGTGCATCCCCAGTGGTGCCAGTGCACTCTCTGGACTCACTGCACTGCATCCCCAGTGGTGCCAGTTCACTCTCTGGACTCACTGCAGTGCATCCCCAGTGGTGCCAGTGCACTCTCTGCACTCACTGCAGTGCATCCCCAGTGGTGCCAGTGCACTCTCTGGACTCACTGCACTGCATCCCCAGTGGTGCCAGTGCACTCTCTGGACTTGCCGGGGTGCATCCCCAGTGGTGCCAGTGCACTCTCTGGACTCACTGCACTGCATCCCCAGTGGTGCCAGTACACTGTCTGCACTTACTGCATTCCCAGTGGTGCCAGGGCACTCTCTGGACTCACTGCACTGCATCCCCAGTGCTTCCTGTGAAGTCTCTGGACTCACTGCAGTGCATCCCCAATGGTGCCAGTGCACTCTTTGGACTCACTACACTGCATCCCCCGTGGTGCCAGTGCCCTCTGTGGACTCACTGCACTACATCCCCAGTGGTGCCAGTGCACTCTCTGGACTCACTGCACTGCATCCCCAGTGGTGCCAGTGCACTCTCTGGACTCACTGCACTGCATCCCCAGTGGTGCCAGTGCACACTCTGGACTCACTGCAGTGCATCCCCAGTGGTGCTAGTGCACTCTCTGGACTCACTGCACTGCATCCCCTGTGGTGCGAGTGCACTCTCTGGACTCACTGCAGTGCATCCCCAGTGGTGCCAGTGCACTCTCTGGACTCATTGCAGTGCATCCCCAGTGGTGCCAATGCACTCTCTGGACTCACGGAACTGCATCCCCAGTGGTGCCAGTGCACTCTCTGGACTCACTGCACTGCATCTCCAGTGGTGCCTGTGAAGTCTCTGGACTCACTGCAGTGCATCCCCAGTGGTGCCAGTGCAATCTCAGGACTCACAGCAGTGCAGCTCCAGTTGGTGCCAGTGCACTCTCTGGACTCACTGCACTGCATCCCCAGTGCTGACAGTGCACTCTCTGGACTCACTGCACTGCATTCCCTTTTGTGCCAGTGCACTCTCTGCACTCACTGCACTGCATCCCCAGTGGTGCCAGTGCACTCTCTGGACTCACTGCACTGCATCCCCAGTGCTGCCTGTGAAGTCTCTGGTCTCAATGCACTGCATCCCCAGTGGTGCCAGTGCACTCTCTGGACTCACTGCACTGCATCCCCATTGCTGACAGTGCCCTCTCTGGACTCAGTGCACTGCATCCCCAGTGGTGCCAGTTCACTCTCTGGACTAAATGCACTGCATCCCCAGTGGTGCCAGTGGCTCTCTGGACTCATTGCACTGCATCACCAGTGGTGCCAGTGCACTCTCTGGACTCACTGAACTGCATCCCCAAGGTGCCAGTGCACTCTCTGGACTCACTGCAGTGCATCCGCAGTGGTGCCAGTGCACTCTTCGGTCTCACTGCACTGCATCCCCAGTGGTGACAGTGCACTCTCTGGACTCACTGCACTGCATCCCCAGTGGTGCCAGTGCACTCTCTGGACTCACTGTACTGCATCCCCAGTGGTGCCAGTGCACTCTCTGGACTCACTGCACTGCATCCCCAGTGGTGCCAGTGCACTCTCTGGACTCACTGCACTGCATCCCCAGTGGTGCCAGTGCACTCTCTGCACTCACTGCAGTGCATCCCCAGTGGTGCCAGTGCACACTCTGGACTCATTGTACTGCATCCCCAGTGGTGCCAGTGCACTCTCTGGACTCACTGCACTGCATCCCCAGTGGTGCCAGTGCACTCTCTGGACTCACTGCCCTGCATACCCAGTGGTGCCAGTGCACTCTCTGGACTCACTGCAGTGCATCCCCAGTGGTGCCAGTGCACTCAGTGGACTCACTGGACTGCATCCCCAGTGGTGCCAGTGCACTCTCTTTACTCACTGCACTGCATCCCCAGTGGTGCCAGTGCACTCTCTGGACTCACTGCAGTGCATCCCCAGTGGTGCCAGAGCACTCTCTGGACTCACTGTAGTGCATCCCCAGTGGTGCCAGTGCACTCTCTGGACTCACTGCAGTGCATCCCCAGTGGTGCCAGTGCACTCTCTGCACTCACTGCAGTGCATCCCCAGTGGTGCCAGTGCACTCTCTGGACTCACTGCACTGCATCCCCAGTGGTGCCAGTGCACTCTCTGGACTTGCCGGGGTGCATCCCCAGTGGTGCCAGTGCACTCTCTGGACTCACTGCAGTGCATCCCCAGTGGTGCCAGTGCACTGTCTGGACTTACTGCATTCCCAGTGGTGCCAGGGCACTCTCTGGACTCACTGCACTGCATCCCCAGTGGTGCCTGTGAAGTCTCTGGACTCACTACAGTGCATCCCCAATGGTGCCAGTGCACTCTTTGGACTCACTGCACTGCATCCCCAGTGGTGCCACTGTACTCTCTGGACTCACTACACTGCATCCCCTGTGGTGCCAGTGCCCTCTGTGGACTCACTGCACTACATCCCCAGTGGTGCCAGTGCACTCTCTGGACTAAAAGCACTGCATCCCCAGTGGTGCCAGTGGCTCTCTGGACTCATTGCACTGCATCACCAGTGGTGCCAGTGCACTCTCTGGACTCACTGAACTGCATCCCCAAGGTGCCAGTGCACTCTCTGGACTCACTGCAGTGCATCCGCAGTGGTGCCAGTGCACTCTTCGGTCTCACTGCACTGCATCCCCAGTGGTGACAGTGCACTCTCTGGACTCACTGCACTGCATCCCCCGTGGTGCCAGTGCACTCTCTGGACTCACTGCACTGCATCCCCAGTGGTGCCACTGCACTCTCTGAAAACACCGGGGTGCAACCGCAGCGGTGCCAGTGCACTCTCTGCACTCACGGCACTGCATCCCCAGTGGTGCCAGTGCACTCTCTGGACTCACTGCACTGCATCCCCTGTGGTGCCAGTGCACTCTGTGGACTCAGTGCACTGCATCCCAGTGGTGCCAGTGCACTCTCCGGATTCACTGCAGTGCATCCCCAGTGGTGCCAGTGCACTCTCTGGACTCACTGCACTGCATCCCAATGGTGCCAGTGCACTCTCTGGACTCACTGCAGTGCATCCCCAGTGGTGCCAGTGCACTCTCTGGACTCACTGCAGTGCATCCCAAGTGGTGCCAGTGCACTCTCTGGACTCACTGCACTGCATCCCCAGTGGTGCCAGTGCACTCTCTGGACTCACTGCAGTCCATCCCCAGTGGTGCCAGTGCACTCTCTGGACTCACTGCACTGCATCCACAGTGGTGCCAGTGCACTCTCTTTACTCACTGCACTGCATCCCCAGTGGTGCCAGTGCACTCTCTGGACTCACTGTACTGCATCCCCAGTGGTGCCAGTGCACTCTCTGGACTCACTGCACTGCATCCCCAGTGGTGCCAGTGCACTCTCTGGACTCACTGCACTGCATCCCCAGTGGTGCCAGTGCACTCTCTGGACTCACTGCACTGCATCCCCAGTGGTGCCAGTGCACTCTCTGCACTCACTGCAGTGCATCCCCAGTGGTGCCAGTGCACACTCTGGACTCACTGTACTGCATCCCCAGTGGTGCCAGTGCACTCTCTGGACTCACTGCACTGCATCCCCAGTGGTGCCAGTGCACTCTCTGGACTCACTGCCCTGCATCCCCAGTGGTGCCAGTGCACTCTCTGGACTCACTGCAGTGCATCCCCAGTGGTGCCAGTGCACTCAGTGGACTCACTGGACTGCATCCCCAGTGGTGCCAGTGCACTCTCTTTACTCACTGCACTGCATCCCCAGTGGTGCCAGTGCACTCTCTGGACTCACTGCAGTGCATCCCCAGTGGTGCCAGAGCACTCTCTGGACTCACTGTAGTGCATCCCCAGTGGTGCCAGTGCACTCTCTGGACTCACTGCAGTGCATCCCCAGTGGTGCCAGTGCACTCTCTGCACTCACTGCAGTGCATCCCCAGTGGTGCCAGTGCACTCTCTGGACTCACTGCACTGCATCCCCAGTGGTGCCAGTGCACTCTCTGGACTTGCCGGGGTGCATCCCCAGTGGTGCCAGTGCACTCTCTGGACTCACTGCAGTGCATCCCCAGTGGTGCCAGTGCACTCTCTGGACTCACTGCATTCCCAGTGGTGCCTGTGAAGTCACTGGACTCACTGCAGTGCATCCCCAGTGGTGCCAGTGCAATCTCAGGACTCACAGCAGTGCAGCTCCAGTTGGTGCCAGTGCACTCTCTGGACTCACTGCACTGCATCCCCAGTGCTGACAGTGCACTCTCTGGACTCACTGCACTGCATTCCCTTTTGTGCCAGTGCACTCTCTGCACTCACTGCACTGCATCCCCAGTGGTGCCAGTGCACTCTCTGGACTCACTGCACTGCATCCCCAGTGCTGCCTGTGAAGTCTCTGGTCTCACTGCACTGCATCCCCAGTGGTGCCAGTGCACTCTCTGGACTCACTGCACTGCATCCCCATCGCTGACAGTGCCCTCTCTGGACTCACTGCACTGCATCCCCAGTGGTGCCAGTGCACTCTCTGGACTCACTGCACTGCATCCCCAGTGCTGACAGTGCCCTCTCTGGACTCAGTGCACTGCATCCCCAGTGGTGCCAGTTCACTCTCTGGACTAAATGCACTGCATCCCCAGTGGTGCCAGTGGCTCTCTGGACTCATTGCACTGCATCACCAGTGGTGCCAGTGCACTCTCTGGACTCACTGAACTGCATCCCCAAGGTGCCAGTGCACTCTCTGGACTCACTGCAGTGCATCCGCAGTGGTGCCAGTGCACTCTTCGGTCTCACTGCACTGCATCCCCAGTGGTGACAGTGCACTCTCTGGACTCACTGCACTGCATCCCCAGTGGTGCCAGTGCACTCTCTGGACTCACTGTACTGCATCCCCAGTGGTGCCAGTGCACTCTCTGGACTCACTGCACTGCATCCCCAGTGGTGCCAGTGCACTCTCTGGACTCACTGCACTGCATCCCCAGTGGTGCCAGTGCACTCTCTGCACTCACTGCACTGCATCCCCAGTGGTGCCAGTGCACTCTCTGCACTCACTGCACTGCATCCCCAGTGGTGCCAGTGCACACTCTGGACTCATTGTACTGCATCCCCAGTGGTGCCAGTGCACTCTCTGGACTCACTGCACTGCATCCCCAGTGGTGCCAGTGCACTCTCTGGACTCACTGCCCTGCATACCCAGTGGTGCCAGTGCACTCTCTGGACTCACTGCAGTGCATCCCCAGTGGTGCCAGTGCACTCAGTGGACTCACTGGACTGCATCCCCAGTGGTGCCAGTGCACTCTCTTTACTCACTGCACTGCATGCCCAGTGGTGCCAGTGCACTCTCTGGACTCACTGCAGTGCATCCCCAGTGGTGCCAGAGCACTCTCTGGACTCACTGTAGTGCATCCCCAGTGGTGCCAGTGCACTCTCTGGACTCACTGCACTGCATCCCCATTGCTGACAGTGCCCTCTCTGGACTCACTGCACTGCATCCCCAGTGGTGCCAGTGCACTCTCTGGACTCACTGCACTGCATCCCCATTGCTGACAGTGCCCTCTCTGGACTCAGTGCACTGCATCCCCAGTGGTGCCAGTTCACTCTCTGGACTAAATGCACTGCATCCCCAGTGGTGCCAGTGGCTCTCTGGACTCATTGCACTGCATCACCAGTGGTGCCAGTGCACTCTCTGGACTCACTGAACTGCATCCCCAAGGTGCCAGTGCACTCTCTGGACTCACTGCAGTGCATCCGCAGTGGTGCCAGTGCACTCTTCGGTCTCACTGCACTGCATCCCCAGTGGTGACAGTGCACTCTCTGGACTCACTGCAGTGCATCCCCAGTGGTGCCAGTGCACTCTCTGGACTCACTGTACTGCATCCCCAGTGGTGCCAGTGCACTCTCTGGACTCACTGCACTGCATCCCCAGTGGTGCCAGTGCACTCTCTGGACTCACTGCACTGCATCCCCAGTGGTGCCAGTGCACTCTCTGCACTCACTGCACTGCATCCCCAGTGGTGCCAGTGCACTCTCTGCACTCACTGCACTGCATCTCCAGTGGTGCCAGTGCACACTCTGGACTCATTGTACTGCATCCCCAGTGGTGCCAGTGCACTCTCTGGACTCACTGCACTGCATCCCCAGTGGTGCCAGTGCACTCTCTGGACTCACTGCCCTGCATACCCAGTGGTGCCAGTGCACTCTCTGGACTCACTGCAGTGCATCCCCAGTGGTGCCAGTGCACTCAGTGGACTCACTGGACTGCATCCCCAGTGGTGCCAGTGCACTCTCTTTACTCACTGCACTGCATGCCCAGTGGTGCCAGTGCACTCTCTGGACTCACTGCAGTGCATCCCCAGTGGTGCCAGAGCACTCTCTGGACTCACTGTAGTGCATCCCCAGTGGTGCCAGTGCACTCTCTGGACTCACTGCAGTGCATCCCCAGTGGTGCCAGTGCACTCTCTGCACTCACTGCAGTGCATCCCCAGTGGTGCCAGTGCACTCTCTGGACTCACTGCACTGCATCCCCAGTGGTGCCAGTGCACTCTCTGGACTTGCCGGGGTGCATCCCCAGTGGTGCCAGTGCACTCTCTGGACTCACTGCAGTGCACCCCCAGTGGTGCCAGTGCACTGTCTGGACTTACTGCATTCCCAGTGGTGCCAGGGCACTCTCTGGACTCACTGCACTGCATCCCCAGTGGTGCCTGTGAAGTCTCTGGACTCACTACAGTGCATCACCAATGGTGCCAGTGCACTCTTTGGACTCACTGCACTGCATCCCCAGTGGTGCCACTGTACTCTCTGGACTCACTACACTGCATCCCCTGTGGTGCCAGTGCCCTCTGTGGACTCACTGCACTACATCCCCAGTGGTGCCAGTGAACACTCTGGACTCACTGCACTGCATCCCCAGCGGTGCCAGTGCACTCTCTGGACTCACTGCACTGCATCCCCAGTGGTGCCAGTGCACACTCTAGACTCACTGCAGTGCATCCCCAGTGGTGCTAGTGCACTCTCTGGACTCACTGCACTGCATCCCCTGTGGTGCGAGTGCACTCTCTCGACTCACTGCTCTGCGTTACCATTGGTGCCAGTGCACTCTCTGGACTCATTGCAGTGCATCCCCAGTGGTGCCAGTGCACTCTCTGGACTCACTGCACTGCATCCCCAGTGGTGCCTGTGAAGTCTCTGGACTCACTGCAGTGCATCCCCAGTGGTGCCAGTGCAATCTCAGGACTCACAGCAGTGCAGCTCCAGTTGGTGCCAGTGCACTCTCTGGACTCACTTCACTGCATCCCCAGTGCTGACAGTGCACTCTCTGGACTCACTGCACTGCATTCCCTTTTGTGCCAGTGCACTCTCTGCACTCACTGCACTGCATCCCCAGTGGTGCCAGTGCACTCTCTGGACTCACTGCACTGCATCCCCAGTGCTGCCTGTGAAGTCTCTGGTGTCACTGCACTGCATCCACAGTGGTGCCAGTGCACTCTCTGGACTAAATGCACTGCATCCCCAGTGGTGCCAGTGGCTCTCTGGACTCATTGCACTGCATCACCAGTGGTGCCAGTGCACTCTCTGGACTCACTGAACTGCATCCCCAAGGTGCCAGTGCACTCTCTGGACTCACTGCAGTGCATCCGCAGTGGTGCCAGTGCACTCTTCGGTCTCACTGCACTGCATCCCCAGTGGTGACAGTGCACTCTCTGGACTCACTGCACTGCATCCCCCGTGGTGCCAGTGCACTCTCTGGACTCACTGCACTGCATCCCCAGTGGTGCCACTGCACTCTCTGAAAACACAGGGGTGTAACCGCAGCGGTGCCAGTGCACTCTCTGCACTCACGGCACTGCATCCCCAGTGGTGCCAGTGCACTCTCTGGACTCACTGCAGTGTATCCCCTGTGGTGCCAGTGCACTCTGTGGACTCAGTGCACTGCATCCCAGTGGTGCCAGTGCACTCTCCGGACTCACTGCAGTGCATCCCCAGTGGTGCCAGTGCACTCTCTGGACTCACTGCACTGCATCCCAATGGTGCCAGTGCACTCTCTGGACTCACTGCAGTGCATCCCCAGTGGTGCCAGTGCACTCTCTGGACTCACTGCAGTGCATCCCAAGTGGTGCAAGTGCACTCTCTGGACTCACTGCACTGCATCCCCAGTGGTGCCAGTGCACTCTCTGGACTCACTGCAGTCCATCCCCAGTGGTGCCAGTGCACTCTCTGGACTCACTGCACTGCATCCACAGTGGTGCCAGTGCACTCTCTTTACTCACTGCACTCCATCCCCAGTGGTGCCAGTGCACTCTCTGGACTCACTGTACTGCATCCCCAGTGGTGCCAGTGCACTCTCTGGACTCACTGCACTGCATACCCAGTGGTGCCAGTGCACTCTCTGGACTCACTGCACTGCATCCCCAGTGGTGCCAGTGCACTCTCTGGACTCACTGCACTGCATCCCCAGTGGTGCCAGTGCACTCTCTGCACTCACTGCAGTGCATCCCCAGTGGTGCCAGTGCACTCTCTGGACTTGCCGGGGTGCATCCCCAGTGGTGCCAGTGCACTCTCTGGACTCACTGCAGTGCATCCCCAGTGGTGCCAGTGCACTCTCTGGACTCACTGCATTCCCAGTGGTGCCTGTGAAGTCTCTGGACTCACTGCAGTGCATCCCCAGTGGTGCCAGTGCAATCTCAGGACTCACAGCAGTGCAGCTCCAGTTGGTGCCAGTGCACTCTCTGGACTCACTGCACTGCATCCCCAGTGCTGACAGTGCACTCTCTGGACTCACTGCACTGCATTCCCTTTTGTGCCAGTGCACTCTCTGCACTCACTGCACTGCATCCCCAGTGGTGCCAGTGCACTCTCTGGACTCACTGCACTGCATCCCCAGTGCTGCCTGTGAAGTCTCTGGTCTCACTGCACTGCATCCCCAGTGGTGCCAGTGCACTCTCTGGACTCACTGCACTGCATCCCCATTGCTGACAGTGCCCTCTCTGGACTCAGTGCACTGCATCCCCAGTGGTGCCAGTTCACTCTCTGGACTAAATGCACTGCATCCCCAGTGGTGCCAGTGGCTCTCTGGACTCATTGCACTGCATCACCAGTGGTGCCAGTGCACTCTCTGGACTCACTGAACTGCATCCCCAAGGTGCCAGTGCACTCTCTGGACTCACTGCAGTGCATCCGCAGTGGTGCCAGTGCACTCTTCGGTCTCACTGCACTGCATCCCCAGTGGTGACAGTGCACTCTCTGGACTCACTGCACTGCATCCCCCGTGGTGCCAGTGCACTCTCTGGACTCACTGCACTGCATCCCCAGTGGTGCCACTGCACTCTTTGAAAACACCGGGGTGCAACCGCAGCGGTGCCAGTGCACTCTCTGCACTCACGGCACTGCATCCCCAGTGGTGCCAGTGCACTCTCTGGACTCACTGCAGTGTATCCCCTGTGGTGCCAGTGCACTCTGTGGACTCAGTGCACTGCATCCCAGTGGTGCCAGTGCACTCTCCGGACTCACTGCACTGCATCCCCAGTGGTGCCAGTGCACTCTCTGGACTCACTGCACTGCATCCCAATGGTGCCAGTGCACTCTCTGGACTCACTGCAGTGCATCCCCAGTGGTGCCAGTGCACTCTCTGGACTCACTGCAGTGCATCCCAAGTGGTGCCAGTGCACTCTCTGGACTCACTGCACTGCATCCCCAGTGGTGCCAGTGCACTCTCTGGACTCACTGCAGTCCATCCCCAGTGGTGCCAGTGCACTCTCTGGACTCACTGCACTGCATCCACAGTGGTGCCAGTGCACTCTCTTTACTCACTGCACTGCATCCCCAGTGGTGCCAGTGCACTCTCTGGACTCACTGTACTGCATCCCCAGTGGTGCCAGTGCACTCTCTGGACTCACTGCACTGCATCCCCAGTGGTGCCAGTGCACTCTCTGGACTCACTGCACTGCATCCCCAGTGGTGCCAGTGCACTCTCTGCACTCACTGCAGTGCATCCCCAGTGGTGCCAGTGCACACTCTGGACTCACTGTACTGCATCCCCAGTGGTGCCAGTGCACTCTCTGGACTCACTGCACTGCATCCCCAGTGGTGCCAGTGCACTCTCTGGACTCACTGCACTGCATACCCAGTGGTGCCAGTGCACTCTCTGGACTCACTGCAGTGCATCCCCAGTGGTGCCACTGTACTCTCTTTACTCACTGCACTGCATCCCCAGTGGTGCCAGTGCACACTCTGGACTCACTGTACTGCATCCCCAGTGGTGCCAGTGCACTCTCTGGACTCACTGAACTGCATCCCCACTGGTGCCAGTGCACTCTCTGGACTCACTGCACTGCATACCCAGTGGTGCCAGTGCACTCTCTGGACTCACTGCAGTGCATCCCCAGTGGTGCCAGTGCACTCTCTGCACTCACTGCAGTGCATCCCCAGTGGTGCCAGTGCACTCTCTGGACTCACTGCACTGCATCCCCAGTGGTGCCAGTGCACTCTCTGGACTCACTGCACTGCATACCCAGTGGTGCCAGTGCACTCTCTGGACTCACTGCAGTGTATCCCCTGTGGTGCCAGTGCACTCTGTGGACTCAGTGCAGTGCATCCCCAGTGGTGCCAGTGCACTCTCTGGACTCACTGCACTGCATCCCCAGTGGTGCCAGTGCACTCTCTGGACTTGCCGGGGTGCATCCCCAGTGGTGCCAGTGCACTCTCTGGACTCACTGCAGTGCATCCCCAGTGGTGCCAGTGCACTGTCTGGACTTACTGCCTTCCCAGTGGTGCCAGGGCACTCTTTGGACTCATTGCACTGCATCCCCAGTGCTGCCTGTGAAGTCTCTGGACTCACTGCAGTGCATCCCCAATGGTGCCAGTGCACTCTTTGGACTCACTGCACTTCATCCCCAGTGGTGCCACTGTACTCTCTGGACTCACTGCACTGCATCCCCTGTTGTGCCAGTGCCCTCTGTGGACTCACTGCACTACATCCCCAGTGGTGCCAGTGCACTCTCTGGACTCACTGCACTGCATCCCCAGTGGTGCCAGTGCACTCTCTGGACTCACTGCACTGCATCCCCAGTGGTGCCAGTGCACTCTCTGGACTCACTGCACTGCATCCACAGTGGTGCCAGTGCACTCTCTTTACTCACTGCACTGCATCCCCAAGGTGCCAGTGCACTCTCTGGACTCACTGTACTGCATCCCCAGTGGTGCCAGTGCACTCTCTGGACTCACTGCACTGCATCCCCAGTGGTGCCAGTGCACTCTCTGGACTCACTGCAGTGCATCCCCAGTGGTGCCAGTGCACTCTCTGGACTCACTGCACTGCATCCCCAGTGGTGCCTGTGAAGTCTCTGGACTCACTGCAGTGCATCCCCAGTGGTGCCAGTGCAATCTCAGGACTCACAGCAGTGCAGCTCCAGTTGGTGCCAGTGTACTCTCTGGACTCACTGCACTGCATCCCCAGTGCTGACAGTGCACTCTCTGGACTCACTGCACTGCATTCCCTTTTGTGCCAGTGCACTCTCTGCACTCACTGCACTGCATCCCCAGTGGTGCCAGTGCACTCTCTGGACTCACTGCACTGCATCCCCAGTGCTGCCTGTGAAGTCTCTGGTCTCACTGCACTGCATCCCCAGTGGTGCCAGTGCACTCTCTGGACTCACTGCACTGCATCCCCATTGCTGACAGTGCCCTCTCTGGACTCAGTGCACTGCATCCCCAGTGGTGCCAGTTCACTCTCTGGACTCACTGCACTGCATCCCCAGTGGTGCCAGTGGCTCTCTGGACTCATTGCACTGCATCACCAGTGGTGCCAGTGCACTCTCTAGACTCACTGAACTGCATCCCCAAGGTGCCAGTGCACTCTCTGGACTCACTGCAGTGCATCCGCAGTGGTGCCAGTGCACTCTTCGGTCTCACTGCACTGCATCCCCAGTGGTGACAGTGCACTCTCTGGACTCACTGCACTGCATCCCCCGTGGTGCCAGTGCACTCTCTGGACTCACTGCACTGCATCCCCAGTGGTGCCACTGCACTCTCTGAAAACACCGGGGTGCAACCGCAGCGGTGCCAGTGCACTCTCTGGACTCACTGCACTGCATCCCCAGTGGTGCCAGTGCACTCTCTGGACTCACTGCACTGCATCACCTGTGGTGCCAGTGCACTCTGTGGACTCAGTGCACTGCATCCCAGTGGTGCCAGTGCACTCTCCGGACTCACTGCAGTGCATCCCCAGTGGTGCCAGTGCACTCTCTGGACTCACTGTACTGCATCCCAATGGTGCCAGTGCACTCTCTGGACTCACTGCAGTGCATCCCCAGTGGTGCCAGTGCACTCTCTGGACTCACTGCAGTGCATCCCAAGTGGTGCCAGTGCACTCTCTGGACTCACTGCACTGCATCCCCAGTGGTGCCAGTGTAGTCTCTGGACTCACTGCAGTCCATCCCCAGTGGTGCCAGTGCACTCTCTGGACTCACTGCACTGCATCCACAGTGGTGCCAGTGCACTCTCTTTACTCACTGCACTGCATCCCCAGTGGTGCCAGTACACTCTCTGGACTCACTGCACTGCATCCCCAGTGGTGCCAGTGCACTCTCTGGACTCACTGCACTGCATCCACAGTGGTGCCAGTGCACTCTCTTTACTCACTGCACTGCATCCCCAAGGTGCCAGTGCACTCTCTGGACTCACTGTACTGCATCCCCAGTGGTGCCAGTGCACTCTCTGGACTCACTGCACTGCATCCCCAGTGGTGCCAGTGCACTCTCTGGACTCACTGCAGTGCATCCCCAGTGGTGCCAGTGCACTCTCTGGACTCACTGCACTGCATCCCCAGTGGTGCCTGTGAAGTCTCTGGACTCACTGCAGTGCATCCCCAGTGGTGCCAGTGCAATCTCAGGACTCACAGCAGTGCAGCTCCAGTTGGTGCCAGTGCACTCTCTGGACTCACTGCACTGCATCCCCAGTGCTGACAGTGCACTCTCTGGACTCACTGCACTGCATTCCCTTTTGTGCCAGTGCACTCTCTGCACTCACTGCACTGCATCCCCAGTGGTGCCAGTGCACTCTCTGGACTCACTGCACTGCATCCCCAGTGCTGCCTGTGAAGTCTCTGGTCTCACTGCACTGCATCCCCAGTGGTGCCAGTGCACTCTCTGGACTCACTGCACTGCATCCCCATTGCTGACAGTGCCCTCTCTGGACTCAGTGCACTGCATCCCCAGTGGTGCCAGTTCACTCTCTGGACTCACTGCACTGCATCCCCAGTGGTGCCAGTGGCTCTCTGGACTCATTGCACTGCATCACCAGTGGTGCCAGTGCACTCTCTGGACTCACTGAACTGCATCCCCAAGGTGCCAGTGCACTCTCTGGACTCACTGCAGTGCATCCGCAGTGGTGCCAGTGCACTCTTCGGTCTCACTGCACTGCATCCCCAGTGGTGACAGTGCACTCTCTGGACTCACTGCACTGCATCCCCCGTGGTGCCAGTGCACTCTCTGGACTCACTGCACTGCATCCCCAGTGGTGCCACTGCACTCTCTGAAAACACCGGGGTGCAACCGCAGCGGTGCCAGTGCACTCTCTGCACTCACGGCACTGCATCCCCAGTGGTGCCAGTGCACTCTCTGGACTCACTGCACTGCATCACCTGTGGTGCCAGTGCACTCTGTGGACTCAGTGCACTGCATCCCAGTGGTGCCAGTGCACTCTCCGGACTCACTGCAGTGCATCCCCAGTGGTGCCAGTGCACTCTCTGGACTCACTGTACTGCATCCCAATGGTGCCAGTGCACTCTCTGGACTCACTGCAGTGCATCCCCAGTGGTGCCAGTGCTTACTCTGGACTCACTGCAGTGCATACCAAGTGGTGCCAGTGCACTCTCTGGACTCACTGCACTGCATCCCCAGTGGTGCCAGTGCACTCTCTGGACTCACTGCAGTCCATCCCCAGTGGTGCCAGTGCACTCTCTGGACTCACTGCACTGCATCCACAGTGGTGCCAGTGCACTCTCTTTACTCACTGCACTGCATCCCCAGTGGTGCCAGTGCACTCTCTGGACTCACTGTACTGCATCCCCAGTGGTGCCAGTGCACTCTCTGGACTCACTGCACTGCATCCCCAGTGGTGCCAGTGCACTCTCTGCACTCACTGCAGTGCATCCCCAGTGGTGCCAGTGCACACTCTGGACTCACTGTACTGCATCCCCAGTGGTGCCAGTGCACTCTCTGGACTCACTGCACTGCATCCCCAGTGGTGCCAGTGCACTCTCTGGACTCACTGCCCTGCATACCCAGTGGTGCCAGTGCAATCTCTGGACTCACTGCAGTGCATCCCCAGTGGTGCCACTGTACTCTCTTTACTCACTGCACTGCATCCCCAGTGGTGCCAGTGCACACTCTGGACTCACTGTACTGCATCCCCAGTGGTGCCAGTGCACTCTCTGGACTCACGGCACTGCATCCCCACTGGTGCCAGTGCACTCTCTGGACTCACTGCACTGCATACCCAGTGGTGCCAGTGCACTCTCTGGACTCACTGCACTGCATCCCCAGTGGTGCCAGTGCACTCTCTGCACTCACTGCAGTGCATCCCCAGTGGTGCCAGTGCACTCTCTGGACTCACTGCACTGCATCCCCAGTGGTGCCAGTGCACTCTCTGGACTTGCCGGGGTGCATCCCCAGTGGTGCCAGTGCACTCTCTGGACTCACTGCAGTGCATCCCCAGTGGTGCCAGTGCACTGTCTGGACTTACTGCATTCCCAGTGGTGCCAGGGCACTCTCTGGACTCACTGCACTGCATCCCCAGTGGTGCCTGTGAAGTCTCTGGACTCACTACAGTGCATCACCAATGGTGCCAGTGCACTCTTTGGACTCACTGCACTGCATCCCCAGTGGTGCCACTGTACTCTCTGGACTCACTACACTGCATCCCCTGTGGTGCCAGTGCCCTCTGTGGACTCACTGCACTACATCCCCAGTGGCGCCAGTGAACTCTCTGGACTCACTGCACTGCATCCCCAGTGGTGCCAGTGCACACTCTAGACTCACTGCAGTGCATCCCCAGTGGTGCTAGTGCACTCTCTGGACTCACTGCACTGCATCCCCTGTGGTGCCAGTGCACTCTCTTGGCTCACTGCTCTGCATTACCATTGGTGCCAGTGCACTCTCTGGACTCATTGCAGTGCATCCCCAGTGGTGCCAATGCACTCTCTGGACTCACGGCACTGCATCCCCAGTGGTGCCAGTGCACTCTCTGGACTCACTGCACTGCATCCCCAGTGGTGCCTGTGAAGTCTCTGGACTCACTGCAGTGCATCCCCAGTGGTGCCAGTGCAATCTCAGGACTCACAGCAGTGCAGCTCCAGTTGGTGCCAGTGCACTCTCTGGACTCACTTCACTGCATCCCCAGTGCTGACAGTGCACTCTCTGGACTCACTGCACTGCATTCCCTTTTGTGCCAGTGCACTCTCTGCACTCACTGCACTGCATCCCCAGTGGTGCCAGTGCACTCTCTGGACTCACTGCACTGCATCCCCAGTGCTGCCTGTGAAGTCTCTGGTCTCACTGCACTGCATCCCCAGTGGTGCCAGTGCACTCTCTGGACTCACTGCACTGCATCCCCATTGCTGACAGTGCCCTCTCTGGACTCAGTGCACTGCATCCCCAGTGGTGCCAGTTCACTCTCTGGACTAAATGCACTGCATCCCCAGTGGTGCCAGTGGCTCTCTGGACTCATTGCACTGCATCACCAGTGGTGCCAGTGCACTCTCTGGACTCACTGAACTGCATCCCCAAGGTGCCAGTGCACTCTCTGGACTCACTGCAGTGCATCCGCAGTGGTGCCAGTGCACTCTTCGGTCTCACTGCACTGCATCCCCAGTGGTGACACTGCACTCTCTGCACTCACGGCACAGCATCCCCAGTGGTGCCAGTGCACTCTCTGGACTCACTGCAGTGTATCCCCTGTGGTGCCAGTGCACTCTGTGGACTCAGTGCACTGCATCCCAGTGGTGCCAGTGCACTCTCCGGACTCACTGCAGTGCATCCCCAGTGGTGCCAGTGCACTCTCTGGACTCACTGCACTGCATCCCAATGGTGCCAGTGCACTCTCTGGACTCACTGCAGTGCATCCCCAGTGGTGCCAGTGCACTCTCTGGACTCACTGCAGTGCATCCCCAGTGGTGCCAGTGCACTCTCTGGACTCACTGCACTGCATCCCCAGTGGTGCCAGTGCACTCTCTGGACTCACTGCAGTCCATCCCCAGTGGTGCCAGTGCACTCTCTGGACTCACTGCACTGCATCCACAGTGGTGCCAGTACACTCTCTTTACTCACTGCACTGCATCCCCAGTGGTGCCAGTGCACTCTCTGGACTCACTGTACTGCATCCCCAGTGGTGCCAGTGCACTCTCTGGACTCACTGCACTGCATCCCCAGTGGTGCCAGTGCACTCTCTGCACTCACTGCAGTGCAACACCAGTGGTGCCAGTGCACTCTCTGGACTCACTGCACTGCATCCCCAGTGGTGCCAGTGCACTCTCTGGACTCACTGCACTGCATCCCCACTGGTGCCAGTGCACTCTCTGGACTCACTGCACTGCATACCCAGTGGTGCCAGTGCACTCTCTGGACTCACTGCATTCCCAGTGGTGCCGGTGAAGTCTCTGGACTCACTGCAGTGCATCCCCAGTGGTGCCAGTGCAATCTCAGGACTCACAGCAGTGCGGCTCCAGTTGGTGCCAGTGCACTCTCTGGACTCACTGCACTGCATCCCCAGTGCTGACAGTGCACTCTCTGGACTCACTGTACTGCATTCCCTTTTGTGCCAGTGCACTCTCTGCACTCACTGCACTGCATCCCCAGTGGTGCCAGTGCACTCTCTGGACTCACTGCACTGCATCCCCAGTGCTGCCTGTGAAGTCTCTGGTCTCACTGCACTGCATCCCCAGTGGTGCCAGTGCACTCTCTGGACTCACTGCACTGCATCCCCATTGCTGACAGTGCCCTCTCTGGACTCAGTGCACTGCATCCCCAGTGGTGCCAGTTCACTCTCTGGACTAAATGCACTGCATCCCCAGTGGTGCCAGTGGCTCTCTGGACTCATTGCACTGCATCACCAGTGGTGCCAGTGCACTCTCTGGACTCACTGAATTGCATCCCCAAGGTGCCAGTGCACTCTCTGGACTCACTGCAGTGCATCCGCAGTGGTGCCAGTGCACTCTTCGGTCTCACTGCACTGCATCCCCAGTGGTGACAGTGCACTCTCTGGACTCACTGCACTGCATCCCCCGTGGTGCCAGTGCACTCTCTGGACTCACTGCACTGCATCCCCAGTGGTGCCAGTGCACACTCTAGACTCACTGCAGTGCATCCCCAGTGGTGCTAGTGCACTCTCTGGACTCACTGCACTGCATCCCCTGTGGTGCGAGTGCACTCTCTCGACTCACTGCTCTGCGTTACCATTGGTGCCAGTGCACTCTCTGGACTCATTGCAGTGCATCCCCAGTGGTGCCAATGCACTCTCTGGACTCACGGCACTGCATCCCCAGTGGTGCCAGTGCACTCTCTGGACTCACTGCACTGCATCCCCAGTGGTGCCTGTGAAGTCTCTGGACTCACTGCAGTGCATCCCCAGTGGTGCCAGTGCAATCTCAGGACTCACAGCAGTGCAGCTCCAGTTGGTGCCAGTGCACTCTCTGGACTCACTTCACTGCATCCCCAGTGGTGACAGTGCACTCTCTGGACTCACTGCACTGCATTCCCTTTTGTGCCAGTGCACTCTCTGCACTCACTGCACTGCATCCCCAGTGCTGACAGTGCACTCTCTGGACTCACTGCACTGCATCCCCAGTGCTGCCTGTGAAGTCTCTGGTCTCACTGCACTGCATCCCCAGTGGTGCCAGTGCACTCTCTGGACTCACTGCACTGCATCCCCATTGCTGACAGTGCCCTCTCTGGACTCAGTGCACTGCATCCCCAGTGGTGCCAGTTCACTCTCTGGACTAAATGCACTGCATCCCCAGTGGTGCCAGTGCACTCTCTGGACTCACTGCACTGCATCCCCAGTGGTGCCTGTGCACTCTCTGCACTCACTGCAGTGCATCCCCAGTGGTGCCAGTGCACTCTCTGGACTTGCCGGGGTGCATCCCCAGTGGTGCCAGTGCACTCTCTGGACTCACTGCAGTGCATCCCCAGTGGTGCCAGTGCACTCTCTGGACTCACTGCATTCCCAGTGGTGCCTGTGAAGTCTCTGGACTCACTGCAGTGCATCCCCAGTGGTGCCAGTGCAATCTCAGGACTCACAGCAGTGCAGCTCCAGTTGGTGCCAGTGCACTCTCTGGACTCACTGCACTGCATCCCCAGTGCTGAAAGTGCACTCTCTGGACTCACTGCACTGCATTCCCTTTTGTGCCAGTGCACTCTCTGCACTCACTGCACTGCATCCCCAGTGGTGCCAGTGCACTCTCTGGACTCACTGCACTGCATCCCCAGTGCTGCCTGTGAAGTCTCTGGTCTCACTGCACTGCATCCCCAGTGGTGCCAGTGCACTCTCTGGACTCACTGCACTGCATCCCCATTGCTGACAGTGCCCTCTCTGGACTCAGTGCACTGCATCCCCAGTGGTGCCAGTTCACTCTCTGGACTAAATGCACTGCATCCCCAGTGGTGCCAGTGGCTCTCTGGACTCATTGCACTGCATCACCAGTGGTGCCAGTGCACTCTCTGGACTCACTGAACTGCATCCCCAAGGTGCCAGTGCACTCTCTGGACTCACTGCAGTGCATCCGCAGTGGTGCCAGTGCACTCTTCGGTCTCACTGCACTGCATCCCCAGTGGTGACAGTGCACTCTCTGGACTCACTGCACTGCATCCCCCGTGGTGCCAGTGCACTCTCTGGACTCACTGCACTGCATCCCCAGTGGTGCCACTGCACTCTTTGAAAACACCGGGGTTCAACCGCAGCGGTGCCAGTGCACTCTCTGCACTCACGGCACTGCATCCCCAGTGGTGCCAGTGCACTCTCTGGACTCACTGCAGTGTATCCCCTGTGGTGCCAGTGCACTCTGTGGACTCAGTGCACTGCATCCCAGTGGTGCCAGTGCACTCTCCGGACTCACTGCACTGCATCCCCAGTGGTGCCAGTGCACTCTCTGGACTCACTGCACTGCATCCCCAGTGCTGACAGTGCACTCTCTGGACTCACTGCACTGCATCCCCAGTGGTGCCAGTGCACTCTCTGGACTCACTGCAGTGCATCCCAAGTGGTGCCAGTGCACTCTCTGGACTCACTGCACTGCATCCCCAGTGGTGCCAGTGCACTCTCTGGACTCACTGCAGTCCATCCCCAGTGGTGCCAGTGCACTCTCTGGACTCACTGCACTGCATCCACAGTGGTGCCAGTGCACTCTCTTTACTCACTGCACTGCATCCCCAGTGGTGCCAGTGCACTCTCTGGACTCACTGTACTGCATCCCCAGTGGTGCCAGTGCACTCTCTGGACTCACTGCACTGCATCCCCAGTGGTGCCAGTGCACTCTCTGGACTCACTGCACTGCATCCCCAGTGGTGCCAGTGCACTCTCTGCACTCACTGCAGTGCATCCCCAGTGGTGCCAGTGCACACTCTGGACTCACTGTACTGCATCCCCAGTGGTGCCAGTGCACTCTCTGGACTCACTGCACTGCATCCCCAGTGGTGCCAGTGCACTCTCTGGACTCACTGCACTGCATACCCAGTGGTGCCAGTGCACTCTCTGGACTCACTGCAGTGCATCCCCAGTGGTGCCACTGTACTCTCTTTACTCACTGCACTGCATCCCCAGTGGTGCCAGTGCACACTCTGGACTCACTGTACTGCATCCCCAGTGGTGCCAGTGCACTCTCTGGACTCACTGAACTGCATCCCCACTGGTGCCAGTGCACTCTCTGGACTCACTGCACTGCATACCCAGTGGTGCCAGTGCACTCTCTGGACTCACTGCAGTGCATCCCCAGTGGTGCCAGTGCACTCTCTGCACTCACTGCAGTGCATCCCCAGTGGTGCCAGTGCACTCTCTGGACTCACTGCACTGCATCCCCAGTGGTGCCAGTGCACTCTCTGGACTCACTGCACTGCATACCCAGTGGTGCCAGTGCACTCTCTGGACTCACTGCAGTGTATCCCCTGTGGTGCCAGTGCACTCTGTGGACTCAGTGCAGTGCATCCCCAGTGGTGCCAGTGCACTCTCTGGACTCACTGCACTGCATCCCCAGTGGTGCCAGTGCACTCTCTGGACTTGCCGGGGTGCATCCCCAGTGGTGCCAGTGCACTCTCTGGACTCACTGCAGTGCATCCCCAGTGGTGCCAGTGCACTGTCTGGACTTACTGCCTTCCCAGTGGTGCCAGGGCACTCTTTGGACTCACTGCACTGCATCCCCAGTGCTGCCTGTGAAGTCTCTGGACTCACTGCAGTGCATCCCCAATGGTGCCAGTGCACTCTTTGGACTCACTGCACTTCATCCCCAGTGGTGCCACTGTACTCTCTGGACTCACTGCACTGCATCCCCTGTTGTGCCAGTGCCCTCTGTGGACTCACTGCACTACATCCCCAGTGGTGCCAGTGCACTCTCTGGACTCACTGCACTGCATCCCCAGTGGTGCCAGTGCACTCTCTGGACTCACTGCACTGCATCCCCAGTGGTGCCAGTGCACTCTCTGGACTCACTGCACTGCATCCACAGTGGTGCCAGTGCACTCTCTTTACTCACTGCACTGCATCCCCAAGGTGCCAGTGCACTCTCTGGACTCACTGTACTGCATCCCCAGTGGTGCCAGTGCACTCTCTGGACTCACTGCACTGCATCCCCAGTGGTGCCAGTGCACTCTCTGGACTCACTGCAGTGCATCCCCAGTGGTGCCAGTGCACTCTTTGGACTCACTGCACTGCATCCCCAGTGGTGCCTGTGAAGTCTCTGGACTCACTGCAGTGTATCCCCAGTGGTGCCAGTGCAATCTCAGGACTCACAGCAGTGCAGCTCCAGTTGGTGCCAGTGCACTCTCTGGACTCACTGCACTGCATCCCCAGTGCTGACAGTGCACTCTCTGGACTCACTGCACTGCATTCCCTTTTGTGCCAGTGCACTCTCTGCACTCACTGCACTGCATCCCCAGTGGTGCCAGTGCACTCTCTGGACTCACTGCACTGCATCCCCAGTGCTGCCTGTGAAGTCTCTGGTCTCACTGCACTGCATCCCCAGTGGTGCCAGTGCACTCTCTGGACTCACTGCACTGCATCCCCATTGCTGACAGTGCCCTCTCTGGACTCACTGCACTGCATCCCCAGTGGTGCCAGTTCACTCTCTGGACTCACTGCACTGCATCCCCAGTGGTGCCAGTGGCTCTCTGGACTCATTGCACTGCATCACCAGTGGTGCCAGTGCACTCTCTAGACTCACTGAACTGCATCCCCAAGGTGCCAGTGCACTCTCTGGACTCACTGCAGTGCATCCGCAGTGGTGCCAGTGCACTCTTCGGTCTCACTGCACTGCATCCCCAGTGGTGACAGTGCACTCTCTGGACTCACTGCACTGCATCCCCCGTGGTGCCAGTGCACTCTCTGGACTCACTGCACTGCATCCCCAGTGGTGCCACTGCACTCTCTGAAAACACCGGGGTGCAACCGCAGCGGTGCCAGTGCACTCTCTGCACTCACGGCACTGCATCCCCAGTGGTGCCAGTCACTCTCTGGACTCACTGCACTGCATCACCTGTGGTGCCAGTGCACTCTGTGGACTCAGTGCACTGCATCCCAGTGGTGCCAGTGCACTCTCCGGACTCACTGCAGTGCATCCCCAGTGGTGCCAGTGCACTCTCTGGACTCACTGTACTGCATCCCAATGGTGCCAGTGCACTCTCTGGACTCACTGCAGTGCATCCCCAGTGGTGCCAGTGCACTCTCTGGACTCACTGCAGTGCATCCCAAGTGGTGCCAGTGCACTCTCTGGACTCACTGCACTGCATCCCCAGTGGTGCCAGTGCACTCTCTGGACTCACTGCAGTCCATCCCCAGTGGTGCCAGTGCACTCTCTGGACTCACTGCACTGCATCCACAGTGGTGCCAGTGCACTCTCTTTACTCACTGCACTGCATCCCCAGTGGTGCCAGTGCACTCTCTGGACTCACTGTACTGCATCCCCAGTGGTGCCAGTGCACTCTCTGGACTCACTGCACTGCATCCCCAGTGGTGCCAGTGCACTCTCTGGACTCACTGCACTGCATCCCCAGTGGTGCCAGTGCACTCTCTGGACTCACTGCACTGCATCCACAGTGGTGCCAGTGCACTCTCTTTACTCACTGCACTGCATCCCCAAGGTGCCAGTGCACTCTCTGGACTCACTGTACTGCATCCCCAGTGGTGCCAGTGCACTCTCTGGACTCACTGCACTGCATCCCCAGTGGTGCCAGTGCACTCTCTGGACTCACTGCAGTGCATCCCCAGTGGTGCCAGTGCACTCTCTGGACTCACTGCACTGCATCCCCAGTGGTGCCTGTGAAGTCTCTGGACTCACTGCAGTGCATCCCCAGTGGTTCCAGTGCAATCTCAGGACTCACAGCAGTGCAGCTCCAGTTGGTGCCAGAGCACTCTCTGCACTCACTGCACTGCATCCCCAGTGCTGACAGTGCACTCTCTGGACTCACTGCACTGCATTCCCTTTTGTGCCAGTGCACTCTCTGCACTCACTGCACTGCATCCCCAGTGGTGCCAGTGCACTCTCTGGACTCACTGCACTGCATCCCCAGTGCTGCCTGTGAAGTCTCTGGTCTCACTGCACTGCATCCCCAGTGGTGCCAGTGCACTCTCTGGACTCACTGCACTGCATCCCCATTGCTGACAGTGCCCTCTCTGGACTCAGTGCACTGCATCCCCAGTGGTGCCAGTTCACTCTCTGGACTCACTGCACTGCATCCCCAGTGGTGCCAGTGGCTCTCTGGACTCATTGCACTGCATCACCAGTGGTGCCAGTGCACTCTCTGGACTCACTGAACTGCATCCCCAAGGTGCCAGTGCACTCTCTGGACTCACTGCAGTGCATCCGCAGTGGTGCCAGTGCACTCTTCGGTCTCACTGCACTGCATCCCCAGTGGTGCCAGTGCACTCTCTGGACTCACTGCACTGCATCCCCCGTGGTGCCAGTGCACTCTCTGGACTCACTGCACTGCATCCCCAGTGGTGCCACTGCACTCTCTGAAAACACCGGGATGCAACCGCAGCGGTGCCAGTGCACTCTCTGCACTCACGGCACTGCATCCCCAGTGGTGCCAGTGCACTCTATGGACTCACTGCACTGCATCACCTGTGGTGCCAGTGCACTCTGTGGACTCAGTGCACTGCATCCCAGTGGTGCCAGTGCACTCTCTGGACTCACTGTACTGCATCCCAATGGTGCCAGTGCACTCTCTGGACTCACTGCAGTGCATCCCCAGTGGTGCCAGTGCACTCTCTGGACTCACTGCAGTGCATCCCAAGTGGTGCCAGTGCACTCTCTGGACTCACTGCACTGCATCCCCAGTGGCGCCAGTGCACTCTCTGGACTCACTGCAGTCCATCCGCAGTGGTGCCAGTGCACTCTCTGGACTCACTGCACTGCATCCACAGTGGTGCCAGTGCACTCTCTTTACTCACTGCACTGCATCCCCAGTGGTGCCAGTGCACTCTCTGGACTCACTGTACTGCATCCCCAGTGGTGCCAGTGCACTCTCTGGACTCACTGCACTGCATCCCCAGTGGTGCCAGTGCACTCTCTGCACTCACTGCAGTGCATCCCCAGTGGTGCCAGTGCACACTCTGGACTCACTGTACTGCATCCCCAGTGGTGCCAGTGCACTCTCTGGACTCACTGCACTGCATCCCCAGTGGTGCCAGTGCACTCTCTGGACTCACTGCCCTGCATACCCAGTGGTGCCAGTGCACTCTCTGGACTCACTGCAGTGCATCCCCAGTGGTGCCACTGTACTCTCTTTACTCACTGCACTGCATCCCCAGTGGTGCCAGTGCACACTCTGGACTCACTGTACTGCATCCCCAGTGGTGCCAGTGCACTCTCTGGACTCACGGCACTGCATCCCCACTGGTGCCAGTGCACTCTCTGGACTCACTGCACTGCATACCCAGTGGTGCCAGTGCACTCTCTGGATTCACTGCACTGCATCCCCAGTGGTGCCAGTGCACTCTCTGCACTCACTGCAGTGCATCCCCAGTGGTGCCAGAGCACTCTCTGGACTCACTGCACTGCATCCCCAGTGGTGCCAGTGCACTCTCTGGACTTGCCGGGGTGCATCCCCAGTGGTGCCAGTGCACTCTCTGGACTCACTGCAGTGCATCCCCAGTGGTGCCAGTGCACTGTCTGGACTTACTGCATTCCCAGTGGTGCCAGGGCACTCTCTGGACTCACTGCACTGCATCCCCAGTGGTGCCTGTGAAGTCTCTGGACTCACTACAGTGCATCACCAATGGTGCCAGTGCACTCTTTGGACTCACTGCACTGCATCCCCAGTGGTGCCACTGTACTCTCTGGACTCACTACACTGCATCCCCTGTGGTGCCAGTGCCCTCTGTGGACTCACTGCACTACATCCCCAGTGGCGCCAGTGAACTCTCTGGACTCACTGCACTGCATCCCCAGTGGTGCCAGTGCACACTCTAGACTCACTGCAGTGCATCCCCAGTGGTGCTAGTGCACTCTCTGGACTCACTGCACTGCATCCCCTGTGGTGCCAGTGCACTCTCTTGGCTCACTGCTCTGCATTACCATTGGTGCCAGTGCACTCTCTGGACTCATTGCAGTGCATCCCCAGTGGTGCCAATGCACTCTCTGGACTCACGGCACTGCATCCCCAGTGGTGCCAGTGCACTCTCTGGACTCACTGCACTGCATCCCCAGTGGTGCCTGTGAAGTCTCTGGACTCACTGCAGTGCATCCCCAGTGGTGCCAGTGCAATCTCAGGACTCACAGCAGTGCAGCTCCAGTTGGTGCCAGTGCACTCTCTGGACTCACTTCACTGCATCCCCAGTGCTGACAGTGCACTCTCTGGACTCACTGCACTGCATTCCCTTTTGTGCCAGTGCACTCTCTGCACTCACTGCACTGCATCCCCAGTGGTGCCAGTGCACTCTCTGGACTCACTGCACTGCATCCCCAGTGCTGCCTGTGAAGTCTCTGGTCTCACTGCACTGCATCCCCAGTGGTGCCAGTGCACTCTCTGGACTCACTGCACTGCATCCCCATTGCTGACAGTGCCCTCTCTGGACTCAGTGCACTGCATCCCCAGTGGTGCCAGTTCACTCTCTGGACTAAATGCACTGCATCCCCAGTGGTGCCAGTGGCTCTCTGGACTCATTGCACTGCATCACCAGTGGTGCCAGTGCACTCTCTGGACTCACATCACTGCATCCCCAAGGTGCCAGTGCACTCTCTGGACTCACTGCAGTGCATCCGCAGTGGTGCCAGTGCACTCTTCGGTCTCACTGCACTGCATCCCCAGTGGTGACAGTGCACTCTCTGCACTCACGGCACTGCATCCCCAGTGGTGCCAGTGCACTCTCTGGACTCACTGCAGTGTATCCCCTGTGGTGCCAGTGCACTCTGTGGACTCAGTGCACTGCATCCCAGTGGTGCCAGTGAACTCTCCGGACTCACTGCAGTGCATCCCCAGTGGTGCCAGTGCACTCTCTGGACTCACTGCACTGCATCCCAATGGTGCCAGTGCACTCTCTGGACTCACTGCAGTGCATCCCCAGTGGTGCCAGTGCACTCTCTGGACTCACTGCAGTGCATCCCCAGTGGTGCCAGTGCACTCTCTGGACTCACTGCACTGCATCCCCAGTGGTGCCAGTGCACTCTCTGGACTCACTGCAGTCCATCCCCAGTGGTGCCAGTGCACTCTCTGGACTCACTGCACTGCATCCACAGTGGTGCCAGTACACTCTCTTTACTCACTGCACTGCATCCCCAGTGGTGCCAGTGCACTCTCTGCACTCACTGCAGTGCAACACCAGTGGTGCCAGTGCACTCTCTGGACTCACTGCACTGCATCCCCAGTGGTGCCAGTGCACTCTCTGGACTCACTGCACTGCATCCCCACTGGTGCCAGTGCACTCTCTGGACTCACTGCACTGCATACCCAGTGGTGCCAGTGCACTCTCTGGACTCACTGCATTCCCAGTGGTGCCTGTGAAGTCTCTGGACTCACTGCAGTGCATCCCCAGTGGTGCCAGTGCAATCTCAGGACTCACAGCAGTGCAGCTCCAGTTGGTGCCAGTGCACTCTCTGGACTCACTGCACTGCATCCCCAGTGCTGACAGTGCACTCTCTGGACTCACTGTACTGCATTCCCTTTTGTGCCAGTGCACTCTCTGCACTCACTGCACTGCATCCCCAGTGGTGCCAGTGCACTCTCTGGACTCACTGCAGTCCATCCCCAGTGCTGCCTGTGAAGTCTCTGGTCTCACTGCACTGCATCCCCAGTGGTGCCAGTGCACTCTCTGGACTCACTGCACTGCATCCCCATTGCTGACAGTGCCCTCTCTGGACTCAGTGCACTGCATCCCCAGTGGTGCCAGTTCACTCTCTGGACTAAATGCACTGCATCCCCAGTGGTGCCAGTGGCTCTCTGGACTCATTGCACTGCATCACCAGTGGTGCCAGTGCACTCTCTGGACTCACTGAACTGCATCCCCAAGGTGCCAGTGCACTCTCTGGACTCACTGCAGTGCATCCGCAGTGGTGCCAGTGCACTCTTCGGTCTCACTGCACTGCATCCCCAGTAGTGACAGTGCACTCTCTGGACTCACTGCACTGCATCCCCCGTGGTGCCAGTGCACTCTCTGGACTCACTGCACTGCATCCCCAGTGGTGCCAGTGCACACTCTAGACTCACTGCAGTGCATCCCCAGTGGTGCTAGTGCACTCTCTGGACTCACTGCACTGCATCCCCTGTGGTGCGAGTGCACTCTCTCGACTCACTGCTCTGCGTTACCATTGGTGCCAGTGCACTCTCTGGACTCATTGCAGTGCATCCCCAGTGGTGCCAATGCACTCTCTGGACTCACGGCACTGCATCCCCAGTGGTGCCAGTGCACTCTCTGGACTCACTGCACTGCATCCCCAGTGGTGCCTGTGAAGTCTCTGGACTCACTGCAGTGCATCCCCAGTGGTGCCAGTGCAATCTCAGGACTCACAGCAGTGCAGCTCCAGTTGGTGCCAGTGCACTCTCTGGACTCACTTCACTGCATCCCCAGTGCTGACAGTGCACTCTCTGGACTCACTGCACTGCATTCCCTTTTGTGCCAGTGCACTCTCTGCACTCACTGCACTGCATCCCCAGTGGTGCCAGTGCACTCTCTGGACTCACTGCACTGCATCCCCAGTGCTGCCTGTGAAGTCTCTGGTCTCACTGCACTGCATCCCCAGTGGTGCCAGTGCACTCTCTGGACTCACTGCACTGCATCCCCATTGCTGACAGTGCCCTCTCTGGACTCAGTGCACTGCATCCCCAGTGGTGCCAGTTCACTCTCTGGACTAAATGCACTGCATCCCCAGTGGTGCCAGTGGCTCTCTGGACTCATTGCACTGCATCACCAGTGGTGCCAGTGCACTCTCTGGACTCACTGAACTGCATCCCCAAGGTGCCAGTGCACTCTCTGGACTCACTGCAGTGCATCCGCAGTGGTGCCAGTGCACTCTTCGGTCTCACTGCACTGCATCTCCAATGGTGACAGTGCACTCTCTGGACTCACTGCAGTGCATCCCCCGTGGTGCCAGTGCACTCTCTGGACTCACTGCACTGCATCCCCAGTGGTGCCAGTGCACTCTCTGAAAACACCGGGGTGTAACCGCAGCGGTGCCAGTGCACTCTCTGCACTCACGGCACTGCATCCCCAGTGGTGCCAGTGCACTCTCTGGAGTCACTGCAGTGTATCCCCTGTGGTGCCAGTGCACTCTGTGGACTCAGTGCACTGCATCCCAGTGGTGCCAGTGCACTCTCCGGACTCACTGCAGTGCATCCCCAGTGGTGCCAGTGCACTCTCTGGACTCACTGCACTGCATCCCAATGGTGCCAGTGCACTCTCTGGACTCACTGCAGTGCATCCCCAGTGGTGCCAGTGCACTCTCTGGACTCACTGCAGTGCATCCCCAGTGGTGCCAGTGCACTCTCTGGACTCACTGCACTGCATCCCCAGTGGTGCCAGTGCACTCTCTGGACTCACTACAGTCCATCCCCAGTGGTGCCAGTGCACTCTCTGGACTCACTGCACTGCATCCACAGTGGTGCCAGTGCACTCTCTGGACTCACTGCACTGCATCCCCAGTGGTGCCAGTGCACTCTCTGGACTCACTGCACTGCATCCCCAGTGGTGCCAGTGCACTCTCTGGACTCACTGCACTGCATCCCCAGTGGTGCCAGTGCACTCTCTGCACTCACTGCAGTGCAACCCCAGTGGTGCCAGTGCACTCTCTGGACTCACTGCACTGCATCCCCAGTGGTGCCAGTGCACTCTCTGGACTTGCCGGGGTGCATCCCCAGTGGTGCCAGTGCACTCTCTGGACTCACTGCAGTGCATCCCCAGTGGTGCCAGTGCACTCTCTGGACTCACTGCATTCCCAGTGGTGCCTGTGAAGTCTCTGGACTCACTGCAGTGCATCCCCAGTGGTGCCAGTGCAATCTCAGGACTCACAGCAGTGCAGCTCCAGTTGGTGCCAGTGCACTCTCTGGACTCACTGCACTGCATCCCCAGTGCTGACAGTGCACTCTCTGGACTCACTGCACTGCATTCCCTTTTGTGCCAGTGCACTCTCTGCACTCACTGCACTGCATCCCCAGTGGTGCCAGTGCACTCTCTGGACTCACTGCACTGCATCCCCAGTGCTGCCTGTGAAGTCTCTGGTCTCACTGCACTGCATCCCCAGTGGTGCCAGTGCACTCTCTGGACTCACTGCACTGCATCCCCATTGCTGACAGTGCCCTCTCTGGACTCAGTGCACTGCATCCCCAGTGGTGCCTGTTCACTCTCTGGACTAAATGCACTGCATCCCCACTGGTGCCAGTGGCTCTCTGGACTCATTGCACTGCATCACCAGTGGTGCCAGTGCACTCTCTGGACTCACTGAACTGCATCCCCAAGGTGCCAGTGCACTCTCTGGACTCACTGCAGTGCATCCGCAGTGGTGCCAGTGCACTCTTCGGTCTCACTGCACTGCATCCCCAGTGGTGACAGTGCACTCTCTGGACTCACTGCACTGCATCCCCCGTGGTGCCAGTGCACTCTCTGGACTCACTGCACTGCATCCCCAGTGGTGCCACTGCACTCTCTGAAAACACCGGGGTGCAACCGCAGCGGTGCCAGTGCACTCTCTGCACTCACGGCACTGCATCCCCAGTGGTGCCAGTGCACTCTCTGGACTCACTGCAGTGTATCCCCTGTGGTGCCAGTGCACTCTGTGGACTCAGTACACTGCATCCCAGTGGTGCCAGTGCACTCTCCGGACTCACTGCACTGCATCCCCAGTGGTGCCAGTGCACTCTCTGGACTCACTGCACTGCATCCCAATGGTGCCAGAGCACTCTCTGGACTCACTGCAGTGCATCCCCAGTGGTGCCAGTGCACTCTCTGGACTCACTGCAGTGCATCCCAAGTGGTGCCAGTGCACTCTCTGGACTCACTGCACTGCATCCCCAGTGGTGCCAGTGCACTCTCTGGACTCACTGCAGTCCATCCCCAGTGGTGCCAGTGCACTCTCTGGACTCACTGCACTGCATCCCCAGTGGTGCCAGTGCACTCTCTTTACTCACTGCACTGCATCCCCAGTGGTGCCAGTGCACTCTCTGGACTCACTGTACTGCATTCCCAGTGGTGCCAGTGCACTCTCTGGACTCACTGCACTGCATCCCCAGTGGTGCCAGTGCACTCTCTGGACTCACGGCAGTGCATCCCCAGTGGTGCCAGTGCACTCTCTGGACTCACTGCACTGCATCCCCAGTGGTGCCAGTGCACTCTCTGCACTCACTGCAGTGCATCCCCAGTGGTGCCAGTGCACACT
The DNA here is from genome assembly GCF_964034855.1 of Anser brachyrhynchus. NCBI lineage: Eukaryota > Metazoa > Chordata > Aves > Anseriformes > Anatidae > Anser > Anser brachyrhynchus. The sequence continues at coordinate 916,851 of NW_027664010.1, forward strand.
CTGGACTCACTGTACTGCATCCCCAGTGGTGCCAGTGCACTCTCTGGACTCACTGCACTGCATACCCAGTGGTGCCAGTGCACTCTCTGGACTCACTGCAGTGCATCCCCAGTGGTGCCAGTGGACTCTCTTTACTCACTGCACTGCATCCCCAGTGGTGCCAGTGCACACTCTGGACTCACTGTACTGCATCCCCAGTGGTGCCAGTGCACTCTCTGGACTCACTGCACTGCATCCCCACTGGTGCCAGTGCACTCTCTGGACTCACTGCACTGCATACCCAGTGGTGCCAGTGCACTCTCTGGACTCACTGCAGTGCATCCCCAGTGGTGCCAGTGCACTCTCTGCACTCACTGCAGTGCATCCCCAGTGGTGCCAGTGCACTCTCTGGACTCACTGCACTGCATCCCCAGTGGTGCCAGTGCACTCTCTGGACTTGCCGGGGTGCATCCCCATTAGTGCCAGTGCACTCTCTGGACTCACTGCAGTGCATCCCCAGTGGTGCCAGTGCACTGTCTGGACTTACTGCATTCCCAGTGGTGCCAGGGCACTCTCTGGACTCACTGCACTGCATCCCCAGTGGTGCCTGTGAAGTCTCTGGACTCACTACAGTGCATCCCCAATGGTGCCAGTGCACTCTTTGGACTCACTGCACTGCATCCCCAGTGGTGCCACTGTACTCTCTGGACTCACTACACTGCATCCCCTGTGGTGCCAGTGCCCTCTGTGGACTCACTGCACTACATCCCCAGTGGTGCCAGTGAACTCTCTGGACTCACTGCAGTGCATCCCCAGCGGTGCCAGTGCACTCTCTGGACTCACTGCACTGCATCCCCAGTGGTGCCAGTGCACACTCTAGACTCACTGCAGTGCATCCCCAGTGGTGCTAGTGCACTCTGTGGACTCACTGCACTGCATCCCCTGTGGTGCGAGTGCACTCTCTCGACTCACTGCTCTGCGTTACCATTGGTGCCAGTGCACTCTCTGGACTCATTGCAGTGCATCCCCAGTGGTGCCAATGCACTCCCTGGACTCACGGCACTGCATCCCCAGTGGTGCCAGTGCACTCTCTGGACTCACTGCACTGCATCCCCAGTGGTGCCGGTGAAGTCTCTGGACTCACTGCAGTGCATCCCCAGTGGTGCCAGTGCAATCTCAGGACTCACAGCAGTGCAGCTCCAGTTGGTGCCAGTGCACTCTCTGGACTCACTGCACTGCATCCCCAGTGCTGACAGTGCACTCTCTGGACTCACTGCACTGCATCCCAATGGTGCCAGTGCACTCTCTGGACTCACTGCAGTGCATCCCCAGTGGTGCCAGTGCACTCTCTGGACTCACTGCAGTGCATCCCAAGTGGTGCCAGTGCACTCTCTGGACTCACTGCACTGCATCCCCAGTGGTGCCAGTGCACTCTCTGGACTCACTGCAGTCCATCCCCAGTGGTGCCAGTGCACTCTCTGGACTCACTGCACTGCATCCCCAGTGGTGCCAGTGCACTCTCTTTACTCACTGCACTGCATCCCCAGTGGTGCCAGTGCACTCTCTGGACTCACTGTACTGCATTCCCAGTGGTGCCAGTGCACTCTCTGGACTCACTGCACTGCATCCCCAGTGGTGCCAGTGCACTCTCTGGACTCACGGCAGTGCATCCCCAGTGGTGCCAGTTCACTCTCTGGACTCACTGCACTGCATCCCCAGTGGTGCCAGTGCACTCTCTGCACTCACTGCAGTGCATCCCCAGTGGTGCCAGTGCACACTCTGGACTCACTGTACTGCATCCCCAGTGGTGCCAGTGCACTCTCTGGACTCACTGCACTGCATACCCAGTGGTGCCAGTGCACTCTCTGGACTCACTGCAGTGCATCCCCAGTGGTGCCACTGTACTCTCTTTACTCACTGCACTGCATCCCCAGTGGTGCCAGTGCACACTCTGGACTCACTGTACTGCATCCCCAGTGGTGCCAGTGCACTCTCTAGACTCACTGCACTGCATCCCCACTGGTGCCAGTGCACTCTCTGGACTCACTGCACTGCATACCCAGTGGTGCCAGTGCACTCTCTGGACTCACTGCAGTGCATCCCCAGTGGTGCCAGTGCACTCTCTGCACTCACTGCAGTGCATCCCCAGTGGTGCCAGTGCACTCTCTGGACTCACTGCACTGCATCCCCAGTGGTGCCAGTGCACTCTCTGGACTTGCCGGGGTGCATCCCCATTAGTGCCAGTGCACTCTCTGGACTCACTGCAGTGCATCCCCAGTGGTGCCAGTGCACTGTCTGGACTTACTGCATTCCCAGTGGTGCCAGGGCACTCTCTGGACTCACTGCACTGCATCCCCAGTGGTGCCTGTGAAGTCTCTGGACTCACTACAGTGCATCCCCAATGGTGCCAGTGCACTCTTTGGACTCACTGCACTGCATCCCCAGTGGTGCCACTGTACTCTCTGGACTCACTACACTGCATCCCCTGTGGTGCCAGTGCCCTCTGTGGACTCACTGCACTACATCCCCAGTGGTTCCAGCGCACTCTCTGGACTCACTGCAGTGCATCCCCAGCGGTGCCAGTGCACTCTCTGGACTCACTGCACTGCATCCCCAGTGGTGCCAGTGCATACTCTAGACTCACTGCAGTGCATCCCCAGTGGTGCTAGTGCACTCTGTGGACTCACTGCACTGCATCCCCTGTGGTGCGAGTGCACTCTCTCGACTCACTGCTCTGCGTTACCATTGGTGCCAGTGCACTCTCTGGACTCATTGCAGTGCATCCCCAGTGGTGCCAATGCACTCCCTGGACTCACGGCACTGCATCCCCAGTGGTGCCAGTGCACTCTCTGGACTCACTGCACTGCATCCCCAGTGGTGCCGGTGAAGTCTCTGGACTCACTGCAGTGCATCCCCAGTGGTGCCAGTGCAATCTCAGGACTCACAGCAGTGCAGCTCCAGTTGGTGCCAGTGCACTCTCTGGACTCACTGCACTGCATCCCCAGTGCTGACAGTGCACTCTCTGGACTCACTGCACTGCATTCCCTTTTGTGCCAGTGCACTCTCTTTACTCACTGCACTGCATCCCCAGTGGTGCCAGTACACTCTCTGGACTCACTGCACTGCATCCCCAGTGCTGCCTGTGAAGTCTCTGGTCTCACTGCACTGCATCCCCAGTGGTGCCAGTGCACTCTCTGGACTCACTGCACTGCATCCCCATTGCTGACAGTGCCCTCTCTGGACTCAGTGCACTGCATCCCCAGTGGTGCCAGTTCACTCTCTGGACTAAATGCGCTGCATCCCCAGTGGTGCCAGTGGCTCTCTGGACTCATTCCACTGCATCACCAGTGGTGCCAGTGCACTCTCTGGACTCACTGAACTGCATCCCCAAGGTGCCAGTGCACTCTCTGGACTCACTGCAGTGCATCCGCAGTGGTGCCAGTGCACTCTTCGGTCTCACTGCACTGCATCCCCAGTGGTGACAGTGCACTCTCTGGACTCACTGCACTGCATCCCCATTGGTGCCACTGCACTCTCTGAAAACACAGGGGTGTAACCGCAGCGGTGCCAGTGCACTCTCTTCACTCACTGCAGTGTATCCCCTGTGGTGCCAGTGCACTCTGTGGACTCAGTGCACTGCATCCCAGTGGTGCCAGTGCACTCTCCGGACTCACTGCAGTGCATCCCCAGTGGTGCCAGTGCACTCTCTGGACTCACTGCAGTGCATCCCCAGTGGTGCCAGTGCACTCTCTGGACTCACTGCAGTGCATCCCCAGTGGTGCCAGTGCACTCTCTGGACTCACTGCACTGCATCCCCAGTGGTGCCAGTGCACTCTCTGGACTCACTGCAGTCCATCCCCAGTGGTGCCAGTGCACTCTCTGGACTCACTGCACTTCATCCACAGTGGTGCCAGTGCACTCTCTTTACTCACTGCACTGCATCCCCAGTGGTGCCAGTGCACTCTCTGGACTCACTGTACTGCATCCCCAGTGGTGCCAGTGCACTCTCTGGACTCACTGCACTGCATCCACAGTGGTGCCAGTGCACTCTCTTTACTCACTGCACTGCATCCCCAGTGGTGCCTGTGAAGTCTCTGGACTCACTGCAGTGCATCCCCAATGGTGCCAGTGCACTCTTTGGACTCACTGCACTGCATCCCCAGTGGTGCCACTGTACTCTCTGGACTCACTACACTGCATCCCCAGTGGTGCCAGTGCCTTCTGTGGACTCAGTGCACTACAAAACCAGTGGTGCCAGTGCACTCTCTGGACTCACTGCAGTGCATCCCCAGTGGTGCCAGTGCACTCTCTGGACTCACTGCACTGCATCCCCAGTGGTGCCAGTGCACTCTCTGGACTCACTGCAGTGCATCCCCAGTGGTGCCAGTGCACTCTCTGCACTCACTGCACTGCATCCCCAGTGGTGCCAGTGCACTCTCTGGACTCACTGCACTGCATACCCAGTGGTGCCTGTGAAGTCTCTGGTCTCACTGCAGTGCACCCCCAGTGGTGCCAGTGCACTCTATGGACTCACTGCACTGCATCTCCATTGATGACAGTGCCCTCTCTGGACTCAGTGCACTGCATCCCCAGTGGTGCCAGTTCACTCTCTGGACTAAATGCACTGCATCCCCAGTGGTGCCAGTGGCTCTCTGGATTAATTGAACTGCATCACCAGTGGTGCCAGTGCACTCTCTGGACTCACTGCAGTGCATCCACAGTGGCGCCAGTGTACTCTCTTAACTCACTGCACTGCATCACCAGTGGTGCCAGTGCACTCTCTGGACTCACTGCACTGCATCTCCAATGGTGCCACTGCACTCTCTGGACTCACTGCACTGCATCCCCAGTGGTGCCAGTGCACTCTCTGGACTCACTGCAGTGCATTTCCAGTGGTGCCAGTGCACTCTCTGGACTTGCCGGGGTGCATCCCCAGTTGTGCCAGTGCACTCTCTGGACTCACTGAACTGCATCCCCAGTGGTGCCAGTGCACTCTCTGGACTCACTGCACTGCATCCCCAGTGGTGCCAGTGCACTCTCTGGACTCACTGCACTGCATCCCCAGTGGTGACAGTGCACTCTCTGGACTCACTGCACTGCATCCCCAGTGGTGCCACTGCACTCTCTGAAAACACCGGGGTGCAACCGCAGCGGTGCCAGTGCACTCTCTGCACTCACGGCACTGCATCCCCAGTGGTGCCAGTGCACTCTCTGGACTCACTGCAGTGTATCCCCTGTGGTGCCAGTGCACTCTGTGGACTCAGTGCACTGCATCCCAGTGGTGCCAGTGCACTCTCTGGACTCACTGAACTGCATCCCCAGTGGTGCCAGTGCACTCTCTGGACTCACTGCACTGCATCCCCAGTGGTGCCAGTGCACTCTCTGGACTCACTGCACTGCATCCCCAGTGGTGACAGTGCACTCTCTGGACTCACTGCACTGCATCCCCAGTGGTGCCACTGCACTCTCTGAAAACACCGGGGTGCAACCGCAGCGGTGCCAGTGCACTCTCTGGACTCACTGCACTGCATCCCCAGTGGTGCCAGTGCACTCTCTGGACTCACTGCAGTCCATCCCCAGTGGTGCCAGTGCACTCTCTGGACTCACTGCACTGCATCCACAGTGGTGCCAGTGCACTCTCTTTACTCACTGCACTGCATCCCCAGTGGTGCCAGTGCACTCTCTGGACTCACTGTACTGCATAACCAGTGGTGCCAGTGCACTCTCTGGACTCACTTCACTGCATCCACAGTGGTGCCAGTGCACTCTCTTTACTCACTGCACTGCATCCCCAGTGGTGCCTGTGAAGTCTCTGGACTCACTGCAGTGCATCCCCAATGGTGCCAGTGCACTCTTTGGACTCACTGCACTGCATCCCCAGTGGTGCCACTGTACTCTCTGGACTCACTACACTGCATCCCCAGTGGTGCCAGTGCCTTCTGTGGACTCAGTGCACTACAAAACCAGTGGTGCCAGTGCACTCTCTGGACTCACTGCAGTGCATCCCCAGTGGTGCCAGTGCACTCTCTGGACTCACTGCACTGCATCCCCAGTGGTGCCAGTGCACTCTCTGGACTCACTGCAGTGCATCCCCAGTGGTGCCAGTGCACTCTCTGCACTCACTGCACTGCATCCCCAGTGGTGCCAGTGCACTCTCTGGACTCACTGCACTGCATACCCAGTGGTGCCTGTGAAGTCTCTGGTCTCACTGCAGTGCATCCCCAGTGGTGCCAGTGCACTCTCTGGACTCACTGCACTGCATCTTCATTGATGACAGTGCCCTCTCTGGACTCAGTGCACTGCATCCCCAGTGGTGCCAGTTCACTCTCTGGACTAAATGCACTGCATCCCCAGTGGTGCCAGTGGCTCTCTGGATTAATTGAACTGCATCACCAGTGGTGCCAGTGCACTCTCTGGACTCACTGCAGTGCATCCACAGTGGCGCCAGTGTACTCTCTTAACTCACTGCACTGCATCACCAGTGGTGCCAGTGCACTCTCTGGACTCACTGCACTGCATCCCCAATGGTGCCACTGCACTCTCTGGACTCACTGCACTGCATCCCCAGTGGTGCCAGTGCACTCTCTGGACTCACTGCAGTGCATTTCCAGTGGTGCCAGTGTAGTCTCTGGACTCACTGCACTGCATCCCCAGTTGTGCCAGTGCACTCTCTGGACTCACTGAACTGCATCCCCAGTGGTGCCAGTGCACTCTCTGGACTCACTGCACTGCATCCCCAGTGGTGCCAGTGCACTCTCTGGACTCACTGCAGTGCATCCCCTTTTGTGCCAGTGCACTCTCTGCACTCACTGCACTGCATCCCCAGTGGTGCCAGTGCACTCTGTGGACTCACTGCACTGCATCCCCATTGATGACAGTGCCCTCTCTGGACTCAGTGCACTGCATCCCCAGTGGCGCCAGTTCACTCTCTGGACTAAATGCACTGCATCCCCAGTGGTGCCAGTGGCTCTCTGGACTCATTGCACTGCATCACCAGTGGTGCCAGTGCACTCTCTGGACTCACTGCAGTGCATCCACAGTGGCGCCAGTGTACTCTCTTAACTCACTGCACTGCATCACCAGTGGTGCCAGTGCACTCTCTGGACTCACTGCACTGCATCCCCAACGGTGCCACTGCACTCTCTGGACTCACTGCACTGCATCCCCAGTGGTGCCAGTGCACTCTCTGGACTCACTGCAGTGCATTTCCAGTGGTGCCAGTGTAGTCTCTGGACTCACTGCACTGCTTCCCCAGTTGTGCCAATGCACTCTCTGGACTCACTGCAGTGCATTTCCAGTGGTGCCAGTGCACTCTCTGGACTCACTGCACTGCATCCACAGTCGTGCCAGTGCACTCTCTGGACTCACTGCACTGCATCCCCAGTGGTGCCAGTGCACTCTCTGGACTCACTGTACTGCATCCCCAGTGGTGCCAGTGCACTCTCTGGACTCACTGCACTGCATCCCCAGTGGTGCCAGTGCACTCTCTTTACTCACTGCACTGCATCCCCAGTGGTGCCAGTGCACTCTCTGGACTCACTGTACTGCATCCCCAGTGGTGCCAGTGCACTCTCTGGACTCACTGCACTGCATCCACAGTGGTGCCAGTGCACTCTCTGGACTCACTGCACTGCATCCCCAGTGGTGCCAGTGCACTCTCTGGACTCACTGCACTGCATCCCCAGTGGTGCCAGTGCACTCTCTGCACTCACTGCAGTGCAACCCCAGTGGTGCCAGTGCACTCTCTGGACTCACTGCACTGCATCCCCAGTGGTGCCAGTGCACTCTCTGGACTTGCCGGGGTGCATCCCCAGTGGTGCCAGTGCACTCTCTGGACTCACTGCAGTGCATCCCCAGTGGTGCCAGTGCACTCTCTGGACTCACTGCATTCCCAGTGGTGCCAGGGCACTCTCTGGACTCACTGCACTGCATCCCCAGTGGTGCCTGTGAAGTCTCTGGACTCACTGCAGTGCATCCCCAATGGTGCAAGTGCACTCTTTGGACTCACTGCACTGCATCCCCAGTGGTGCCACTGTACTCTCTGGACTCACTACACTGCTTCCCCAGTGGTGCCGTTGCCCTCTGTGGACTCAGCGCACTACAAAACCAGTGGTGCCAGTGCACTCTCTGGACTCACTGCAGTGCATCCCAAGTGGTGCCAGTACACTCTCTGGACTCACTGCACTGCATCCCCAGTGGTGCCAGTGCACTCTCTGGACTCACTGCAGTGCATCCCCTTTTGTACCAGTGCACTCACTGCACTCACTGCACTGCATCCCCAGTGGTGCCAGTGCACTCTCCGGACTCACTGCACTGCATCCCCATTGATGACAGTGCCCTCTCTGGACTCAGTGCACTGCATCCCCAGTGGTGCCAGTTCACTCTCTGGACTAAATGCACTGCATCCCCAGTGGTGCCAGTGGCTCTCTGGACTCATTGCACTGCATCACCAGTGGTGCCACTGTACTCTCTGGACTCACTACACTGCATCCCCAGTGGTGCCAGTGCCCTCTGTGGACTCAGTGCACTACAAAACCAGTGGTGCCAGTGCACTCTCTGGACTCACTGCAGTGCATCCCCAGTGGTGCCAGTGCACTCTCTGCACTCACTGCACTGCATCCCCAGTGGTGCCAGTGCACTCTCTGGACTCACTGCACTGCATCCCCAGTGGTGCCTGTGAAGTCTCTGGACTCACTGCAGTGCATCCCCAATGGTGCAAGTGCACTCTTTGGACTCACTGCACTTCATCCCCAGTGGTGCCACTGTACTCTCTGGACTCACTACACTGCATCCCCAGTGGTGCCGTTGCCCTCTGTGGACTCAGTGCACTACAAAACCAGTGGTGCCAGTGCATTCTCTGGACTCACTGCAGTGCATCCCCAGTGGTGCCAGTGCACTCTCTGGACTCACTGCAGTGCATCCCCTTTTGTGCCAGTGCACTCTCGCACTCACTGCACTGCATCCCCAGTGGTGCCAGTGCACTCTCTGGACTCACTGCACTGCATCCCCATTGATGACAGTGCCCTCTCTGGACTCAGTGCACTGCATCCCCAGTGGTGCCAGTTCACTCTCTGGACTAAATGCACTGCATCCCCAGTGGTGCCAGTGGCTCTCTGGACTCATTGCACTGCATCACCAGTGGTGCCAGTGCACTCTCTGGACTCACTGCAGTGCATCCACAGTGGCGCCAGTGTACTCTCTTAACTCACTGCACTGCATCACCAGTGGTGCCAGTGCACTCTCTGGACTCACTGCACTGCATCCCCAATGGTGCCACTGCACTCTCTGGACTCACTGCACTGCATCCCCAGTGGTGCCAGTGCACTCTCTGGACTCACTGAACTGCATTTCCAGTGGTGCCAGTGTAGTCTCTGGACTCACTGCACTGCATCGCCAGTTGTGCCAGTGCACTCTCTGGACTCACTGCACTGCATCCCCAGTGGTGCCAGTGCACTCTCTGGACTCACTGCACTGCATCCCCCGTGGTGCCAGTGCACTCTCTGGACTCACTGCACTGCATCCCCAGTGGTGCCATTGCACTCTCTGAAAACACCGGGGTGCAACCGCAGCGGTGCCAGTGCACTCTCTGCACTCACGGCACTGCATCCCCAGTGGTGCCAGTGCACTCTCTGGACTCACTGCAGTGTATCCCCTGTGGTGCCAGTGCACTCTGTGGACTCAGTGCACTGCATCCCAGAGGCGCCAGTGCACTCTCTGGACTCACTGCAGTGCATCCCCAGTGGTGCCAGAGCACTCTCTGGACTCACTGCACTGCATCCCCAGTGGTGCCAGTGCACTCTCTGGACTCACTGCAGTGCAACTCAGTGGTGCCAGTGCACTCTCTGGACTCACTGCAGTGCATCACCAGTGGTGCCAGTGCACTCTCTGGACTCACTGCACTGCATCCCCAGTGGTGCCAGTGACCTCTCTGGACTCACTGCAGTCCATCCCCAGTGGTGCCAGTGCACTCTCTGGACTCACTGCACTGCATCCACAGTCGTGCCAGTGCACTCTCTTTACTCACTGCACTGCATCCCCAGTGGTGCCAGTGCACTCTCTGGACTCACTGTACTGCATCCCCAGTGGTGCCAGTGCACTCTCTGGACTCACTGCACTGCATCCCCAGTGGTGCCAGTGCACTCTCTTTACTCACTGCACTGCATCCCCAGTGGTGCCAGTGCACTCTCTGGACTCACTGTACTGCATCCCCAGTGGTGCCAGTGCACTCTCTGGACTCACTGCACTGCATCCCCAGTGGTGCCAGTGCACTCTCTGGACTCACTGCACTGCATCCCCAGTGGTGCCAGTGCACTCTCTGGACTCACTGCACTGCATCCCCAGTGGTGCCAGTGCACTCTCTGCACTCACTGCAGTGCAACCCCAGTGGTGCCAGTGCACTCTCTGGACTCACTGCACTGCATCCCCAGTGGTGCCAGTGCACTCTCTGGACTTGCCGGGGTGCATCCCCAGTGGTGCCAGTGCACTCTCTGGACTCACTGCAGTGCATCCCCAGTGGTGCCAGTGCACTCTCTGGACTCACTGCATTCCCAGTGGTGCCAGGGCACTCTCTGGACTCACTGCACTGCATCCCCAGTGGTGCCTGTGAAGTCTCTGGACTCACTGCAGTGCATCCCCAATGGTGCAAGTGCACTCTTTGGACTCACTGCACTGCATCCCCAGTGGTGCCACTGTACTCTCTGGACTCACTACACTGCATCCCCAGTGGTGCCGTTGCCCTCTGTGGACTCAGTGCACTACAAAACCAGTGATGCCAGTGCACTCTCTGGACTCACTGCAGTGCATCCCCAGTGGTGCCAGTGCACTCTCTGGACTCACTGCACTGCATCCCCAGTGGTGCCAGTGCACTCTCTGGACTCACTGCACTGCATCCCCTTTTGTGCCAGTGCACTCTCTGCACTCACTGCACTGCATCCCCAGTGGTGCCAGTGCACTCTGTGGACTCACTGCACTGCATCCCCATTGATGACAGTGCCCTCTCTGGACTCAGTGCACTGCATCCACAGTGGCGCCAGTTCACTCTGGACTAAATGCACTGCATCCCCAGTGGTGCCAGTGGCTCTCTGGACTCATTGCACTGCATCACCAGTGGTGCCAGTGCACTCTCTGGACTCACTGCAGTGCATCCACAGTGGCGCCAGTGTACTCTCTTAACCCACTGCACTGCATCACCAGTGGTGCCAGTGCACTCTCTGGACTCACTGCACTGCATCCCCAACGGTGCCACTGCACTCTCTGGACTCACTGCACTGCATCCCAATGGTGCCAGTGCACTCTCTGGACTCACTCCAGTGCATCCCCAGTGGTGCCAGTGTAGTCTCTGGACTCACTGCACTGCTTCCCCAGTTGTGCCAGTGCACTCTCTGGACTCACTGCAGTGCATTTCCAGTGGTGCCAGTGCACTCTCTGGACTCACTGCACTGCATCCCCAGTGGTGCCAGTGCACTCTCTGGACTCACTGCAGTGCATTTCCAGTGGTGCCAGTGCACTCTCTGGACTCACTGCACTGCATCCCCAGAGGTGACAGTGCACTCTCTGGACTCACTGCACTGCATCCCCCGTGGTGCCAGTGGACTCTCTGGACTCACTGCACTGCATCCCCAGTGGTGCCACTGCACTCTCTGAAAACACCGGGGTGCAACCGCAGCCGTGCCAGTGCACTCTCTGCACTCACGGCACTGCATCCCCAGTGGTGCCAGTGCACTCTCTGGACTCACTGCAGTGTATCCCCTGTGGTGCCAGTGCACTCTGTGGACTCAGTGCACTGCATCCCAGTGGTGCCAGTGCACTCTCTGGACTCACTGCAGTGCATCCCCAGTGGTGCCAGTGCACTCTCTGGACTCACTGCGCTGCATCCCAGTGGTGCCAGTGCACTCTCTGGACTCACTGCAGTGCATCACCAGTGGTGCCAGTGCACTCTCTGGACTCACTGCACTGCATCCCCAGTGGTGCCAGTGCACTCTCTGGACTCACTGCACTGCATCCCCAGTGGTGCCAGTGCACTCTCTGCACTCACTGCAGTGCAACCCCAGTGGTGCCAGTGCACTCTCTGGACTCACTGCACTGCATCCCCAGTGGTGCCAGTGCACTCTCTGGACTTGCCGGGGTGCATCCCCAGTGGTGCCAGTGCACTCTCTGGACTCACTGCAGTGCATCCCCAGTGGTGCCAGTGCACTCTCTGGACTCACTGCATTCCCAGTGGTGCCAGGGCACTCTCTGGACTCACTGCACTGCATCCCCAGTGGTGCCTGTGAAGTCTCTGGACTCACTGCAGTGCATCCCCAATGGTGCAAGTGCACTCTTTGGACTCACTGCACTGCATCCCCAGTGGTGCCACTGTACTCTCTGGACTCACTACACTGCATCCCCAGTGGTGCCGTTGCCCTCTGTGGACTCAGTGCACTACAAAACCAGTGATGCCAGTGCACTCTCTGGACTCACTGCAGTGCATCCCCAGTGGTGCCAGTGCACTCTCTGGACTCACTGCACTGCATCCCCAGTGGTGCCAGTGCACTCTCTGGACTCACTGCACTGCATCCCCTTTTGTGCCAGTGCACTCTCTGCACTCACTGCACTGCATCCCCAGTGGTGCCAGTGCACTCTGTGGACTCACTGCACTGCATCCCCATTGATGACAGTGCCCTCTCTGGACTCAGTGCACTGCATCCACAGTGGCGCCAGTTCACTCTGGACTAAATGCACTGCATCCCCAGTGGTGCCAGTGGCTCTCTGGACTCATTGCACTGCATCACCAGTGGTGCCAGTGCACTCTCTGGACTCACTGCAGTGCATCCACAGTGGCGCCAGTGTACTCTCTTAACTCACTGCACTGCATCACCAGTGGTGCCAGTGCACTCTCTGGACTCACTGCACTGCATCCCCAACGGTGCCACTGCACTCTCTGGACTCACTGCACTGCATCCCCAGTGGTGCCAGTGCACTCTCTGGACTCACTGCAGTGCATTTCCAGTGGTGCCAGTGTAGTCTCTGGACTCACTGCACTGCTTCCCCAGTTGTGCCAGTGCACTCTCTGGACTCACTGCAGTGCATTTCCAGTGGTGCCAGTGCACTCTCTGGACTCACTGCACTGCATCCCCAGTGGTGCCAGTGCACTCTCTGGACTCACTGCAGTGCATTTCCAGTGGTGCCAGTGCACTCTCTGGACTCACTGCACTGCATCCCCAGAGGTGACAGTGCACTCTCTGGACTCACTGCACTGCATCCCCCGTGGTGCCAGTGGACTCTCTGGACTCACTGCACTGCATCCCCAGTGGTGCCACTGCACTCTCTGAAAACACCGGGGTGCAACCGCAGCGGTGCCAGTGCACTCTCTGCACTCACGGCACTGCATCCCCAGTGGTGCCAGTGCACTCTCTGGACTCACTGCAGTGTATCCCCTGTGGTGCCAGTGCACTCTGTGGACTCAGTGCACTGCATCCCAGTGGTGCCAGTGCACTCTCTGGACTCACTGCAGTGCATCCCCAGTGGTGCCAGTGCACTCTCTGGACTCACTGCGCTGCATCCCAGTGGTGCCAGTGCACTCTCTGGACTCACTGCAGTGCATCACCAGTGGTGCCAGTGCACTCTCTGGACTCACTGCACTGCATCCCCAGTGGTGCCAGTGCACTCTCTGGACTCACTGCACTGCATCCCCAGTGGTGCCAGTGCACTCTCTGGACTCACTGCACTGCATCCCCAGTGGTGACAGTGCACTCTCTGGACTCACTGCACTGCATCACCCGTGGTGCCAGTGCACTCTCTGGACTCACTGCACTGCATCCCCAGTGGTGCCACTGCACTCTCTGAAAACACCGGGGTGCAACCGCAGCGGTGCCAGTGCACTCTCTGCACTCACGGCACTGCATCCCCAGTGGTGCCAGTGCACTCTCTGGACTCACTGCAGTGTATCCCCTGTGGTGCCAGTGCACTCTGTGGACTCAGTGCACTGCATCCCAGTGGTGCCAGTGCACTCTCTGGACTCACTGCAGTGCATCCCCAGTGGTGCCAGTGCACTCTCTGGACTCACTGCGCTGCATCCCAGTGGTGCCAGTGCACTCTCTGGACTCACTGCAGTGCATCCGCAGTGGTGCCAGTGCACTCTTCGGTCTCACTGCACTGCATCCCCAGTGGTGACAGTGCACTCTCTGGACTCACTGCACTGCATCCCCCGTGGTGCCAGTGCACTCTCTGGACTCACTGCACTGCATCCCCAGTGGTGACACTGCACTCTCTGAAAACACCGGGGTGTAACCGCAGCGGTGCCAGTGCACTCTCTGCACTCACGGCACTGCATCCCCGGTGGTGCCAGTGCACTCTCTGGACTCACTGCAGTGTATCCCCTGTGGTGCCAGTGCACTCTGTGGACTCAGTGCACTGCATCCCAGTGGTGCCAGTGCACTCTCCGGACTCACTGCAGTGCATCCCCAGTGGTGCCAGTGCACTCTCTGGACTCACTGCAGTGCATCCCCAGTGGTGCCAGTGCACTCTCTGGACTCACTGCACTGCATCCCAGTGGTGCCAGTGCACTCTCCGGACTCACTGCAGTGCATCCCCAGTGGTGCCAGTGCACTCTCTGGACTCACTGCACTGCATCCCAATGGTGCCAGTGCACTCTCTGGACTCACTGCAGTGCATCCCCAGTGGTGCCAGTGCACTCTCTGGACTCACTGCAGTCCATCCCCAGTGGTGCCAGTGCACTCTCTGGACTCACTGCACTGCATCCACAGTGGTGCCAGTGCACTCTCTTTACTCACTGCACTGCATCCCCAGTGGTGCCAGTGCACACTCTGGACTCACTGTACTGCATCCCCAGTGGTGCCAGTGCACTCTCTGGACTCACTGCACTGCATCCCCACTGGTGCCAGTGCACTCTCTGGACTCACTGCACTGCATACCCAGTGGTGCCAGTGCACTCTCTGGACTCACTGCAGTGCATCCCCAGTGGTGCCAGTGCACTCTCTGCACTCACTGCAGTGCATCCCCAGTGGTGCCAGTGCACTCTCTGGACTCACTGCACTGCATCCCCAGTGGTGCCAGTGCACTCTCTGGACTTGCCGGGGTGCATCCCCAGTGGTGCCAGTGCACTCTCTGGACTCACTGCAGTGCATCCCCAGTGGTGCCAGTGCACTGTCTGGACTTACTGCATTCCCAGTGGTGCCAGGGCACTCTCTGGACTCACTGCACTGCATCCCCAGTGGTGCCTGTGAAGTCTCTGGACTCACTGCACTGCATCCCCAGTGGTGCCAGTGCACTCTTTGGACTCACTACACTGCATCCCCCGTGGTGCCAGTGCCCTCTGTGGACTCACTGCACTACATCCCCAGTGGTGCCAGTGCACTCTCTGGACTCACTGCACTGCATCCCCTGTGGTGCGAGTGCACTCTCTCGACTCACTGCTCTGCGTTACCATTGGTGCCAGTGCACTCTCTGGACTCATTGCAGTGCATCCCCAGTGGTGCCAATGCACTCTCTGGACTCACGGAACTGCATCCCCAGTGGTGCCAGTGCACTCTCTGGACTCACAGCAGTGCAGCTCCAGTTGGTGCCAGTGCACTCTCTGGACTCACTGCACTTCATCCCCAGTGCTGACAGTGCACTCTCTGGACTCACTGCACTGCATTCCCTTTTGTGCCAGTGCACTCTCTGCACTCACTGCACTGCATCCCCAGTGGTGCCAGTGCACTCTCTGGACTCACTGCACTGCATCCCCAGTGCTGCCTGTGAAGTCTCTGGTCTCACTGCACTGCATCCCCAGTGGTGCCAGTGCACTCTCTGGACTCACTGCACTGCATCCCCATTGCTGACAGTGCCCTCTCTGGACTCAGTGCACTGCATCCCCAGTGGTGCCAGTTCACTCTCTGGACTAAATGCACTGCATCCCCAGTGGTGCCAGTGGCTCTCTGGACTCATTGCACTGCATCACCAGTGGTGCCAGTGCACTCTCTGGACTCACTGAACTGCATCCCCAAGGTGCCAGTGCACTCTCTGGACTCACTGCAGTGCATCCGCAGTGGTGCCAGTGCACTCTTCGGTCTCACTGCACTGCATCCCCAGTGGTGACAGTGCACTCTCTGGACTCACTGCACTGCATCCCCCGTGGTGCCAGTGCACTCTCTGGACTCACTGCACTGCATCCCCAGTGGTGCCACTGCACTCTCTGAAAACACCGGGGTGTAACCGCAGCGGTGCCAGTGCACTCTCTGCACTCACGGCACTGCATCCCCGGTGGTGCCAGTGCACTCTCTGGACTCACTGCAGTGTATCCCCTGTGGTGCCAGTGCACTCTGTGGACTCAGTGCACTGCATCCCAGTGGTGCCAGTGCACTCTCCGGACTCACTGCAGTGCATCCCCAGTGGTGCCAGTGCACTCTCTGGACTCACTGCAGTGCATCCCAAGTGGTGCCAGTGCACTCTCTGGACTCACTGCACTGCATCCCCAGTGGTGCCAGTGCACTCTCTGGACTCACTGCAGTCCATCCCCAGTGGTGCCAGGGCACTCTCTGGACTCACTGCACTGCATCCACAGTGGTGCCAGTGCACTCTCTTTACTCACTGCACTGCATCCCCAGTGGTGCCAGTGCACTCTCTGGACTCACTATACTGCACCCCCAGTGGTGCCAGTGCACTCTCTGGACTCACTGCACTGCATCCCCAGTGGTGCCAGTGCACTCTCTGGACTCACTGCACTGCATCCCCAGTGGTGCCAGTGCACTCTCTGGACTCACTGCACTGCATCCCCAGTGGTGCCAGTGCACTCTCTGCACTCACTGCAGTGCAACCCCAGTGGTGCCAGTGCACTCTCTGGACTCACTGCAGTGCATCCCCAGTGGTGCCAGTGCACTCTCTGGACTTGCCGGGGTGCATCCCCAGTGGTGCCAGTGCACTCTCTGGACTCACTGCAGTGCATCCCCAGTGGTGCCAGTGCACTCTCTGGACTCACTGCATTCCCAGTGGTGCCAGGGCACTCTCTGGACTCACTGCACTGCATCCCCAGTGGTGCCTGTGAAGTCTCTGGACTCACTGCAGTGCATCCCCAATGGTGCCAGTGCACTCTTTGGACTCACTGCACTGCATCCCCAGTGGTGTCACTGTACTCTCTGGACTCACTGCACTGCATCCCCAGTGGTGCCAGTGCACTCTCTGGACTCACTGCAGTGCATTTCCAGTGGTGCCAGTGTAGTCTCTGGACTCACTGCACTGCATCCCCAGTTGTGCCAGTGCACTCTCTGGACTCACTGAACTGCATCCCCAAGGTGCCAGTGCACTCTCTGGACTCACTGCACTGCATCCCCAGTGGTGCCAGTGCACTCTCTGGACTCACTGCACTGCATCCCCAGTGGTGACAGTGCACTCTCTGGACTCACTGCACTGCATCCCCCGTGGTGCCAGTGCACTCTCTGGACTCACTGCACTGCATCCCCAGTGGTGCCACTGCACTCTCTGAAAACACCGGGGTGCAAACGCAGCGGGGCCAGTGCACTCTCTGCACTCACGGCACTGCATCCCCAGTGGTGCCAGTGCACTCTCTGGACTCACTGCAGTGTATCCCCTGTGGTGCCAGTGCACTCTGTGGACTCAGTGCACTGCATCCCAGTGGTGCCAGTTCACTCTCTGGACTCACTGCAGTGCATCCCCAGTGGTGCCAGTGCACTCTCTGGACTCACTGCAGTGCATCCCCAGTGGTGCCAGTGCAATCTCAGGACTCACAGCAGTGCAGCTCCAGTTGGTGCCAGTGCACTCTCTGGACTCACTGCACTGCATCCCCAGTGGTGCCAGTGCACTCTCTGGACTCACTGCACTGCATTCCCTTTTGTGCCAGTGCACTCTCTGGACTCACTGCAGTCCATCCCCAGTGGTGCCAGTGCACTCTCTGGACTCACTGCACTGCATCCACAGTCGTGCCAGTGCACTCTCTTTACTCACTGCACTGCATCCCCAGTGGTGCCAGTGCACTCTCTGGACTCACTGTACTGCATCCCCAGTGGTGCCAGTGCACTCTCTGGACTCACTGCACTGCATCCCCAGTGGTGCCAGTGCACTCTCTTTACTCACTGCACTGCATCCCCAGTGGTGCCAGTGCACTCTCTGGACTCACTGTACTGCATCCCCAGTGGTGCCAGTGCACTCTCTGGACTCACTGCACTGCATCCCCAGTGGTGCCAGTGCACTCTCTGGACTCACTGCACTGCATCCCCAGTGGTGCCAGTGCACTCTCTGCACTCACTGCAGTGCAACCCCAGTGGTGCCAGTGCACTCTCTGGACTCACTGCACTGCATCCCCAGTGGTGCCAGTGCACTCTCTGGACTTGCCGGGGTGCATCCCCAGTGCTGCCAGTGCACTCTCTGGACTCACTGCAGTGCATCCCCAGTGGTGCCAGTGCACTCTCTAGACTCACTGCATTCCCAGTGGTGCCAGGGCACTCTCTGGACTCACTGCACTGCATCCCCAGTGGTGCCTGTGAAGTCTCTGGACTCACTGCACTGCATCCCCAATGGTGCCAGTGCACTCTTTGGACTCACTGCACTGCATCCCCAGTGGTGCCACTGTACTCTCTGGACTCACTACACTGCATCCCCAGTGGTGCCTTTGCCCTCTGTGGACTCAGTGCACTACATCCCCAGTGGTGCCAGTGCACTCTCTGGACTCACTGCAGTGCATCCCCAGTGGTGCCAGTACACTCTCTGGACTCACTGCACTGCATCCCCAGTGGTGCCAGTGCACTCTCTGGACTCACTGCAGTGCATCCCCTTTTGTGCCAGTGCACTCTCTGCACTCACTGCACTGCATCCCCAGTGGTGCCAGTGCACTCTCTGGACTCACTGCACTGCATCCCCATTGATGACAGTGCCCTCTCTGGACTCAGTGCACTGCATCCCCAGATGTGCCAGTTCACTCTCTGGACTAAATGCACTGCATCCCCAGTGGTGCCAGTGGCTCTCTGGACTC
This sequence comes from Anser brachyrhynchus, assembly GCF_964034855.1. NCBI lineage: Eukaryota > Metazoa > Chordata > Aves > Anseriformes > Anatidae > Anser > Anser brachyrhynchus. The sequence goes on from NW_027664010.1 coordinate 935,794, forward strand.
ATTGCACTGCATCACCAGTGGTGCCACTGTACTCTCTGGACTCACTACACTGCATCCCCAGTGGTGCCAGTGCCCTCTGTGGACTCAGTGCACTACAAAACCAGTGGTGCCAGTGCACTCTCTGGACTCACTGCAGTGCATCCCCTGTGGTGCCAGTGCACTCTGTGGACTCACTGCAGTGCATCCCCAGTGGTGCCAGTGCACTCTCTGGACTCACTGCAGTGCATCCCCAGTGGTGCCAGTGCACTCTCTGCACTCACTGCACTGCATCCCCAGTGGTGCCAGTGCACTCTCTGGACTCACTGCACTGCATCCCCAGTGGTGCCTGTGAAGTCTCTGGACTCACTGCAGTGCATCCCCAATGGTGCAAGTGCACTCTTTGGACTCACTGCACTGCATCCCCAGTGGTGCCACTGTACTCTCTGGACTCACTGCACTGCATCCCCAGTGGTGCCGTTGCCCTCTGTGGACTCAGTGCACTACAAAACCAGTGGTGACAGTGCACTCTCTGGACTCACTGCAGTGCATCCCCAGTGGTGCCAGTGCACTCTCTGGACTCACTGCACTGCATCCCCAGTGGTGCCAGTGCACTCTCTGGACTCACTGCAGTGCATCCCCAGTGGTGCCAGTGCACTCTCTGCACTCACTGCACTGCATCCCCGGTGGTGCCAGTGCACTCTCTGGACTCACTGCACTGCATCCCCATTGATGACAGTGCCCTCTCTGGACTCAGTGCACTGCATCCCCAGTGGTGCCAGTGCAGTCTCTGTGTTAGTGTTGGGGAGAATCGAATGGATGTTTTACTAATGTCTCTTAGGTAATGGGACCTACAGTATAATTAAGCATTGCCAAATGTACTTACATTATCAATTAATCTATGTATACTGGATACTTAGGGAGTACATTGAACAATCAAAAGAGTCATTGAAGGGGAACCTTGGGAGGGAACAGGTACAACCTGACCTTAGATAAGGGCCTGGAAATAATGAAATGAGTTGAAGCAGAACCAAGAAGCGGAGGGAGCATGCGTCGAGTAAGAAAGGTGAAAGGTTTAGCGGAGAGGAAGACTCCTTACTTCATCTGGACGACCACCTGGACGACCACCAGAGTGCGCCACGCATGTGCAAAGGGGAGGGGAGCTAATTAGAATGAAAAGCGAGGCTGCTGTTGCAACCTGTAAAGAATATGTATACCTGACGCAATATTGTATGTATAAATAACGGCTGGGAAGTAACGGGACTTGAAGCCAGATTTGGGCACCTGCCCCGGCTTCCAGCGCTGAATAAAGCACCTTCATATAATCACTTGGTGATTATGTGGTTGCTAGGCTAACATCTGGACTCACTGCAGTGCATCCCCAGTGGTGCCAGTGCACTCTCTGGAGTCACTGCATTGCATCCCCAGTGGTGCCAGTGCAGTCTCTGGACTCACTGCACTGCATCCCCAGTGGTGCCAGTGCACTCTCTGGACTCACTGCAGTGCATCCACAGTGGTGCCAGTGCACTCTCTGGACTTGCCGGGGTGCATCGCCAGTGGTGCCAGTGCCCTCTCTGGACTCACTGCACTGCATCCCCAGTGGTGCCAGTGCACTCTCTGGACTCACTGCACTGCATCCCCAGAGGTGCCAGTGCACGCTCTGGACTCACTGCAGTGCATCCCCAATCGTACCAGTGCCCTCTCTGGACTCACTGCACTGCATCCCCAGTGGTGCCACTTGAACCTCTGGTCTCACTGCACTGCATCCCCAGTGGTGCCAGTGCACTCTCTGGACTCACTGCAGTGCATCCCCAGTGGTACCAGGGCACTCTCTGGACTCACTGCACTGCATCCCCATTGGTGCCAGTGCACTCTCTGGACTCACTGCACTGCATCCCCAGTGGTGCCAGTGCACTCTCTGGACTCACTGCACTGCATCCCCAGTGGTGCCAGTGCACTCTGGACTCACTGCACTACTTCCCCAATGGTGCCAGTTCACTCTCTGGACTCACTGAACTGAATCTCCAGAGGTGCCAGTGTACTCTCTGGACTCACTGTACTGCATCCCCATTGGTGCCTGTGAAATCTCTGGACTCACTGCAGTGCATCCCCAGTGGTGCCAGTGCAATCTCAGGACTCACAGCAGTGCAGCTCCAGTTGGTGCCAGTGCACTCTCTGCACTCACTGCACTGCATCCCCAGTGGTGCCAGTGCACTCTCTGGACTCACTGCACTGCATCCCCAGTGGTGCCACTGCACTCTCTGAAAACACCGGGGTGCAACCGCAGCGGTGCCAGTGCACTCTCTGCACTCACGGCACTGCATCCCCAGTGGTGCCAGTGCACTCTCTGGACTCACTGCAGTGTATCCCCTGTGGTGCCAGTGCACTCTGTGGACTCAGTGCACTGCATCCCAGTGGTGCCAGTGCACTCTCTGGACTCACTGCACTGCATCCCCCGTGGTGCCAGTGCACTCTCTGGACTCACTGCACTGCATCCCAGTGGTGCCAGTGCACTTTCTTGACTCACTGCAGTGCATCCCCAGTGGTGCCAGTGCACTCTCTGGACTCACTGCACTGCATCCCCAGTGGTGCCAGTGCACTCTCTGGACTCACTGCAGTCCATCCCCAGTGGTGCCAGTGCACTCTCTGGACTCACTGCACTGCATCCACAGTGGTGCCAGTGCACTCTCTTTACTCACTGCACTGCATCCCCAAGGTGCCAGTGCACTCTCTGGACTCACTGTACTGCATCCCCAGTGGTGCCAGTGCACTCTCTGGACTCACTGCACTGCATCCCCAGTGGTGCCAGTGCACTCTCTGGACTCACTGCAGTGCATCCCCAGTGGTGCCAGTGCACTCTCTGGACTCACTGCAGTGCATCCCCAGTGGTGCCAGTGCACTCTCTGCACTCACTGCAGTGCATCCCCAGTGGTGCCAGTGCACTCTCTGGACTCACTGCACTGCATCAACAGTGGTGCCAGTGCACTCTCTGGACTTGCCAGGGTGCATCCCCAGTGGTGCCAGTGCACTCTCTGGACTCACTACAGTGCATCCCCAGTGGTGCCAGTGCACTCTCTGGACTCACTGCATTCCCAGTGGTGCCAGGGCACTCTCTGGACTCACTGCAGTGCATCCCCAGTGGTGCCACTGTACTCTCTTTACTCTCTGCACTGCATCCCCAGTGGTGCCAGTGCACACTCTGGACTCACTGTACTGCATCCCCAGTGGTGCCAGTGCACTCTCTGGACTCACTGCACTGCATCCCCAGTGGTGCCAGTGCACTCTCTGGACTCACTGCACTGCATACCCAGTGGTGCCAGTGCTCTCTCTGGACTCACTGCAGTGTATCCCCTGTGGTGCCAGTGCACTCTGTGGACTCAGTGCAGTGCATCCCCAGTGGTGCCAGTGCACTCTCTGGACTCACTGCACTGCATCCACAGTGGTGCCAGTGCACTCTCTTTACTCACTGCACTGCATCCCCAGTGGTGCCAGTGCACTCTCTGGACTCACTGTACTGCACCCCCAGTGGTGCCAGTGCACTCTCTGGACTCACTGCACTGCATCCCCAGTGGTGCCAGTGCACTCTCTGGACTCACTGCACTGCATCCCCAGTGGTGCCAGTGCACTCTCTGGACTCACTGCACTGCATCCCCAGTGGGGCCAGTGCACTCTCTGCACTCACTGCAGTGCAACCCCAGTGGTGCCAGTGCACTCTCTGGACTCACTGCACTGCATCCCCAGTGGTGCCAGTGCACTCTCTGGACTTGCCGGGGTGCATCCCCAGTGGTGCCAGTGCACTCTCTGGACTCACTGCAGTGCATCCCCAGTGGTGCCAGTGCACTCTCTGGACTCACTGCATTCCCAGTGGTGCCAGGGCACTCTCTGGACTCACTGCACTGCATCCCCAGTGGTGCCTGTGAAGTCTCTGGACTCACTGCAGTGCATCCCCAATGGTGCCAGTGCACTCTTTGGACTCACTGCACTGCATCCCCAGTGGTGTCACTGTACTCTCTGGACTCACTGCACTGCATCCCCAGTGGTGCCAGTGCACTCTCTGGACTCAGTGCACTGCATTTCCAGTGGTGCCAGTGTAGTCTCTGGACTCACTGCACTGCATCCCCAGTTGTGCCAGTGCACTCTCTGGACTCACTGAACTGCATCCCCAAGGTGCCAGTGCACTCTCTGGACTCACTGCACTGCATCCCCAGTGGTGCCAGTGCACTCTCTGGACTCACTGCACTGCATCCCCAGTGGTGACAGTGCACTCTCTGGACTCAGTGCACTGCATCCCCCGTGGTGCCAGTGCACTCTCTGGACTCACTGCACTGCATCCCCAGTGGTGCCACTGCACTCTCTGAAAACACCGGGGTGCAACCGCAGCGGTGCCAGTGCACTCTCTGCACTCACGGCACTGCATCCCCAGTGGTGCCAGTGCACTCTCTGGACTCACTGCAGTGTATCCCCTGTGGTGCCAGTGCACTCTGTGGACTCAGTGCACTGCATCCCAGTGGTGCCAGTTCACTCTCTGGACTCACTGCAGTGCATCCCCAGTGGTGCCAGTGCACTCTCTGGACTCACTGCAGTGCATCCCCAGTGGTGCCAGTGCAATCTCAGGACTCACAGCAGTGCAGCTCCAGTTGGTGCCAGTGCACTCTCTGGACTCACTGCACTGCATTCCCTTTTGTGCCAGTGCACTCTCTGGACTCACTGCAGTCCATCCCCAGTGGTGCCAGTGCACTGTCTGGACTCACTGCACTGCATCCACAGTCGTGCCAGTGCACTCTCTTTACTCACTGCACTGCATCCCCAGTGGTGCCAGTGCACTCTCTGGACTCACTGTACTGCATCTCCAGTGGTGCCAGTGCACTCTCTGGACTCACTGCACTGCATCCCCAGTGGTGCCAGTGCACTCTCTTTACTCACTGCACTGCATCCCCAGTGGTGCCAGTGCACTCTCTGGACTCACTGTACTGCATCCCCAGTGGTGCCAGTGCACTCTCTGGACTCACTGCACTGCATCCCCAGTGGTGCCAGTGCACTCTCTGGACTCACTGCAGTGCATCCCCAGTGGTGCCAGTGCACTCTCTGCACTCACTGCACTGCATCCCCAGTGGTGCCAGTGCACTCTCTGCACTCACTGCAGTGCAACCCCAGTGGTGCCAGTGCACTCTCTGGACTCACTGCACTGCATCCCCAGTGGTGCCAGTGCACTCTCTGGACTTGCCGGGGTGCATCCCCAGTGGTGCCAGTGCACTCTCTGGACTCACTGCAGTGCATCCCCAGTGGTGCCAGTGCACTCTCTGGACTCACTGCATTCCCAGTGGTGCCAGGGCACTCTCTGGACTCACTGCACTGCATCCCCAGTGGTGCCTGTGAAGTCTCTGGACTCACTGCACTGCATCCCCAATGGTGCCAGTGCACTCTTTGGACTCACTGCACTGCATCCCTAGTGGTGCCACTGTACTCTCTGGACTCACTACACTGCATCCCCAGTGGTGCCGTTGCCCTCTGTGGACTCAGTGCACTACATCACCAGTGGTGCCAGTGCACTCTCTGGACTCACTGCAGTGCATCCCCAGTGGTGCCAGTACACTCTCTGGACTCACTGCACTGCATCCCCAGTGGTGCCAGTGCACTCTCTGGACTCACTGCAGTGCATCCCCTTTTGTGCCAGTGCACTCTCTGCACTCACTGCACTGCATCCCCAGTGGTGCCAGTGCACTCTCTGGACTCACTGCACTGCATCCCCATTGATGACAGTGCCCTCTCTGGACTCAGTGCACTGCATCCCCAGATGTGCCAGTTCACTCTCTGGACTAAATGCACTGCATCCCCAGTGGTGCCAGTGGCTCTCTGGACTCATTGCACTGCATCACCAGTGGTGCCACTGTACTCTCTGGACTCACTACACTGCATCCCCAGTGGTGCCAGTGCCCTCTGTGGACTCAGTGCACTACAAAACCAGTGGTGCCAGTGCACTCTCTGGACTCACTGCAGTGCATCCCCAGTGGTGCCAGTGCACTCTTTGTACTCACTGCAGTGCATCCCCAGTGGTGCCAGTGCACTCTCTGGACTCACTGCACTGCATCCCCAGTGGTGCCAGTGCAATCTCTGGACTCACGGCAGTGCATCCCCAGTGGTGCCAGTGCCCTCTCTGGACTCACTGCACTGCATCCCCAGTGGTGCCTGTGAAGTCTCTGGACTCACTGCAGTGCATCCCCAATGGTGCAAGTGCACTCTTTGGACTCACTGCACTGCATCCCCAGTGGTGCCACTGTACTCTCTGGACTCACTACACTGCATCCCCAGTGGTGCCGTTGCCCTCTGTGGACTCAGTGCACTACAAAACCAGTGGTGCCAGTGCACTCTCTGGACTCACTACAGTGCATCCCCAGTGGTGCCAGTGCACTCTCTGGACTCACTGCACTGCATCCCCAGTGGTGCCAGTGCACTCTCTGGACTCACTGCAGTGCATCCCCTTTTGTGCCAGTGCACTCTCTGCACTCACTGCACTGCATCCCCAGTGGTGCCAGTGCACTCTCTGGACTCACTGCACTGCATCCCCATTGATGACAGTGCCCTCTCTGGACTCAGTGCACTGCATCCCCAGTGGTGCCAGTTCACTCTCTGGACTAAATGCACTGCATCCCCAGTGGTGCCAGTGCATTCTCTGGACTCACTGCACTGCATCCCAAGTGGTGCCAGTGCACTCTCTGGACTCACTGCAGTGCATCGCCAGTGGTGCCAGTGCACTCTCTGTACTCACTGCAGTGCATCGCCAGTGGTGCCAGTGCCCTCTCTGGACTCACTGCACTGCATCCCCAGTGGTGCCAGTGCAGTCTCTGTGTTAGTGTTGGGGAGAATCGAATGGATGTTTTACTAATGTCTCTTAGGTAATGGGACCTACAGTATAATTAAGCATTGCCAAATGTACTTACATTATCAATTAATCTATGTATACTGGATACTTAGGGAGTACATTGAACAATCAAAAGAGTCATTGAAGGGGAACCTTGGGAGGGAACAGGTACAACCTGACCTTAGATAAGGGCCTGGAAATAATGAAATGAGTTGAAGCAGAACCAAGAAGCGGAGGGAGCATGCGTCGAGTAAGAAAGGTGAAAGGTTTAGCGGAGAGGAAGACTCCTTACTTCATCTGGACGACCACCTGGACGACCACCAGAGTGCGCCACGCATGTGCAAAGGGGAGGGGAGCTAATTAGAATGAAAAGCGAGGCTGCTGTTGCAACCTGTAAAGAATATGTATACCTGACGCAATATTGTATGTATAAATAACGGCTGGGAAGTAACGGGACTTGAAGCCAGATTTGGGCACCTGCCCCGGCTTCCAGCGCTGAATAAAGCACCTTCATATAATCACTTGGTGATTATGTGGTTGCTAGGCTAACATCTGGACTCACTGCAGTGCATCCCCAGTGGTGCCAGTGCACTCTCTGGACTCACTGCACTGCATCCCCAGAGGTGCCAGTGCACGCTCTGGACTCACTGCAGTGCATCCCCAATCGTACCAGTGCCCTCTCTGGACTCACTGCACTGCATCCCCAGTGGTGCCACTGCAACCTCTGGTCTCACTGCACTGCATCCCCAGTGGTGCCAGTGCACTCTCTGGACTCACTGCAGTGCATCCCCAGTGGTACCAGTGCACTCTCTGGACTCACTGCACTGCATCCCCATTGGTGCCAGTGCACTCTCTGGACTCACTGCACTGCATCCCCAGTGGTGCCAGTGCACTCTCTGGACTCACTGCACTGCATCCCCAGTGGTGCCAGTGCACTCTGGACTCACTGCACTACTTCCCCAATGGTGCCAGTTCACTCTCTGGACTCACTGAACTGAATCCCCAGAGGTGCCAGTGTACTCTCTGGACTCACTGTACTGCATCCCCATTGGTGCCTGTGAAATCTCTGGACTCACTGCAGTGCATCCCCAGTGGTGCCAGTGCAATCTCAGGACTCACAGCAGTGCAGCTCCAGTTGGTGCCAGTGCACTCTCTGCACTCACTGCACTGCATCCCCAGTGGTGCCAGTGCACTCTCTGGACTCACTGCACTGCATCCCCAGTGGTGCCACTGCACTCTCTGAAAACACCGGGGTGCAACCGCAGCGGTGCCAGTGCACTCTCTGCACTCACGGCACTGCATCCCCAGTGGTGCCAGTGCACTCTCTGGACTCACTGCAGTGTATCCCCTGTGGTGCCAGTGCACTCTGTGGGCTCAGTGCACTGCATCCCAGTGGTGCCAGTGCACTCTCTGGACTCACTGCACTGCATCCCCCGTGGTGCCAGTGCACTCTCTGGACTCACTGCACTGCATCCCAGTGGTGCCAGTGCACTTTCTTGACTCACTGCAGTGCATCCCCAGTGGTGCCAGTGCACTCTCTGGACTCACTGCAGTGCATCCCCAGTGGTGCCAGTGCACTCTCTGGACTCACTGCAGTGCATCCCCAGTGGTGCCAGTGCACTCTCTGGACTCACTGCAGTCCATCCCCAGTGGTGCCAGTGCACTCTCTGGACTCACTGCACTGCATCCACAGTGGTGCCAGTGCACTCTCTTTACTCACTGCACTGCATCCCCAAGGTGCCAGTGCACTCTCTGGACTCACTGTACTGCATCCCCAGTGGTGCCAGTGCACTCTCTGGACTCACTGCACTGCATCCCCAGTGGTGCCAGTGCACTCTCTGGACTCACTGCAGTGCATCCCCAGTGGTGCCAGTGCACTCTCTGGACTCACTGCAGTGCATCCCCAGTGGTGCCAGTGCACTCTCTGCACTCACTGCAGTGCATCCCCAGTGGTGCCAGTGCACTCTCTGCACTCACTGCACTGCATCAACAGTGGTGCCAGTGCACTCTCTGGACTTGCCGGGGTGCATCCCCAGTGGTGCCAGTGCACTCTCTGGACTCACTGCAGTGCATCCCCAGTGGTGCCAGTGCACTCTCTGGACTCACTGCATTCCCAGTGGTGCCAGGGCACTCTCTGGACTCACTGCAGTGCATCCCCAGTGGTGCCACTGTACTCTCTTTACTCACTGCACTGCATCCCCAGTGGTGCCAGTGCACACTCTGGACTCACTGTACTGCATCCTCAGTGGTGCCAGTGCACTCTCTGGACTCACTGTACTGCATCCCCAGTGGTGCCAGTGCACTCTCTGGACTCACTGCACTGCATACCCAGTGGTGCCAGTGCACTCTCTGGACTCACTGCAGTGTATCCCCTGTGGTGCCAGTGCACTCTGTGGACTCAGTGCAGTGCATCCCCAGTGGTGCCAGTGCACTCTCTGGACTCACTGCACTGCATCCCCAGTGGTGCCAGTGCACTCTCTGGACTTGCCGGGGTGCATCCCCAGTGGTGCCAGTGCACTCTCTGGACTCACTGCAGTGCATCCCCAGTGGTGCCAGTGCACTCTCTGGACTCACTGCATTCCCAGTGGTGCCAGGGCACTCTCTGGACTCACTGCAGTGCATCCCCAGTGGTGCCACTGTACTCTCTTTACTCACTGCACTGCATCCCCAGTGGTGCCAGTGCACACTCTGGACTCACTGTACTGCATCCCCAGTGGTGCCAGTGCACTCTCTGGACTCACTGCACTGCATACCCAGTGGTGCCAGTGCACTCTCTGGACTCACTGCAGTGTATCCCCTGTGGTGCCAGTGCACTCTGTGGACTCAGTGCAGTGCATCCCCAGTGGTGCCAGTGCACTCTCTGGACTCACTGCACTGCATCCCCAGTGGTGCCAGTGCACTCTCTGGACTTGCCGGGGTGCATCCCCAGTGGTGCCAGTGCACTCTCTGGACTCACTGCAGTGCATCCCCAGTGGTGCCAGTGCACTGTCTGGACTTACTGCATTCCCAGTGGTGCCAGGGCACTCTCTGGACTCACTGCACTGCATCCCCAGTGCTGCCTGTGAAGTCTCTGGACTCACTGCAGTGCATCCCCAATGGTGCCAGTGCACTCTTTGGACTCACTGCACTGCATCCCCAGTGGTGCCACTGTACTCTCTGGACTCACTACACTGCATCCCCTGTGGTGCCAGTGCCCTCTGTGGACTCACTGCACTACATCCCCAGTGGTGCCAGTGCACTCTCTGGACTCACTGCAGTGCATCCCCAGTGGTGCCAGTGCACTCTCTGGACTCACTGCACTGCATCCCCAGTGGCGCCAGTGCACTCTCTGGACTCACTGCACTGCATCCACAGTGGTGCCAGTGCACTCTCTTTACTCACTGCACTGCATCCCCAAGGTGCCAGTGCACTCTCTGGACTCACTGTACTGCATCCCCAGTGGTGCCAGTGCACTCTCTGGACTCACTGCACTGCATCCCCAGTGGTGCCAGTGCACTCTCTGGACTCACTGCAGTGCATCCCCAGTGGTGCCAGTGCACTCTCTGGACTCACTGCACTGCATCCCCAGTGGTGCCTGTGAAGTCTCTGGACTCACTGCAGTACATCCCCAGTGGTGCCAGTGCAATCTCAGGACTCACAGCAGTGCAGCTCCAGTTGGTGCCAGTGCACTCTCTGGACTCACTGCACTGCATCCCCAGTGCTGACAGTGCACTCTCTGGACTCACTGCACTGCATTCCCTTTTGTGCCAGTGCACTCTCTGCACTCACTGCACTGCATCCCCAGTGGTGCCAGTGCACTCTCTGGACTCACTGCACTGCATCCCCAGTGCTGCCTGTGAAGTCTCTGGTCTCACTGCACTGCATCCCCAGTGGTGCCAGTGCACTCTCTGGACTCACTGCACTGCATCCCCATTGCTGACAGTGCCCTCTCTGGACTCAGTGCACTGCATCCCCAGTGGTGCCAGTTCACTCTCTGGACTAAAAGCACTGCATCCCCAGTGGTGCCAGTGGCTCTCTGGACTCATTGCACTGCATCACCAGTGGTGCCAGTGCACTCTCTGGACTCACTGAACTGCATCCCCAAGGTGCCAGTGCACTCTCTGGACTCACTGCAGTGCATCCGCAGTGGTGCCAGTGCACTCTTCGGTCTCACTGCACTGCATCCCCAGTGGTGACAGTGCACTCTCTGGACTCACTGCACTGCATCCCCCGTGGTGCCAGGGCACTCTCTGGACTCACTGCACTGCATCCCCAGTGGTGCCACTGCACTCTCTGAAAACACCGGGGTGCAACCGCAGCGGTGCCAGTGCACTCTCTGCACTCACGGCACTGCATCCCCAGTGGTGCCAGTGCACTCTCTGGACTCACTGCACTGCATCCCCTGTGGTGCCAGTGCACTCTGTGGACTCAGTGCACTGCATCCCAGTGGTGCCAGTGCACTCTCCGGACTCACTGCAGTGCATCCCCAGTGGTGCCAGTGCACTCTCTGGACTCACTGCACTGCAACCCAATGGTGCCAGTGCACTCTCTGGACTCACTGCAGTGCATCCCCAGTGGTGCCAGTGCACTCTCTGGACTCACTGCAGTGCATCCCAAGTGGTGCCAGTGCACTCTCTGGACTCACTGCACTGCATCCCCAGTGGTGCCAGTGCACTCTCTGGACTCACTGCAGTCCATCCCCAGTGGTGCCAGTGCACTCTCTGGACTCACTGCACTGCATCCACAGTGGTGCCAGTGCACTCTCTTTACTCACTGCACTGCATCCCCAGTGGTGCCAGTGCACTCTCTGGACTCACTGTACTGCATCCCCAGTGGTGCCAGTGCACTCTCTGGACTCACTGCACTGCATCCCCAGTGGTGCCAGTGCACTCTCTGGACTCACTGCACTGCATCCCCAGTGGTGCCAGTGCACTCTCTGGACTCACTGCACTGCATCCCCAGTGGTGCCAGTGCACTCTCTGCACTCACTGCAGTGCATCCCCAGTGGTGCCAGTGCACACTCTGGACTCACTGTACTGCATCCCCAGTGGTGCCAGTGCACTCTCTGGACTCACTGCACTGCATCCCCAGTGGTGCCAGTGCACTCTCTGGACTCACTGCCCTGCATACCCAGTGGTGCCAGTGCACTCTCTGGACTCACTGCAGTGCATCCACAGTGGTGCCAGTGCACTCAGTGGAATCACTGGACTGCATCCCCAGTGGTGCCAGTGCACTCTCTTTACTCACTGCAGTGCATCCCCAGTGGTGCCAGTTCACTCTCTGGACTAAAAGCACTGCATCCCCAGTGGTGCCAGTGGCTCTCTGGACTCATTGCACTGCATCACCAGTGGTGCCAGTGCACTCTCTGGACTCACTGCAGTGCATCCCCAGTGGTGTTAGTGCACTCTCTGCACTCACTGCAGTGCATCCCCAGTGGTGCCAGTGCACTCTCTGGACTCACTGCACTGCATCCCCAGTGGTGCCAGTGCACTCTCTGGACTTCCCGGGGTGCATCCCCAGTGGTGCCAGTGCACTCTCTGGACTCACTGCAGTGCATCCCCAGTGGTGCCAGTGCACTGTCTGGACTTACTGCATCCCCAGTGGTGCCAGTGCACTCTCTTTACTCACTGCACTGCATCCCCAGTGGTGCCAGTGCACTCTCTGGACTCACTGCACTGCATCCCCAGTGGTGCCAGTGCACTCTCTGGACTCACTGCACTGCATCCCCAGCGGTGCCAGTGCACTCTCTGGACTCACTGCACTGCATCCCCAGTGGTGCCAGTGCACACTCTAGACTCACTGCAGTGCATCCCCAGTGGTGCTAGTGCACTCTCTGGACTCACTGCACTGCATCCCCTGTGGTGCGAGTGCACTCTCTCGACTCACTGCTCTGCGTTACCATTGGTGCCAGTGCACTCTCTAGACTCATTGCAGTGCATCCCCAGTGGTGCCAGTGCACTCTCTGGACTCACTGCACTGCATCCCCAGTGGTGCCTGGGAAGTCTCTGGACTCACTGCAGTGCATCCCCAGTGGTGCCAGTGCAATCTCAGGACTCACAGCAGTGCAGCTCCAGTTGGTGCCAGTGCACTCTCTGGACTCACTTCACTGCATCCCCAGTGCTGACAGTGCACTCTCTGGACTCACTGCACTGCATTCCCTTTTGTGCCATTGCACTCTCTGCACTCACTGCACTGCATCCCCAGTGGTGCCAGTGCACTCTCTGGACTCACTGCACTGCATCCCCAGTGCTGCCTGTGAAGTCTCTGGTCTCACTGCACTGCATCCCCAGTGGTGCCAATGCACTCTCTGGACTCACTGCAGTGCATCCCCATTGCTCACAGTGCCCTCTCTGGACTCAGTGCACTGCATCCCCAGTGGTGCCAGTTCACTCTCTGGACTAAATGCACTGCATCCCCAGTGGTGCCAGTGGCTCTCTGGACTCATTGCACTGCATCACCAGTGGTGCCAGTGCACTCTCTGGACTCACTGAACTGCATCCCCAAGGTGCCAGTGCACTGTCTGGACTCACTGCAGTGCATCCGCAGTGGTGCCAGTGCACTCTTCGGTCTCACTGCACTGCATCCCCATTGCTGACAGTGCCCTCTCTGGACTCAGTGCACTGCATCCCCAGTGGTGCCAGTTCACTCTCTGGACTAAAAGCACTGCATCCCCAGTGGTGCCAGTGGCTCTCTGGACTCATTGCACTGCATCACCAGTGGTGCCAGTGCACTCTCTGGACTCACTGAACTGCATCCCCAAGGTGCCAGTGCACTCTCTGGACTCACTGCAGTGCATCCGCAGTGGTGCCAGTGCACTCTTCGGTCCCACTGCACTGCATCCCCAGTGGTGACAGTGCACTCTCTGGACTCACTGCAGTGCATCCCCAGTGGTGCCAGTGCACTGTCTGGACTTACTGCATCCCCAGTGGTGCCAGTGCACTCTCTTTACTCACTGCACTGCATCCCCAGTGGTGCCAGTGCACTCTCTGGACTCACTGCACTGCATCCCCAGTGGTGCCAGTGCACTCTCTGGACTCACTGCACTGCATCACCAGCGGTGCCAGTGCACTCTCTGGACTCACTGCACTGCATCCCCAGTGGTGCCAGTGCACACTCTAGACTCACTGCAGTGCATCCCCAGTGGTGCTAGTGCACTCTCTGGACTCACTGCACTGCATCCCCTGTGGTGCGAGTGCACTCTCTCGACTCACTGCTCTGCGTTACCATTGGTGCCAGTGCACTCTCTAGACTCATTGCAGTGCATCCCCAGTGGTGCCAGTGCACTCTCTGGACTCACTGCACTGCATCCCCAGTGGTGCCTGGGAAGTCTCTGGACTCACTGCAGTGCATCCCCAGTGGTGCCAGTGCAATCTCAGGACTCACAGCAGTGCAGCTCCAGTTGGTGCCAGTGCACTCTCTGGACTCACTTCACTGCATCCCCAGTGCTGACAGTGCACTCTCTGGACTCACTGCACTGCATTCCCTTTTGTGCCATTGCACTCTCTGCACTCACTGCACTGCATCCCCAGTGGTGCCAGTGCACTCTCTGGACTCACTGCACTGCATCCCCAGTGCTGCCTGTGAAGTCTCTGGTCTCACTGCACTGCATCCCCAGTGGTGCCAATGCACTCTCTGGACTCACTGCAGTGCATCCCCATTGCTCACAGTGCCCTCTCTGGACTCAGTGCACTGCATCGCCAGTGGTGCCAGTTCACTCTCTGGACTAAATGCACTGCATCCCCAGTGGTGCCAGTGGCTCTCTGGACTCATTGCACTGCATCACCAGTGGTGCCAGTGCACTCTCTGGACTCACTGAACTGCATCCCCAAGGTGCCAGTGCACTCTCTGGACTCACTGCAGTGCATCCGCAGTGGTGCCAGTGCACTCTTCGGTCTCACTGCACTGCATCCCCATTGCTGACAGTGCCCTCTCTGGACTCAGTGCACTGCATCCCCAGTGGTGCCAGTTCACTCTCTGGACTAAAAGCACTGCATCCCCAGTGGTGCCAGTGGCTCTCTGGACTCATTGCACTGCATCACCAGTGGTGCCAGTGCACTCTCTGGACTCACTGAACTGCATCCCCAAGGTGCCAGTGCACTCTCTGGACTCACTGCAGTGCATCCGCAGTGGTGCCAGTGCACTCTTCGGTCTCACTGCACTGCATCCCCAGTGGTGACAGTGCACTCTCTGGACTCACTGCACTGCATCCCCCGTGGTGCCAGTGCACTCTCTGGACTCACTGCACTGCATCCCCAGTGGTGCCACTGCACTCTCTGAAAACACCGGGGTGCAACCGCAGCGGTGCCAGTGCACTCTCTGCACTCACGGCACTGCATCCCCAGTGGTGCCAGTGCACTCTCTGGACTCACTGCACTGCATCCCCTGTGGTGCCA